>NC_069144.1:20371553-20671553 GCF_943734635.1 Anopheles cruzii
CTCGATGATGTTGATGGTATGCGCCGAGATCATGTTTTTGGGGTCAGCTTTGCAATGCGCCTCCAAAAAAGGGGCCCCCGTGAAACTAACGACACCCTCATAAGCGCACGATGTTCCCCCGTGCTGACACTGCCCGGGGTTCTAGCGAGCGCTCTAATTCCACCGGTGTGCACCACGCGCGCGATTTGCAACATAAATCGTGCGTAACCAGCAAATCTGTCCCAACCACCGAGCGAAACCCACCCACCAGCAGGAAGAGAGAGAGAAATGTGGGGCGCACTGTATAGCGCGGTGTAATTTGCTAAATTGTTGTCTGGCCTCTGTGACTCGTGATGTTTATGCGGTATGCAAACGCCACGGCCCACGGAAATGCAGCTTAACCAAACAACAAATAACATCGAGTGGCATCGAGGCAGCAGCAGCAGCAGCAGCAAACATACGACAACATAATCGCCCGCAGCAGCATAGGTCGAAACAGAGAGAGAGAGAGAGAGCGCCCAATGCTCGGTACCTGCAGCGCCGTGGTGGCCGTGTCGTGATTTACAATGAATGACGCTGTTTAATGAGAGCTTTATTCCAATCGTAAACAGGAGCCGCCATGGCGCGCTGACGCTGGTTGGCATTAGTTTTTCCCACGGAATGTTGGCACGGTTCCGGAAGTCGTCGCACCGGTCCCGGTGCTCCCGGTTGTGGAGTGATTGATTGAGAGCATAGCACACTGTTGAAAGCCGTGTGTGTGTGCCCGCTTGCGATGTTTTTGCAGGGATTTTATGGCAATAGTTCACGCGGAGATCACGGGCGCTACCTGAAATAAGGACGCGTTCGGTGGTACGTGGTCTTAAATGTTAATACATGTCAATTGTGATAAATTGTTGAAGAATTAATGAAGTTATTGGCAAAACAAAACGTGCATCAATTTTTCCACAGGGCCGTAAGTTGGGCGCTTCACCGCGCATTCACTCAAACATTCAACGTTTTTTATTGTTTTGCATTTTTATATTCACATCTCATTTGCTGTTGGTTCAGCGATTTCTTTCATATTGTTACATTATCTCTCTTCTCTTAGCTTCAGCATCTTTCTTTATTTTTATAATGTTTTACATTTTTACATTTTTAATTTTTCTACATTTTTCTTATTTGCTGTTTATTTAGCATCTTTTATAGAGTTTACATATTTAAATTGTTTGATTTACTGTAGCTTAAGTATTTTTGTTTATTTTTAACATGGTTTTTAATACCTTTTTCTTGTTTGCTTATTTTTGAGCATCTTTTGTGGAGTTTACATATTTAAATTGTTTGATTTTCGTTTTTCAATACGCTTCATCTGGAAATGTGATGGAAAAGATTAGAAGTATTGATAGTTTCGTAATTGATAATGTTGCTTAGTTTTGTACTTTTATGTAACCGTTGTCGATTCCGACGTTTTACGATTCTTAAGAAGTTCAAAAACAAGAAAACTTTTTTAAGTGAATAACTTTTCTCGAACGAAAGCCATGGAAACTGGTTGCCGAACCGGGCCAATGAGACCTCCGGGCCCTGCGATGATTTGTTTAGAGTCACCGGCGAAACATCACAACATCCACTCGACTCACTCTTTCGCTCGGGGCACTGGTTTATTTTCGGGTTGAATTTTGTTGGAAGCGACAGTTGGCACGCAATGGGACGGGCGGACCGGGGCCGGATGTCGGTCGGTAACTCGATGAATACCGTGGCTAATTTTTGCATCTCATGCTCAAGTGATGCGACTACGCTCTGGCAGACGGGATGCGATGCTGCTGGGCACCGTGATCTCGATGGCCAGGCAGCCGAGGGAGTTGTTGTTGATGTCCATTCGTCTAACCGTTTCCGTCTGTGGCGGGCCTGTCATTGGGGCGGTGCGCCGGTGATGATGATCCTTGACACGATCCGCTTCGACGCAATAATTCCAGTTCATTACAGCGTGAGATTTGCGACGGGCGGGCTTGGGCCCGGCAGGGCTGCGAAGGACTCGCCGGAGCCTCCGAGAGCAATGGCAGCCATTATTAGCGCAGGAAGAAGTGGCACCGGCGTCGTCGTGAACAAGGTTTCCTCGTTAGTGACGACGAAATCACTGAAGTCGGATGTCGGGGCCATCAAAATGCTGACGCTGGGCGCGCTGGCTCAACAGCCGTCATTAAGGACGACCAGACCGGCCAGCCGGGCGGTGGCCCATTGGTCGGGAAATAAAAGCAAATCATGTTTTCTGCAACGCCGGCCCACTGCAAAGACCTCCGGATGCCGGGAGTTGGGTGGAATTATCATTCCTCCGCCGACGACGACGACGACGACTCCTCAGAGTGTCGCCTGTGCCATGAAGGATGATGACCAATAACGATGTCCTAGGTACGAGTGTGTGTATGCGATGATGTCTTATCCTTTTCCGGGGGCTTCTGACGACGACGGTGGACCACCGGAAGACAAAAGTCCGTCGTATCTGGAGCGTGAAATAAGTACAGCCAGAACGGCTCGGGGCACGGCTCTGGCCCGGGTTCCGGCGAGTCCTGTGCGCAAGTATGCGTTTATGTGCCGACGATAAAGTGCAACCATATTTATGGACACACGGTCGAGGTCTACCGGTCCTCGTGGGTTGCCCGGGGAACACGGTTTCCAGCAAAGGTTCCAGGATGGCGAAACCCCTGGCCTAGCAGCTCTTTGTCGTAATGGCCGGCGGGTCATCCCTCGGTCAGGGCTGACGGACGGTTTATTTTTACGAGAAGTGGATAATTCGACGGGACTGGGTTCGTAGGGATCCGTCTGTCGCGTCCTTTGGCCCCGATTTCATGGCTCGGATCTCTGGACACCGAGTCACGGAATGTCCTTAAAGCCCCAACTACTTGTTGAATGCTCTTAGCCGGGACAGGGGAATGCTGGATATAGTTGTTAAAAAGAAAATGGATCAAATATGGACAGGTTGCTCTGCTCATCTGTTGACAGCTGTCTCAACGGCTCGGCCCATCTGCTAATGTTTGCGTATGTTGTTCGTTTCTGTAAATTTTAATAAGTTAAAAGCAAATTGAAAACTTTTGTCGGGTCATCCTGTAATCGGGGATTGACTTTCGCGACATCATCAGTTACCATGTTGTATTTCAATTGCGTTGATAATGGAATCAATTGCCGTACGCTATGCTTTCAATCACTTACCGCTCTGCTTCTTCTAAGACGACATAGAAAAAATAGTGTAATTTTTTTGTGGCCCATGTTCCGAATTTATGTCCTCTCAAACGAATCAAATCAACGTCAGCCGGTGCCCTGTTTTGCCATTAATTTCCCAGTACCTTCGATAACTTTCTTCATTACATTAAGACGAATTACCGGTCGTCGCGGGCGCGCGGGTTCGTTCGGAATTAATAAATTTCACCGGTAATTTATGTGCCGGTGCGCGGGGTACTGTAATGGTTGCCCCCGACCGCTTCTCACTATCGTCTACGACAATAGAAAAAAAGAAAAATACAGACATAAAAGTAAGCCCACCCTGCTGGGGCCCCTGCCATTAAAAGCTCGCGCAAGTTGTACGATTTGATTTTTAATGCCCGCCACCGTTCGAATCGATTTGTGCAATAAGTTTCGGTGTGCCCTTTACGTCCCGACCCGCGACCATGTGCGGGTGTACGGGCAATAAAAAAAGGAAACCGAAATGGGCGGAAAAACCCGAGGAGAGGAACGGCCCACCGAAAGTGCCGTTTCGACGACTGTTGTTAATGCTCGTCTCTTGATCGCTCGGACGGACGGACGCACCGCTTCAGAAATCGTCAGCCGAGAGATTCATCTTCTCGGACGTTCAATGTGATTTGCTTCCTTTTTCTTCTACTTTTCACGCTTTCCCCCTGGGAGGGTTTTCCATGAGCCGGACCGGACCGAACGCAAAGATAAAGATCGTACCGCGTGCGACCCTTCGGGGAGTCGTCGAGTTCTGATCGATTGCTCGATTGCGCGCCGTCCACGCGGGAAGTGGCTACGTCGGTGTCCTGTTGTCGTTGGGTGACTTGGCGGAGGAGGGTTCTAAGGATGCGGAGGGACAAACTCTACCTCACTCCAGGAACGATGGGTGGCCCTCGGATTTACGCGCATTAAGCGCACGCCGAATGACTTTTGTTAATGTGGTGCGCCTCCTTTTTTTTCCTTTTATTGCGAAACTTTTCCCGGAACGAGGCCCCGTTAGAGCATAAATTGAATGAGTTTTGCGCATAAATCACACGATGGCACATTAATTTCCACCCCCGGGATGGTGAGTTTTCCCTCGTGCCGCGGGTGCGGGCAGTTACAGATTGGGTCCGCCAGCCAGGATGGGGGCGCCAAAGTGACTCACTTGAAGTTGAGACAATAGAGCCCGCCGCAGTGGCCAGGAAGTGGCGCGACGCACCACGCACATCAGGTGACTTACCCTGTGCAACGGATGGTTGCCGAACGGATGAATTGATGGACCAATTTACGGGGCGTAAGTTTGGTGCCCGAACCAAACTTTACAAAACACCGTCGAAGGGCGAGCAAAGCGAAACTCACCACCCACCCAACACGCACGGGTGCCACGGGTAGTGAGCGGGAAAAGAGAGAAGAAGTTTCTGCCCTTCAAAGCGCACCGGGCAGGACAGGCGGCCGAAGCCGAACGCATCCTCGCGTGAGCCTCCCACAGCTGCTTGGAGGACTCGCGGCGTGGCATTAAAATAGATAATATACTGCAAATAGAATTTTCATTCGGGCGTAAATAATATTTTGTGGCGTTTTTGCGCACAGGCAAAAAAACCCACAGGCTCACCCAGACCGCAGCACCTTGTACCTTTTCTCCGATTCCGGCCAGGAAAAAAGAGAAGAAGAAACCAAGAACCAAGCACACCAGCACCGAACACCCGTTTGTTGCCCCGATTCGCTCCATTCCGTCGTCGTGTGGGGGTCGTTTTCCAATTTTCACCAAATTTTCACCACCACAACCGACCACCGCGGGTCCACTGGTCTGGTGGCCGGCAAATCTCGGTCTGTACCGCCGGAAGTCGCAGCACGCCACGCCGCGCCATGTTTGTGGCGCCTCCGTTTTTTGAATCCACAAATACGAATCACACACCAGGTCCTTGCCACCCTTGCAAGGTGGGTGGCTTGGGTTCCGGTGGCAAGGCGAGCGGCGGGTGTGCTCCACCGGGGCTTCCTGTTTCCTGTGGCCTACGGCGCTACGGGAGCGCGGTCGGGAGCCGCCGACGATTACCATCGCGCGCAAATCGTTTTCGGTGGCGTCATAAACATATGTTATTATGATTACGCCCGGTTCCGGCCTTCCGCCTTCCGGTCAGTGCCATCGGGTGGGGTTGGCTGGTCGGTAGAAAATCGAACCTAGCCGCCCAGGCGGGGCTTAAAATGGTCATTGGAGCTGATTAACGCACGGGCGCTGACTTGAATCGGGTGCGGCAGTTGGCGATACCCCGCGAACGGAGTGGTTTCTTTCAAGAGAGTTCTGAGGAGAGTCCTCTGTGGAGTTTCCTTTCAACCTAGGCTTCTAGCCAGTTACATTTGGCCGGATTTCTATAACATTTGAATAGCATATTCTTTTTATTTTTGTGAAATTTTCAACGATACGATGAAACAAAAGTTTGCTAATTACGTGGATCAATAAGTAGTCAAATTGAACTGTTTGTTATTAGTTTTCGTAACCTTTTTGCTAGGAACAATTTTAAACCCGTAATTTCTTGTTTTAATTCGTCTTTATTCAACGTGCCAACGTTCAACGACATTAGGCTTGGGGCAATCAATTATAGATATTTCAGCCACGGGTACTGTATTCTCCTCTCTTTTTATTTATTGATCGTTAATTCTTTTTGTAAAGCTTAGAGAAATAATACATACTTAATCAAATCCATATAACTTTAAAACAACCTTTCGGCCAAGGATGTCCTTTGTTGGAGTTTAGGCATTAGGTAACAGTTGCTAAAAATTTGATCAATTCAGTACTGGGTGTCCTTTTCACCTTTCACCAAATTAGTGCAAGATGAGGTGCAAACCGAATACTGAGTAGTAGGGTCTACATGGTCAACCAGTTTATTGCATGTCGGTAAAAACAACTAAGGCTTAGCTGTTGTCATGTAGCTTAATTTATGTTTATATTTATGGTATCTTGGGGTGCTTGGTATAAATTATTATTTTAAAATGATTTCCCACTTTCAAGTACACTGTTCCTTCAAGAGTCTCCCTGGAACGCATGTTGGTCAGTAGATAATAGATTGGTTGCAGGCATAGGCTTCTTCGAACTTAGCCATGTAGTTGCGTCTAGTTGTTGGTAGTAAAATGTCCAATAATGCCAATAAATAATCCAATCGAAAGTGGAATAATAATCTTCCTTAAAGCTGAACCCCCTTAGGGTTAGTGTTACTAACGCGCGGCTTACACACTCCGAATCCGGATTGAATTTCTGCAACACGGCGAACTGTTGGGACGTTGAGATACAAAACAGCATTGGCAACACCACAACAACCAACAAACCAGCAAAGCCGAAAAGCGCCACCGTCCGGGACATTATGATTTTGTTGTCATACAACGCCCGGTACAGCGCGTGTTATCAGCGAAGAAAAATCATCGCTTTCCGTTGATTAAGATTCCCGGTCTGAGACGTCCCGTGGTCCGTCTTAGCGAGCGGCGTCTGCCGTCGGAGCGATAAATCTACCGCAACCGTGTTGCGGTGCACTCCAGTGTTGATTATGTTTTGCCTCCTTTTCTCCCTGCTTCGGTGTGGGTGTGCCTTCGTAATCAAACCCCGAACTCCGATGTCAACCTGCCAGCTCCTTGTCGGAGGGCTAGCGCCGCGTGTCGGGCAGGTGTGTTTGCCAGCCAACCGCACTCTGCGGCACGGTGTGTCGGGGGCCACACGGAGCGGTGGAATGTTATTAGTTGCATGGGAGCGACGGCTTCAGAGAGACGGAAAGTCCCACGGGGAAGGTCTCCGGTGCGGCCCGGTGGATCCAGCTGATTCGACGCAAACTAGCACCGGATGACGTGAGTTGGTGGAGGGTGGTCCGGTGGTGGCTGGCGGAGGGCGGTTCGGGGAAAGTAATGTTTTTCTTGCCCAGTTCATCATCGTCGCCAATATGTGAGCGTAAAAGTTGTCTCCCGAGAGGGGCATCTTCACGCTACGCTTCGCTCGCAACATAACCGCAGCATCGCAGCAACAAAGCATGGCGATGTTGGTGACTCGGGCGACCCGGGAAGGCCGGCAAGAGTCAAGTCGGCGGAGCCGTGTAATAACCCGGCGGGAAACGTGACGAAGTCAGGCAAACATATTTACATAAAAGGCAATATAATAGTACAAATAATGCCAACCGACCGATGGCAGCAAGGTACGGCCGAGCGCCAAAGGACTCCGAGGCTCGACCGGAGAAGAGTTTAGACTCGCTTGGGTTGGTCCTCCGCTACCCACCGGAGTCGGCAGTCAGAGCCGCGTCAGGCAGCTCGGCGATAAGCCGAGACGGTTCGTATCGCCTGCCCTTTGCCTGGCATTACTGGCGCGCGGAAGACGCGCGGCTTGAAACCCCCATCTCGGGTAGGGGGCCGGGGGAGGATCTCCCCCGGCACGGACTGAGATTTATTACGTTATCCATCAAAGGGAACGCGTGTATCGTCCGCTGGCTGGCCCTACCCTCGGCTACGATGCTAACCCCTTGCCCGGTCGGCCGAGGAAGAAAGTAAAGACTCGGCGAACGCCACCGTCTCCGGCTGCGTCTTAATGAAGTCTTCGGGCCGTCTTCGAGGCGGTCCGATACGAGCGCTGGCTGTGTGCTGTGTTCATTAAGCGGTGTGTCTTACGCTTTGCTGTA
This sequence comes from Anopheles cruzii, assembly GCF_943734635.1. NCBI lineage: Eukaryota > Metazoa > Arthropoda > Insecta > Diptera > Culicidae > Anopheles > Anopheles cruzii. The sequence continues at coordinate 20,379,362 of NC_069144.1, forward strand.
GTCGCATTTTTTGTTTCTGTCTTGCCCCCGTTCGGATCGGGGGTTTCCTTCGAGGTCCCGAGTCATAGGATGAGCTTTGTTGGTTCATTTTTGTGAAAAAAGGATTTTCGGTTTCTTGAAGTCTGTTTTTTCTGTTTGTTTTTTCAATCTATTTATTAGACTTTTGGTTTAAGGCAGCCATTAAATGAAATTTTGTTCAAACCCGAAAAAGTTAGATGGAAATATAATTTGTGGTTTTGTTTAAACAATCCGTTTGTTATGGTTTTAGCTTTGAACTTTATCGTAATAACTTGAATACAAAATAGAAAAAAGATCAGTAATGAAAGAAATAAAAAGCAAGTGAAAACAAGAATAAAAACATGAACAATGAACATGAAAACACTAAACATTGAATAAGGTAAATGAAAGACAAGAGAAATACAACTAGCAAATATTAGTTATAAAAAAATTAATTTAATAAAACATAATATGATCCAATCATTAGCAACTATGTATTAAGAGTAGCAAAACAAAATGGGCAAATCGAATAAAACAGAAAAGAAACACATAACGACCATAGAAACGGAAACAATTGTCAACACATAGAATGAAATCCACTTCGAACATCAGAAATGTGGTCAACAGCGCAGCATTGTTACACACTGAGCAGACTTTTCTTTGCATGTTATGTTTAAGCGGCACAAAAATAAGCCTCCAACGAATTGCTTTAAGCGAAAAGAACCGCAATTTGTCACAACTGCCGCCAACTGTACCGGTTTACTGCGAGAGTAGTGCACCGAAGAAGGAAAGAAACTAGTTCCTGCGAGCACAGAGCACTTTATTCGAACCTTTTGTTCGGCAACTGGAACTCCCGAGCCCGAGCCGATCCGAGTGACACAGTTTTACACAGACTGGTGGCGCTTGCGTGTACTTCGCAACGGAGAATTAATCATCCTAATTTTAGCATAAATTTTTACCCTCCACAACACGAACGGGTAACAGGCTACTACCGCTACTACTCGGTGGCTTCAAAGCAGCCCGCAATGACAGGCCCGCGAATGACATCATTCCGTGGGCACGTTTTGTCACTGGGGCAAGGTGAAACCCGAAACCCTGCCACATGCCAGCGGCCGTGCTCCGTGCTCCGGGAGGACGGGCCCTGTTTGGTATTCCCGGCTGCACGCCAATGCGTTTCCGCGGTCGCCAATGCGGCCTTCGAATCCGGCGGCCAGCACGTCGGTTTTGTGTAACTCGAGAGCCTCGCGGAGTGCAGAATCGAAACCGATGACGATTGTCTAATCGAAGGGCAGAGAAAAACAACGTTCCTTCGTTACGGCGGCGGGCCAACATTATCATTCCAAACACGGGCCTCTGTCAACGCACGCTTTGCATCTCGCATCGGCAAAGAAGCCGTGGGGCCAGCAGGGGCTTTGAAAGGGAATCTTCATCCCGCTGGCGAAATTTGGATGCAATAAGGCGCGCGCAGCGAAAATATGTTACGGGCTTACGCAACGGACGCTTTTGAGTGGAGTGCTGGAGAGGCCGAAGAAAATAGGATTTGGAAAGGGTCGAGAGGAATAAAATTAGTTCCCAAATTAGGGGTAAACAGTTTATCTCTGATTCTGTCTCTTTTGTTGCGCTTTTTCAGTTATTGTTTACAAGATAATGTATGTAAGTGGCGAGTATAACAATCTACAGAGCTGTTTGTTGATAAATTTATTGAGTAACACTGATATTTGGTCCATTGGTGACAGCTAGTTTATTTAAAGTATAGAATTGGAAATTTTCGGACTTTGCAAATTTATTTTGTTCGTTATGTTCGGTATTAGATTAGACTAGGATTAAGCAACAAATCTTCCAAGTGGGAGTAGATTAAGCAACTAGAGTAGATTAATGTATTTACGAGCAATAATGGTGTGATTTTTTTATACGTTGTGATATTCAAAGCGTAGAGTTAAGGCTGAGAAATGCGCTATGAACCATTCACAAGACAGTATTTTGTTTATCAGCTTTTGTAAAATGGCAAAAACTTTGAAATATCGTAAACTTAATGAACAAGAATATCAAGTGATTGTAAACATAATTTTTATCGTTAAACACAACAAGAATATTACCAAAATATTCGATAACAGTCGCCCAAACGATCAAGGATTATGACAACTTCTTCTTCTTCTTCTTATTTGGCTCTACAACCGCTGCGCGGTCTTGGCCTGCACCAGAGACAATGTTAATCTCTGGTGCTCTCTCTAACATTTCATTTTTACGGGCGGGATTGTTAGCCCCGCGCCAACCCCCCTGTCACGCCGGTATCGGGAATCGAAACCATGGCCGGTTGAGTGACAACCGATCCCGGGATTCGAAACCCAGGCCAGCTGCGTGACAGCGAAGAGCACTACCGACTGCTCTATCAGCGGGACTAACACGGGATTATGACAACAAAGCTCATAAAATAAAAGTCTCTTCTGTGCGTCAGTCTGTTGCGCCAACATAGTCTGTATGATGCATGCAAATCTGGCCTTGTTTTCAAAATGTTTCTGTAGCTAAGTAAGTCATTGCCAAAAATAGCTTGGTATTCTACCATCGGTATGCTTTCAGCCTCATTCTGGGAAACGATGCTCTCGACGGATGAGTTGTTGGTAAGACTCAACCCTTGAGCAACAGGGAGTAACAGAATTAGCTTAATTAATCTAAACAATCTGGCCAACAATAATAACTAGAGGCTGAAGAAAGGACCGCATGACAAACCCACACTGTTTGGCAATATTATCTGAGCACAATGGAATTTGGGTTGTTCTAAATATGTATGGCTGCAATTTTTCATGTGAATCAACGATCCTTTAAAAGACGGATATATTATTTACGAGACCTAATAGTTTGTAGGCTTTTTATTATCTACAAGACTTAATCGATGATTCCGACTAGATTTTGATTTACTAAAGTAAGTTTTTCTTCCTCGTATTTCATAAAGTCCCGTGTTTTGCAGCATAAAAAAATTATTCGCAAAACTTGTAAGAATCGTACTCAACACTTCAATCATTGATTGTAAACTTATCTCAAGTGAATTAACCCAGTGAGCCTTGTTTCCGGGTTCTCGTATTTTCGAAACATAAATTCTTCCACAGATTCCAAACCCCGCGGCACCGATCCGATTGCTCACCGGGGACCGGGCTGGTGCGTTGTCCTTTTGCGATGTGGCACGGGGCACTTTTGGTGGTGGAAATAAATTTCACTTTCACCGAGCGAGCGAGAGGAAGTGACTGCCGAAGAATCGTGAAGCGGAACCGGATTCTAACGAGGCTCGTTAAAGTTTTACAGTCAACTGCAATCAATCACCGTTCCGTTTCGGTCCCCGGAAAGGGGGCACCCCTGGCGCCATTAGGAAATGACCCAATTAAAATTGGTTTCTTTGACCTTCACTCCGAAGGGTGGTCAGTGGTCGGATGCGAAGCTGCGAGCGGTGGGCAGGCTTTTTAACGAAAGTAATCCCTAATTTCCCGATGGCTGCCCGATTTTCGTTTTGTGATTGTTTTACTTTCCTGTTCTTTCGGTGTTGTTGTAGTTTGGGTTGGGTTGGTTTTTCGGAGCACTTCGGTTGTCCGGAAGGAGTTGCGTCCGGAAGGGGAGCCTTCAAAGCCTTACGAATGAGCAAAACCGAGCAAGCCGATGACCAGCACCGCCAAGCTCCTTAAGAAGATTAGACCAGTGCCGGCGGGTGGTCCACCCCGACAAAAAGGACAAAATACCCTCCGGGAGGCTAGAAGGGCTGGCGAGCCGCCGGGTGCCGGGTGGTTTGGGACTCGCAAGGGCTCGCCGGTTCGATCTGCAAACGAACAGTGAAACCGATTTTTCATCCGATCTTCGGAAGGATGAATTTTTAGAATACCACCAACCACCACCACCCATTTCAATCCACACCCACACCAGCTTTAGGGCAAACTTCTGAGAAGGACTCTTAGAGAGCTTGAGTGGGAAAGAGAGACCGGGAGAGAGAGAGTGCGAAACGGCAACCAAACGGCGCCGCAGCGTGAGCATCGACATTTCGAATGATGGAAGGATAGAGGATTATTTGGCCCCAAAAGGACCTCGTCGTCCTGTTGCTGTGTGTGTGCCGGGTGGTGCGGCTGTGTTTATTCAAACGATTAAGCGGGATTTTCTCTTCAAACTCCTGCCCGACTGTGGCGGGGGATAAAATACCGACATCGGAGCAGGACATCGGCACCAGTTGTGGGCACCGGTGATGGTGAAAATGGAAGATGGTGAAAAATTTAATTGAATTTACTCTGTCCCCCACGCTGGCCCACAGGCGGGACGGGTGGGGAACAATGCGGGTTTTCGAATTAGACCCGGAACGCCACGGAGCGTAGGGGGTTTAGTTTTTAGCTCTTTGTTAGCCAGACGGCCGGATTCGACGCTGATTAGAATTTAGAATGTTGCCTGTGCCTAGCGACGTAGGACCATTTCAAAATTAACTAACTTCAAGTTTTGTTTTGGATTCCTTTTTTTTCAGACTTTATGAGCAACCCACCGGACGCTTTCTCGATCGAAGGACTCGTTTCAAGGTAGGCAAATGTCTCCGTTTTTTATCCGCTACTCACCGGCTCACGGACGTCCCTCACGAACGTCCGTGGACATCATCTGTCAGTAATGAACGATCTGCCAGCAGCTGGGACGCTGCGCTTCAACAGAATTTATTTCGCGTTCAGCTTGAGCGCTTGCCACGAATCGGCATCGGCCGCGGGCCTGCGACTTGACAGAAACTCTTCACGGCCGGGAAGATGATGTCGATTCATGCCGAGTTGAGTAATTGAATTGCCTCGCGCGATTACATCTCTTCTCGCGAGGTTACTGGGCCGCAAACGGCCAGTCCCAGCGCAGCAAGACGCCGGCGTAAGATTAGCGACCTACGCGTGCTGTGTGCGCGATAATTTGCCATAATCTGCGTACGTAATTAATTGTGCCGCACGCGATTTTTTCTCTCCCACCGCGGCCTTGTGCCAATTCGGAGTGAAGTGGGTCCCTCCGTTCTAGGTCGTAATTTCTATGCTTTTCAGGGCTCCGTTGGGAATATATTATTTTAGATCGGTCAGAGCCGCATTAAGCACCAATTTAAAGTTTTATAATCAGGTTGATCAGGTTAAAAACTGAACTTTGAATTTTGCACATATTGAAGTCAATACTCTTAAAAGATTGTTTTTATTTCTTGTTTTCAAATTAATTAATTAATTTTTTTTTTTTTTTTTGTATAAACCGTTCGAACTCATAAGCTCATTTCTTAATATTGTTTTGGGCAGTTTGGGCTCGTTTGAGCAGTTTGTTTTATTATTAACAGATTAGTGGAGGTTGGAGAAAATTAATAAATTGATTGGTATGTTGAAGTGATACTACAAAAAAATTGATAAACAATACTACAAAGATAAGAAATGTAATCAGTTATTTACCTTGAAGCATACTTACAATACTTTTCTCTGACAGAACTGCATGTTAATGTGCAGTGTTAAAGTGTAATGTACCCTATCGTCTTCAGTTTTCTGTCTTCCAGTGCAGGGTTTCCCAACAACAAGTAATGTGGCTTCGTGGCTCAAGATATCGCAGCCAGCGCATAATTATTACATGAACCCGGCCCGTTTAATGGAGCCCCGTTTTGTTTTCGATAAAGTTCGAAAGCGCAAAAAGAGGAGGAAAATTTTTCAAAGTTTTCCTTTCGAGCTCGGCCGCGCGTAACGCACACGGCCGGAAATCCATCTTGCAGAGAAGCTGTAAGCATGTAAGCCTCGCATTTCAGCGAAAGCTACGCCACCACCGTCGCTGTTTTTATTCCCATGAAACGGATAGCCAGGACGACACCGGCACTGGGCGGGATCGGGGCTGTGCATTGGAAAACCGTTTCTTCGGGCAAATAAAGCACGCGCGGAGGGCCACAAAAAGGCGAAGGCGAAAGGGCCCCTAACCTCTCGTGTGGCAGCTGTGCAAACAGCGATAAATTGTCAGCTCAAACTCATCGCTCCGCCAATCCGTTCCGTGCCGTTCCGGTTTTTTTTTTCTCGCCGTTCCGTTTGCACCAGCGAAGCGCATTTTCCGCAGCCAGCCAGTGCCGGCCGCGGTGCGACTTTCAAGCCAAGCCCCTGCGCATAACCCTTTTGCTCCATTGCTCCATTCGTCGACGGTGGCAGCGAAATGGTTCGATTTCTTTCCGCCGCTGCAGCAAAACCAAACACAACCGAAGACGTGCTGGGAGGGGCTGGGAAAGCAAGGCAGACGGGGTGACGGTTTATGCTACGCTACGAGCGCAGCATTGAAAGAAAACGCTTTGAAGGAGGCAAGTGTATCGGCCAACGGAGTAAAGAATGATGTAAAACATAGATAAAAAGACGGAACCAACCAAAAACCAAAACAAGAGCAGTAATGTGATAAAATAAAACGAACGATTGTGAGACAGTGGAAAGTGAAGTAGAAAAGAAAATATAGAAACAACTCAATGAAGTGTGTGTTGGAAATGTTAGAGAGAGACCGAGAGAACCACCCTTTGCTGCTCGAACATTTACTCTGGCGCTTCTCGCGGGCTTTCGCGTTAACGACGTACGTTCAGCTCGATCATGGCCGGGTTTAGGGAAACGAGTATTGCGCCCTAGTGGCCCTAGGCCACCCAGCGGACACATACTGAAACACTGATTCCGCGAAGGTGGCCGAACGAAGCACTGAAACATGCCGTTCACGGCGGGCGATTCAAGTGGTTGCCGATTTGAAGCCTTTGAAGACCAAACGATTTTACAGACCGAGAAATAGTGAGAAGCTGCCGAAGAATGAGCTTACATATGGTTTTGGGCCGAGAAAGAATAAACCAGAAAGCCCCAGAAATGGAAGTGTCAATGTTTGCACAAAATATATGTAGGTAAACCGGATTACTACTACCGTCTGGTTCGTGATCCACCTTTTACTACGATTCCGGGTCGGTGGTGGTCTTCTTCAAGCTTGCGTTCTTGATTTGAGGTTATAACTTTTGTTTCAAAATTCGACTTTGGCCGCAGGGCGTGGCTGAGGCACGCAAAAATAAAGAGATAAGCTAGGAATCTCTTTATTTTTGCGTTCCACAAAAAAGCACCTTACGGCTAATGTTTGGGTGGAAGGGTGGTCATGTTTGCAGAACGTTCGCAAATAGTGGTTCGAATGACCATTACCGCGGCGCGTCAGGAATGTGTCTCTTTTTTTGGTAGACATGGCAAACAGATTTGGCAAACGGTTTCTCAGTCTTCAGGCAATTTGCGAATTGTTCACCGAAATGGTAAGTGCCGTGCTTTGCTTTTCGTCCACGATTTTTTGCTTTTTTGCGCATCAGGTTAGACTGTGTAATGTTTACGGCAAATAGAACCGGTCGGATGGCGTAATGTAATGATGTAATTGAATGCTGTGAAGATAAGCGAACACAAGGGTGCTAAGTGGATGATTATATAGAATCGAGTACATGTTGGTCTTTCTATTTTTGGCTCCGATAATCGTAGAGTGAAATAACATCTGAATGTGTTCTTGCTCAATACTTTTGAGTTTTGCTGGAATATCTTTTATAATTCTGATTTTTAGACAGCTTATAATAGTTTTTATTAGTTCAGCAGCTACGTCGCATGCATTATAAGAGAAATTACAATTTGATTATCTCTTAGTTCGTTCGAAATATTTTATTTTACATACTGGAAACCATTTATTTTAGTTCAACAGTTGGTTTGTTCGCTCTTCAAACTGTACTTTTTTGCAATATTTTCCATTAATTTTATTTCGTTTTTCGCTTACTTTTCTACTGTTTACAACAAATTGTAATTTTTTTGGTTTCTTCAAATTCTTAATTATAATTAAACGTTTTGCATAAGGTTGACAAAATGCTTCTTTAATTTAGACCAATCAAAACGAAAGATCCAAGCCCGTTATGCTCGGCAGCCCATTAACACCCCGTAACAATTAACTCATTCGACTCATTTGCGTGACTAAATCATATCTGATCATCACGCAATTCCATCTTTCACGCAGTCCCGCAGTCCACATCACGTAGGATCACGAAGGCGTTGACACTCTTCACGGCACGCTTCACCCGTATCGGTTACACTTAGCTTGAGCGGTGCATGAACCATTCCGAATGGGCACGGATCGGAACGGAACACTCCGGCGTAGACAGGCACGATAGTGACAGCCCGACTCCGGCCCGGCTTGGCGCACTGTACAGTGGAGGAAGGTGTACTTCCTCTTCCTGCATCGGATTGGCACCCCTCGAAGGGACTCTCTCTGTAGCTCTGCGGTTGTCGCACTCGGCGATAAACAAATGATCATCAATTAATTTACATCGATGTCGCGTGATGGGTTTAGTGTCTTCCTGCGGGGTTGGTGCGTGCTGCAGCTGGTGCTGCTACACACGTGACAAACGAGACCCGGTAGTCGCGCTGCGCGAGAAAGCTCAACGAGCCTTGAGCATTAACGGCATTCTGGTTTGCGCGTGGTGCGATTCGCGCAAGGAAGTCACCGTTCGCCTGTTTATGCGCCGACATGTTGCATCTTTATGTGATCTGCCCCACGGCCCTCGCAGCAGGAAGTCAGCGCGCATCACTTCATGCCGTTTTATGAGCTCGTTGAACATGCGATTTAAAGTGTCTTCGATGGGGCACGATAAATAGCCCGACGGGCTGGTGAGTGTGTAATGTGAGAGGTGTACCACTGCTAATTGCTGTTGCTGATACCGTCTACCTCGGGCGGTCGGCTCTTGGTGGGCAGGGCGTCAATTCTATTTAGTCGCGTTTTAAATATGTGATATCCAGTTTAAAAGGGAATTTGTTTTTATAGTTCTTTTATCGCAATTCACCTCAGAGCTACGTGGAGTAACTAGGAGGTCTTCTCCGAGTTGCTGAGCGCAACAGTTATTCACTCCCATAGTGGCTATTTGTGTTCCAAGCCAAGGATCCCTACGGCCAGGAGCGTGTGCCACACTGTGGTGCTGCTCTGCTCTGTTGCTCCCGCTGGTTATGGCAAGAAATGTCTGCGCGCACGGCACAGCGGTCGTCTCCAGCGGGGTGCTTTCTTCACGCTGTTGGACACCGAATTTCGTAGCCACCATCTCCATTTTAGCATGCCGCGCGACACCGAATTTATGGTCGATCCAGAGCAAAGGGCGGATTATAAATATTGGACTGCGTGAGCTCGCGGGGGGCGTAATGGGCGCGTGCAGGTACGCGCAAGGATGTTCTCAAGAGTGCAGTTCTTGGCGACACTGGAGTGTCGCCTGGGCATTAGCATTGCGACATCCGTTCGCTGCAATTCAAATGAGCTCGTTGGGATTCGCGCACCAAGTTAGCGCCGTACGAGGAGGTGGATGGCCAATCGCCCATCCGGGGTGAAATCGTGCTCCAAAATAACAAGCACATTTATCACCGCCGGAATGTACGAGGCTGACTTGCTAAATGATGCGACGATGAATTATGAACCGGCAGGCAGAGCTCTCGAGAACCGGCAGCACGTTGAGGGCAGGCCACAGTGAGATTCGCGGATTATTGCTTTACCTTTCGCGGCCGATCTTAGGAAACCGTGCCGTAAACGGGAACAGTGAACCTACGTAAAATAAAGTAAGACCAATACCAAATTGGTTTGGACTATAGGATCTACAGGAACTCTATAGGAACTAAAGGATCACCCAATTATTTTTCTTACACTCAATCAATGTTCCGTATTTTCTAATTTCAATGTTTATTTGTTTCTTATTTTAAGTATGTTCTTTCTGTACTTTCTGTAATATATTTTTCGCCAGTGTACCAAATATGTTGTATTTATCAAATATCTAATCGTTTGATCTGATCGTCTGATTTTTTAGGTTTTTAGTACAACACGTTCCTTTTTTTAGTACATAAATTAAATCACCCGTTTGTTGTGTTTTTCAAATTAAATCACTTTCAAAGCTTAGGTAACGTGGCTAAAGGTTGCCCGATGGAAACATTATGAAATGAGAGCGACGCCACAATGGCGACCGGATTTTCATTGGCCTCTCGCGTCAGGATCGGTTTCCGGTACCCCGATTGATTACGTGACGGTTTGCAAGTTCAAGCAACCCATTAACACGGGTAACAATCATCCATTGTGGTCGCCGCTTTGTTGGCTACATTGAGTTTTCGCTGCTGTTTAAAAGTCCCCAAAGTAACGACTCTTTATTATGTTCGAAATCCTTTTTTTTGTATCTCTCTCTTTCTATCCGAGGGAGTTAAGTAGAGTTCGCTGCGTATGTTGCATCCTTTTCGGCAATCAATTCGCTTCTTCTTGATGATACCGAGTCCTTTTACCAAGTCTACCGCCATAACCACGACCGGTGAGCCAATGACGCCAATCTAGAGAGAAAGTGGTTCACCCGGAGCCGGTTACTGAGGCTGGAGTTTTTACTTTTTGGCTTCCATCATTATAAAACGGTTTTTTTTCTCCATCTACACGCTGCACCACACATGTTTAGCACACGCCTCGGGCAGGAAGGGTTTCCATTGGGGCGTTGACACTGTTAACCGTGCGTTGCTGCCTCGCTACGAGCTACAATTTTGCGCATATATTTTGCATAAATGTGCATCGTGACTGTGGAAAGAGAAAGTTTATGCAACGCAATGGGTCGAACTCACCGCGAACGGTGGTTGATTTGGGGTTGAACTTTTGGGGTCAAATTATGCTTCGGCAGAGGAAAAGTAAAACAAGAAGCCGGCATTATACACATGTCGGAGTGACATTTCAGAGATACGCGCATTTGTCGGCATCGCAGCGAAATGGCGTTGCCGAAAGATCAATCTCTCACCGAAGATTTATCGAACGACCGTTTTCGAAACAATGTTATGAATGCAACCATTTTATGGATGCCGATGCACCGAGGCTCGATGAATTTGCATTCTGGTCGCGGTACACAGTGTTAACCGCGAGGCTATTCGGTTGGCTTTTAAGTTTTGTTTTGTTGTTTATTAAGTAACCGAATCATTCATAACCGAACCGAACAGTAACCGAAAAGATTATGGTAAGAAATCAGGTTAACGAGCTTGTTGACGAATTGCGCGAAATACTTCACGGTTCGGGTTGTGTATAATGCCAATTGCACCTAGCAGGCACACAATTGAAGCATCAAAGTGGAGCGACATGTCTTCGGCTTCGCTTTCGATAAGTTCCCATTCCTTCGATTATGACCTCGTTTTTATGATTTTTGCTCAATTTATCAACAAAACAATCAAGTTTCCTTGATGGCCGATAATTAAACCTTCCTAATTCGTAAACGCATCATTAAAGTTTTCTTTATAGGCAATATTTACTTTAATTCTAAACCGCCATTAAGAGAATCCCATAAAACTTTAGTTACTTGAGATCAATTCGCGCAGAACAGCAACAAACGGAAAGCACCGAACCGCGACACGGGACACCAAGTGCTAAGTGGAGTACCGCTTAAGCTCGAATTTGAGGATTATCGTCGAGGACCGACGGGCGAAGCGAATTCCGGGCCAACCTCGAACCTCGAAAGAAAACCTCGAAATTGGACCGATAAACAACATCGCCCAAGCCGCAGCATACACAGACATTCTCTCAGCCCATCAAGCCCCGGGCCGAGGGCAACGGAAAACCTCAACCGTGACGGGTGCCCAAATGTTTCTATTTGCGTTGCGCTTCAGAAAACTGCAACCGGCCGCGCAAGGTACGCCAGGATTTTAAACGTAGCCACATCTAAGGGCGCAAATGGTCGCCGTGCCGTGCCGGGCCTTCCGATGCTCCCCGAGCGGTCGGTGGATGCGGCTGCGGCTTGCTTCCTAATTTCCCAAGAGTGCATCCAAACGAGCACTTGGCCGGCCGCAAACCTTTGCGATGCCTGCGGTGCCGCTGCCTAACGGTGGGATCTTCTGGTTGTTGGATTTTTACACCGCAAGGATGCGGTCCTTGCCAAAGCGCGTCACCGGAACCCGGCTTCGGCTTCGTTGCAGTTACCGTGGGAGATGAACTTTTACCATTCACCGTTGGAGTGGCACCTACAGAATCGGGAAAATTCCGAAACAACATCACCACGGTGGGAAGTATTTGTGATCTTCTTAACCTTCGCCGAGCTTTCAGGGGCACTCTGGAACGCGGCATCGTCTTCGCTGGAGCTAAAAGATACCGGAGTTGGCTGCTTTTTAATACGGCACCTTCTTTTTAATTCCCCCGGTTTGGGGACACAAACTATGTTTTATAGTGACAGATGCTTGCCAATCCATCGAGGGTCTAAGATGTTCGCCAGTTCATGTCGAGTAGCGTGTTGCATTGGCATTGGCAGTTGACGGAACAATTGACTGCCACCTGCTGACGAGGCCGCTGCTGTTGTTTTCGCAAATCTGTCCGGCAGCATAAAAGGGTAATTTGAAGCACTACCCCAGTATGGATGGATGGCAGCCACGACGCTCCAAGATGGTCCATAAATGGCCCATAAAGCCCACACTCGGCGAAGAGTGAAGCAAATACAAACATTGGCACGTGCAACCTGCCACGGCAACCGCTAAGAAGGCAACCACTGCTCAGTTATCTCATTACCCGGCCTTATCCGTGTCCAGTCCAGTCCGTTCAGCGTCCGGTGCCGCTGTCGATGCTGGCCGGTGTGTGCTACATCCGCCGCGTTTAATGGGCTTGCTAATAAAACATAATGTTCTATTAAGTCATTACACCGCAACAGCGTATGCAATGGCGCATCCTGGCGGCTGGAATTGTGTTAATGCTTTCTCCCGATGCTGGTCGTTCTGGGACATTTCCTAGCCATTAGCCGTCACACACACAGTGGGCGACGGTAAACATATTGCGAAGGCTGAGCGACTTGAAGACATTTTCAAGCAGCACTGAAGTACATTTAAACTGTGGCGGTGTTGCTCGTAATTCATACTCTGTTTGTATTCGTTCGATATTTTCGACATTTGACGTTTTTGTTTTATTATAAATGCCTATATATTGTGAATGGTATTATCTTTGATTGGTATTTTTAGTTTTTAATATTTACGAATCGATTTAGTTGCTTTAGTTTCAGTTAGTTGTGTATCTCTCAGTTTCCAAGCGATAAAAAGTTGTGTGTTATTTTCTATTACCCTTCAACTGATGAAGGATAATTGGGATGAATAGAATGGCTTTGCTAATGTATTTTCACTATTACAGCATGAGTTATACCAAAAAGATTACAACCTGATCCATTTTTACCTGTAAAATTTCAACATTGGTTTCGTGAAGCTGACCACCCAAAGACGAAACAATAGACCATTCGATTCCTCAATAATGGCAGCCACCAATCGTGCTGTGTTGCTTCTAATTGAAACAATCAACCGACAATTGTTCGTGTGCAGTTGGCGTGCAGTTCTGCTCATTAAGGTTGTCAAAGTAAGCGGCGTGATAAGCAGTGAACGTAGCATCGCCAACACCCAAAGGAAGGGCTGCGTGGTGCGTTTGTTTGGACATCGTCTAAGGCAGCTTAGACGCGGTCCGGCCCATCGCAATTCCACAAAAGCGCAGCCCGCGTCTCAGGTTCGCCGCGATTAGCGTAAATCGGTGCCGCGCTGTTGGTCAATTGACCCATTGACTCATGGCGTGCCTCATCCTAATGGCCATTAGCACGTGATTTATGCGGGGTTAATTATTGCAACGCTCCCGGGGAAGCCTTTGGGGACGTTCGGTCCGGCGCGGCATTATGTGGTTAATTCGTGGACTGCGCTAATGAAATTGTGTCCTGCGACGAGCACTTCGGTGTAAAGCAAACTATTATCATTCACCGCCCGACTGGTGGCGATGATTGGTAGGGCTTTGGGGTCAGTGGCGCCAGCCGCGAATTGAGATGAGTCCTACAGAGCACGGCGCAAGTAACCCGCATTACACTCCAGCTCACCAGACGATCTTGGTGATCGGTTCGGTTGGATGGGATGGGACTGTAAATTAGGACCGCGTTGGTGGTTGATATCGGCAGGCCATAAATTATGCAACAAGCCTGAAATTGAGAGCCTAAAGTCTCGATGAACTGTGGTCGTAAACGAGAGCTAATGCTGACAGCTACTTCAGTAGATTCTTAGGCACACTAGACACTTGTTAACTTATTTTGATGAATACTTTTGTTATCTGATTGGTCTACTTGCTTTTTTTATATTTCAGTTATTATATGTTGAATTGTTTAATCTTCATCATTCTTACTGTTACACTTTGTTAATTGACATCACTTTATTTTCTGTAGGAAAGGTAATCGAGAGAAAACGTTTTCTACGTTTTTGTTATCGTTGTACGTTTGTTTTGAATACTTTTGATTAATTGCTTACTGTTACTGTTTTTTTTTATATCCTCGTATGAAAAGAGAAACATCATTTATAGTAAACCAGTGTTCATTTTGCCCATTTTCGGAAAAGGAAGCTTCGATAAGGAGGAATTTTCATTGTTTGGGAAAGCCGCATGCATCTTTCGCGCCAAAGATTGAAGTATTTAATAATGGGTTTCCTACTGCACGACGATGCTTCAGTCAACTTCCTTTCACGACGGTGCTCGTTTTGGTAATTATAGAAAATCAATAACCTCTCGGTGGGCAGAAACGAGGCCCGTTGTCGGTGCTCGAACCACGGAGGAAGTAGTTTTGGCGAAAATCAGCTTGCGCTACAGTCCCGACCATCGCGGAACGGCAGTCGATGTGCTTCAAAGCGGAACCAGCGGCACCAGCGCGCGAGAAGTATGCACATCCTTCCGAAAATGGAAGCCCTGGTAATTGAATGAAAGCTTGTAACACGAAAACCGTTCCCGGGCGGGCGGACCACTCATTATGGTGTTTTCTAATAATTGACAAGCACACAGCGAGGTATGCGAAAAGCAAATGTGCGAAGCGAGCAACCGAGCGAATGTAGTTTGAATGTAAAAAGCTAACAACGCGAACGACGGGTGAAGTTGGTTTTTCTTGTTTTGTGCATCCCGGCATGTGCATCAATCAAAGTGCTAAATTTTTTAGCTACAAATGGGCTACGGCATTCCGGCGTGGGTGCTAATTATCGTAATGAAGTGAACTGTAGTGCCGAGTCGAGCTTAGGATACAAAAGTCGACCCACGGAGCGACGCTAATGAAACATAAGAAACTTAACGTAGCCAAAATATCGGTTCGGCTATTCGAACTGAGCTGAGCCAAGTAACGCCGCTCGGTTTTAAACTTTGCTGATGTACTTTTTGCCTGTGTTTCGAATAGAGGATAGTCTTGCTCTATTTTATATTTTTTTTTTATCAGCTTCTTCACCGAGCCTTTTTAATATTAAACTTCGCTCCGTTCGTCACAGCTGGGACGCAGGAGATTTTTCTGGCCGCCGGCGACGTGTTAAATTATTTTAAAATTGCCGTCAAATTTGACATCACGCGCTTTAGCATCGCGAACAATACCGGGAAGGATTGCGAAGAAAGGCAATGGTTATTAATTTCGGACTCTAAGACCCTTTTCTTGCTGCGGTCGAAGTAATAAACCCGCTGCCCGGCCTGGTTGCGCCGGAATCGAGATGCCCCAGTTCCTCCGGGGTTCGGTTTGCTGGAAAGGAAAACTAAGGCCCATAAAAAAAAGCGCAAACGTTAGGCTGGCAAGCTGTCTGGCTGGTGGAAAGCTCGCCAAGGTTTCCGGACCGAAACGCAAATTGGAACCCCTTCCTGACAGGTTAACTGGAAATGTGCGGCTCGCTCAAGATTAACGAGCCAAAGCCAAATTGCACCGAACGCTAAAATTTCATTATGGTTTAAGCTTCCGTATGGTGCCGTAACCCCGGTGCCGATGGCTGCTCGGCGCTTTGGAATTGAGCTTCGTAAATATGTTACAAAATAAATTAGACAGCCGGGTTTTATTGCGCTTTTATGTATTCATTAGCCCGGACTATGTTTTTTCCCCGTTTTATGAGTATTTGTTGCGCCGAAAGATGGTATGCTGTTGGCCTGAGTTGAAGGAGTTCGATTAGCCCTTCGACAGGAGTACTCTCGCGGTTGCAAATTGAGATGTACTACGTGGTTGAATGATTTTTGCGTCTTAGGTATCAACACGATAAAACACTACCTAGTACACTTTTCAATTTTCACTGTATGATTGGGATTTTGGGATTGGGATTTATATTCGTTTTATTATTTTTCAATGACTTCCAATTTATTGTTTAATTTACATTTTACTAAGCTGAAAATGTATTACTTAACTAAGATCGAATAATAAATTATGGGGATAGTTTTTATTTTAATGAGTTGATTTAAAAAAAACATTGAATAAGAAACATTTGTTAAAATCTGACACTTCAGTTGTCGAGTCATTAAAAAAACTATAAACGGTTTTCAACAAAAAACTAATTTGGTTTCCTTCCTTTTCGGGTTTTCGGGGAAACAAATGCAAATTTGGGCCAACTTAAAATTATTCTTAGTGTACCGATTACTCACAAGTGACCTCCCGCATACTGCTCAATTTGTACTCCCAAACAGAGCGGTAAGATTCTCGGACAAATGCCGCCAGCGCTTTTAAGTAAGTGTGTCACATCCGTTTGTGAGGGTCGCACTTAGCGCTTCTGAGTGCCAAAAGAGGAAACGGCGGCACGCAACGCCGGCACGGTGAAAAACACGTTCTCGATCGAAGGTTAGCACTCGATTACAGCTGGTGGTGGCCGGTGAAGGCATGAACTTGATATCGATCGCTCATAAATCTCCCGTTACTCCTAATGGGCCACATCGGTGCGGCCGGAGATTGCACGGCGAATGCAAACCGTTCAAGTTCAATGCACTTGCCGTGTGGACCACGAGATGCGGACGAAGACGGTGGCCAGACTGGCGACGCTGGTGCCCGGTGGCGACATTCCAGGCCAAGTTGGAGAACGGCCAGCAAACAGGTTTTGGTGGCACCGCTAGTAACGAAAGTGGTCCAACCAGCCTTCCAATGGGGTTCTTGTTGCAACTGTTCACAAAATGGGCAACCGAAATGCTTGCCATATAGTAAAATGTCCAAAGTGAAATTCGACGGGTACAAGACTGTGAAAAAGAATAAGTAATAGTTGGAACTGAATTGATATGGCCACAGAAATTGAAATTAAAAAACCAGAAAAACTATGTAAAAATACAGTGAGAGAGCAATGAAGACGAAAATGACACAAGAGACCAATAGTCAAATAGAATAAAAATAGGAAATAGAGTTATTTTCTACGTAAAAATACTATTTGTGAATGCTAAAGACAAAAATAAAATCTCAGTAAGTAGCTACCAATCAAAACAGCTCGAATTGTGAGTTAAAAGAGAGTGTAAAAATATATAAAGGTGATGAAGAACGAAGAAAAACTAACATAAACATATGGACCTTAACACGCATATCAATAGCTCTCGATGGAGTCACAGCGTTACCTTTTTCTTAGGACCAACGACAGCTAGTCTCGACGCTGCATTGAGTAACCGCCGCCAAGTCAAGTTTCGCGCCAGCAGGTTGCCCAACGATTTGGTGCTTCTTTACGAGACTTGAGCAGTTGGTTGAAAATATTTAACGTATTATCTTATGAAGCTAAAGACTTACGTACGATGATTGTTAAAGCCATGAAAAGAAAAATTGTTTCTTCAATTAAGAAATGTACGTGAAGTGAAAAGATAGTTCTACCGCGTTCAAGCCCACTGGGACTGGCGCTGTACAAACTGGTTCTGCGCACCCATCAAGGACCTACGGTCGCGGTCAACGGGCCCGGTCGCCGCAATGCCCGAAGTATTACGTCAAGTTTAAGGTCGTCTCCATGCTCCCTCTCCACTCCGGCACGGTCGATCTCTCCTACGGCACCCGTTAGCGCTCATTCCGACGGCAATGATGGCATATTTTGTGGGGTGTCATCGTTAATGGAAAACTGGCGCTAACTGCGCGGATACTTTGCTGGCTCGCTAAGCGTTGGAAAACCATTCTCGAGGACAAACGATGCCCCGACGTTTGCAGATTATCAACCGGTGCCCCCCAGCTGGCAGGCAAGTGTATCACATTCATTGCGGTTCGACGAGCGATCCGGAGTGCAGTTTGGTTTGGAGAGTTCGATTAACTTCAAGCCTGCGACACGCCGGGCAGCAGCCCAACTCACAGTGAAGCCAGCGGAAACCAGATCAACCGCAATGCAGATTGCAATTTTCACTTGCAGGTGGCTGCAGCAGCTATTCAATCGCCTGAGAGTTTCTATCGCTTTTTTCCTTTCGAACTTTTCGTCCTCGGCAGCACTTGTTAGTGCAACGGCGGAAGGTTGAGAGAAATCGTTGAAAATGTAGAATTCCGAAAAAAGGGAAACAAAATGGTGGTAAACAATAAAAGCATTGTGCAAAAGTGATCGATCCGATGTGTCCGGTTTCCGGGTCCGGCTCCTGGCCTCCCAGTGACTCCTCTGACCGAAACGCGACGACGCGGCGCTGCACTGATTTAAATTGCGGAGCGGTCTCGTTGTGGTTTTTGGGGAAGGGTTTCGCCGCTTTCGCCTCGCGGGAAAACCTTTTCCACCCGAAACGGCAGAGGGCGGCCCACGAAACTGCTGACGTGCGCAGCATGTGGTGCGAATGATGATGATCCGTTTTTAAACAGAACGGCACCGGTCAGCGTTTGCGAAATGCGGTACGAAAAAAGTGTGTCATTTTGATGCACATTTCCTGTTTGTCTGTGCACTTCCGGTTGGGCAATGTCGGACCTCCGATGTGCAGTTGCTGACTATCACATGACGACTTGCTGAATTCGGTGTGTCGACGATAACAGTTATTAAATTTAGTTTGTCGATCTAGTTTATTTGAAAAATAAAGTCTAGCATCAACATATCAATATCAAAAATTAAAATGTTTTGAAACCATAGTAGATGGGTATAAAATGGAGTAGATCAAATTTTAAATCTAGATAAAAGAGATCATTGATTGGTTGATGTATAATATGTGATAGGAATAAAGAAAAGCAAACGACGGAAATGACGAAAACACACAAAACCATTGAGAAATGTTGAATTTATGCATTCATATGCAACACAGCAACTGTATGAAAGGAAGCATAAAAGTACTAACGTTGATTAGTAAATATGGCAATAAAAAGCGCCGCGTTCTTGAAATAGGAACGGTCACGACTTTTTGGAAAACGTAAACGAAACCGACAAGACACGTCCAATCCGACTGCCTGCCGATGAAGTGCGAGCAAAGAGGGTGACCATGCTCTTGTTCGAAGGCCAATGCCAATGGCACTTCATCAGCTTACAAGAAATGTTTTATAGGTTTTTTTCACCGTTGCCATCACCATTCAAGGTATCAGAATTAAGTGCAGTACTTTTCTTGCAGACCGCAGTAGTTCAAGTAGCGGGTGGCCGGTTGAAGTGAACAGCGGATTTTCGAGTCGTGTTCGCGCACTATCTCGCATCGTGAGAATAGCGCTACCTCTTTGCTACGCCGCCGGAGCCTTGGGGCCGCTGAATGTTCGGCTCGCGAGACGTAAATAACAATTAAACGCAAATTGACTGAGCATAAACTGCATCAGAGACGAGCAGAGAAGCGAAACCATCGGTTCGGGCACGTACGGAGCAGCATACGGAGTCGTTAATCGAAGCGAAGTGACCGTCATATTTTGGGTTAAACTTTTTTTGAGGTTGGAATTTGGGAAACAGTATTTACTGTGCGATTTTCAATCATTTTGGTTTGAAAATTTACACCGCGGTGCTACACTGTTTCCGTGCATCGATCCGAAGAGTGTCAAGCAGGTTTACGTCCCTGTTTATTGTCGGATAAAGTGGGTTCTGTTTTGTTTCGGCCAAGCTACGAATTACGAATTATGAGGACGGACACGGGTTTTTAACCTTTGAGATTATTTGGTTTATTTGGTGAACGTTTTACTGCGCCGAACGATGTACCCTGTATATAGGGCAACATGATGCGAATGAGGGGCCTCGTTGGTAATTTATGTGACGAGCAATTGCTTGAGGCTTGTCACTTGAAAACATTCGCTGGATAGGCTGTTGATGTTGAAGAAGGTGTCATTTGCATTTAATCTGGATGGATAAAACAATCTTTTTAAAGTAGGCCACCTCGCGTGATTAAGAACAGGTCAAAATTCATAGCATTGCTTTCAATCACATTCTGAGTAGGTTGTACACTGCAAATGTTTCACCTTTGCACTTCATTTTTACTGTCCTCTACAGGCACTTAAAAACTACAAAAAATAATTTTAAAAACAGTACAAGATGTTGAGGTTCTGTTTCAGAATTCTAAGATGTTTCGTAGTTCGGTACTTGTTCTGTATTTATCGTATTAGGTGTTATCAATCAATCCAACAATTTCAACAACAGCTTCGAAGTTTAGCTATTTTTGCATATTATTGTTAAAGGTAGCTTTCTTTATTTTCACAGACCCTATTGCTGTAATATTGAAATGCTATGCTCGTCTAAAACTGCACAATCATCTGTTAATATTTTTAAATTAGTTTTTTATTCATTTATTTTTATTAATTTATGTTTTATGATAGTTTTCAACGAAACCCCATTAACGAGGCAGCGTTAGTGAAGGCACGATAGATGAAAGTCTCGAAAATGCTCCAATTACACCTGAAGTGAAGGTTAAGCTCGAACGGTGGTGAAAGTGGTTCGAAACAGTTTAATCTTCTATTGAAGTGCCCCCACAATTCCCAGGACTTGTGGAATTCCCTGCAGAAATCAGACCCCAATCGAAATCATCGACCGAATTGCTCCGGCTCTCGTTATCGAAGCCCGATAATGATTACGTCAACAGCGCCGTTCCCCAGCGTCTGGCGGCTGTGAGGCCGGTGACTGTACCTGGGGAAAGGGTGGGTAAATGTTACCACAAATCGGCCAACCACCGAGCGAGTGATGAGATAACGAAATGAGCCGGAAAATCCTCATCATTTGCCAGTAACATCATCATCCTGACCGACCGACCATCGAAGGGATCACCGTGAGGACCCACAGGGCTTTTCGGTCGGCGTTGGGGTCGTTCGGTTTGTTCGGGGATTTTCAGCTCCCAAATGATGTAGAGTACCGACGGCAGGCTTAGGCGCAGCTGCACTGCTTCACTTGCCAGAATCGCCCGCCTGCAGAAGCCACATGAAGGGATGCTGCGGCCCTAGGGGTTTCAAATAAATGCACACATAATTATGTAAACCGGTCGGTGGGTCAGCGCATATTAGCGCCACGTAAGGTTTCCCCGTTTGGGCAGTTGGGCCGGTGCTTTGAAGTAATGGCCGGCTGGCCGCTGACGGTGCTGGTAGAGGCAGGTCTCCGTTGAGGTCAATGTTGAACTTAACTCCGCCACCCGCTCGCCGGCGGGGCGTTAATAGTTCGGCACGGCAAGGTCAAGTGACGTGCTTTGGTGTGTCATTTTCACGCCTCCACAGCCCGTCGGAGGGTGCAAGGTGCAAGGGTGTGTCGGTGCAGGATCTGGCCAGACCGGGTTGCGACCAGAATCGCCGCCGCCGTTACGGCGATCATTGGCGATCATTTTGGTGCCATTTCGGTAATTATCTGGCACCGCGCGTCTCGCGGTAATATCTTCATCGTTCACCGCGGCCATTATCCGGCCCCCGGCATTAAGCCGGGCCCGCGGCCATTAGTGGCCGTTTTTCGGTGACGTTAACCGCGGCTCGCGCGAAAAGAAATTACACCCCGATCAGGGCACGCATAATTGTACGCACGGTGTGTTTAAAGTAAATGATAAATACACTCCCGGCGGGCGAAATGATCGTCGTTTAAGGGCGATTAAGTTATTCGCAGGGCGGCTACCGAGCCGAAGGTAACGTTGGCTGTAAAGCGTGTTTAATGCGAGCCTTCAGAACAAGTCACTAAAAAAGGCGGCCTTAAAACTTGAGATTGATTTTTGATGGACGTCATTAAAATCAGATTGCAATAACAATGGATTCGGGCGGTGAACGCGAGTGAGTCAATTGTGGCCGGTTTTGATGAACGATACATTGTAATTATGAAGTACTTTAATTTTTCACTGTAAACGTACAAAGTTGCTTGCACGATTGCAGCGTCCCATGCTACGTCGATGAATGCACGGAAGATAATAATATATTAGGAAAGCTGCTGGCATGTTCTTGGAAACTTGCTAAGATAAACCACGATAACCGATAACTGCGAGAATTTTAATAGCTCTATAAAGAAAATTGAAAACTGCAAACAGTATTCCACAAAACTGAAACAGAAATTGAGAAAAGTAATGAACGGAAACTTTAAAAAAAAACTAACTTACACGTTTCTAATTAATCTTAATCTTTAAATCTTGAAAACAGAATTCTAAGTTTGGAGACAAACCCGAATAGAAACAAAACACAAACAAGCGCTTTAGATACTAATCTTTGATACAAAATTAGATTGAATGAACTAAGAACTCTGAGTGTAAATAAATGAACAATTACCTGAATCTTATTGGATGTGTTTTCAATAGCCTAAAGTCTTGAAAGAAATCATGATTCCTTATTCTCCCAAGTATGTTTTGCGTTCGGTGCCTTGGAGTTTGAGCATTCGATTCAGAGTCATTGGCTATTGTTTTACGTCTCTCGATCGGATTATTGTTGTTCCTAATCTGTCTAGACGGTGTGGCCGAGACGCGGCCAACGAAACTGACTGGGCCCACATCAGATCCTAGCAATAAGATTATCCTTTCACTGTCACATAAGTTGACACTTAAAATGGAGCCCCCCCCAAATCGAGCCAGTCGAAGAGCCAGCTTCCGTACAAACCTACCCCATACAATCGGTTATGCTTATCGGTTGGCATTGCGAAATTCAATTACCATCAAATTTCGCCCCGCTTTATCTGACAGGTTTCGAACCGAAAACGCTGTCCAGCCCGACAGAAGCAGATATTTCGATATTTTGTTTACGGAACGTAACGAGAGAAAAAGGGAGCGAGCGAAAGATGGGATAAGACCAGGCCGGCCTTAGATTGAAGATTATGAAAAGTAAATCTCGTCCAGGGAGGCAAACTTTATCCGCCGTCGGTCGACGTTCGAAACATTTCACTTTCGTCCGCCTCTAAGTGGCGCCCATCGGTCGGTGATCGGGTGAAAACGATATGCAAAATTATTCCCCCAACACTTGATTATTAATTGAAAGTTCGAGGCGACAGTTGGTGGCATCGGATCTGGCGACGGTCGGCCATTCTCGATTCCCGGACACATGGTGGTTGACATGTTTGCCCTACTGTTTCGGCGATCGTATTTCCTCTTCTTTCTGGCCCGAGCAAAGATAATCGATGGTTTTTAAGAATTTTAAACGGGGCTGTCGGACAAGTTGGACCCTACCGTGATGTCCGCTTTGAGGTATTGAAAAAGTTTTGACCGACGCGCGGTAAGCCGTCGTCAGCTATCGACAGTTTTAATCGAGCTTAAATTGGGATTCTTTTTAATATCGGCGCTGTGGAGCAGGTGTGGAGCAGGATTTATGAAGAAAAATGGTCTTCACTGGGTCTGATTAAGTTAGAATTTGGGGTTCCCAGTGAAAGAAACATGTTTTACTATCGAAGCTCAGCATTGAAACATTGAAACTTCATTTTCCAAAGGCAACAGTATTTTAGATGCCAAAGTTGATACGTTTGATTTAAAAAAAATAAGTTTAAAAATATTTTTAACTATTTTCTCGCTATAGCAGAACTCTCGTTTTTGTTACATTTGATAAATATATTTGTTGGATTCTTCTTCTTACAAAACTCTTAAGCTATTTCATAGCCATCACAGATCAAAAGTTGTTTATCACTTTTATGCTTCGAACATACCTCCAATCAAGCGTTACTCCTGGCTTAGAACAGTTGTTTTGATTTAAAGTTTCCGTTTTGTGCCGTTGTAAATACGTCAACTTTAATCAAGAGCTTTAAAATGATGGCCGCATGGTGCATGTAGCAATGGCATCCAGCAACACAGTTCATAATCCACAACGTACTCGCAGTTAGCACAGAATTAATCCCAGCTTTCTGTAGCTATCCTCCTGGGGTAAGGTTTATTTTTACTCAAACTCGTCCCGCCCGCTTCAAGGACTCGTTTTGCAAGTTAGCCGTTGTTGCTTCGCTGTCACGTGTCGCCTGTTGTTGCGTAAATGGTTCAGCGAACGGTCTGTCGATGAACCCGATAGATGAGCATCGGCGTAACTGATTTGCAACATCCCTGGGAAGGTGCCGCAGGAGGTGTAGGTCGGAAGTAGATTTAACACCCGCACGTGGAGCGGCTCAGAGAGCGGCACGAAACAGGGCACGAAAGGAAGACAGGAACGTGGCTTTTCGCCGCAAGTTCGGCTGTCCGGCTGCCGGTGACAGCTAAATTATTCGCTCGAACGCATCCATAACCGCATTAGTCTCGCTACGGCGGTGAAAAAGCTGCGGGAGCAGCAGAATTCAATTTCGCCCACCAGAGGACCACCACCGCACCGCTGGGCTGGCTGGACGGACGGACATTCTGCCCCGGGGCGGCCTGGGCTGGGTAACGTTGGTTGGTTTGGCCGGTTGGGTGCCGTAAAACAAATAAATTGTCGTGAAAATATGATTGCTGCAGACAAGCGGCCGGCCGGGCCGATCGAGGATACGCTTCGGTATGTCTATTGTGGGCGTTTTTCTGTTAGTATGTGATTGTTTTTGCTACTATAATGGTCCTTAAATCTGCGATGATTGACACCAAATGATATTGACACATGCTTCTGGAAGCCTTTTTAGCCAGTGCCGAACGGTTACACGCTTTAAAGGTGCTTAAAGACTCAAGAAACCTTCCACGAGCTAGGAGGTGTAAATGGAAATTGAGTAATAAATTGATAAACAAATTACTATTAACAAAAAAAATCAGTCATCTAACTGAAAAAGATAGAGAAAAAACTATTAAAGAGAAAAAAAAAATATAAATATAAATGTCAAAATCGAAAAAATATAAACAATAGTGTAAAAACGAGTTTGTCGATTTATAAGACAATTGAACTAAATGAAAGTGTCAGGTATAAAGGTTAAGGCTGAAGAGAGAAAACAATGTGGCTGGCTAAAGAGGAGAAGTCAATTTGTAGATTAAAACCACTTAACAGTGGGTAAAACAGTTCCCGAGACAAAAATACACCTAAACTTCTTTGCAACGATACCTGAAACGAATCAAACCCAAACTACCAACTAAAAACGAATACGAATAGTCGTTAGAAAGAGACTGAGCTTGAGCCGGATAAAGTTTCCTCTTGTAAAAGACACAACTTTTCTTGCAACCTGCAAACCCCAAGAGTTAATCAACATACCTCTTAAACTTTCTGCAGCTTTTCTGATGCAAAACTGCCAAGATTGCTTGCTTTGCAATAGCATTGCGTCTTTGGTCGCCCATTTTCTTCGCCATTTCGAGCAATTTGTGGTAAAAACTATCCACACAACAAGCTTTCTTCACGAGCTTCCGTTCGTCCTCCGTCGGCGTGCCTTGGCAAGCTTCTGGTGACTGAAAGGATTAAAAACTTTCCCCGTCTTCGCCTGGTGGCGCTTGATGTTAATCACTTTGGAAAACATCCTGACAGGTGCCGAGAGATGTAAAAATGTCTGCCCACCCGACGCCGGGAAGAGCGATGGTACCACGGTGGCGGTGGTCATTAGTGAGCAGAATCTCAACCGCAGCTGCTTACGGCCTCGATGAACGATGCATGCTAATTAGTTTTTGATACCGGACGCCGACAAAGGCGAAGAATCCTTGATCCGAATCCGGTGCAGCCGGGAGGATGCACCACAGCTGCTCGGAGGATGCAGCGCAGCTGTTGATGTTGCTGCAAAAGTTCGAGCTAAATAATGGGATGGCCATTGCGCACACGACGCCCTTGGCCGGCCCGGGTTGGAGTATGTTGTGATCATTTTGTACGTTAACAGCAGTCGCGGTCTTTTTCACGAAGGTTCTCAGAGGTACCAAGGGGCACATTTGAGACTCGTTGGCATTCAGGTGTCACGTTCGATTACTGCAACGATTTGTACTGGGCCGCGAATCCGTGACAGATACTGGCGAAGGTTGTTTGTTCCGCTTGCTGGACAAGCTCCAGCAACATCGGAGAAGCATTTTTCGTCCATTTACCAGCCATTCAGGCATACTATTAAATCTAATACGAGTGTCGTTTCTTCTCCATCTCCCCTATACTTGCAGGTACAGAGGGGTACAGTCATAAAACCTTCAGGCTCATCCCACCAGCGAGCGCCGACCGCGAGGAATGCTGAGGTCGGACTTGTTACCGTTCGAGACATGCGGTATGCAAATGACACATTGTTAGGGGCTCAATTACACGCCGAGCGTCACCGTGACCGTATGTTGTCCTGAAGGTGATGTGCGGAGTGCAGAAAAACAACTCCTCCACACGGTACGCGAATTTAGATTGCATCAATTTGCAAGCTGAAGATTCTTAACACACTTCATTAGTCGCGACGGGAAACGCTTCTCGATTGCCTGGGCCAATGTTAAGCGCCTTCTTCAACGGCCCATTAGCGGCCTCGTTTCTCGGCCATTACTCGGGCGACGCTCACTGCACTGGCCTTTGGAATCGAAATTGCGTCACATCAACGGCAATCGATGCAGTTCAATACGTGTGACGAGCTATGACCGTCAAATGTTAGTGGTTTGCTTTGATTACTTCACTTGTGTACAAAGCAGGAATTTGCAGCCTCAATTTACATTCCAATCATCCTTAAAAGAAATACGTTTGCTACTATTTATTCAACTGAAGCTACTGTATTAAATTTCTACTTATTATATGAGCGTACGTATGAAAACTGCTTTAAACTGTCACGTTAAATCTATTTTGTATCGTTTGACATCTTTTAAATCTATTTTGTATCGTTTCTTCTATTGATTGTATTTATTACCTATTTTCGAGGTTTATAACGACTATTTCGTGTGTAGTTGTCAACTTGTTATTATTTGCATGTTTTTCTTCATTAGTTTATTCATGTTTTTTATTTTTACATTTGCCCTCTTAATTTTTTGCATGTGTTTTCAACTGTTTTCATTGGATTCATGGGCTTTCAACAACATTTTAAAAAGTTATTCAAAGTATTTTTGACTTCTGGCTCGTCCGTGTATCATCCGTCTACGTTGTACCGACCAATCGGTCTCAGGGCGAAAGAAGTCTGTTCGAACCCTAACAGTCTGCATCAACCGTTCTAATAATAATAAATAAATATGTTTCATTATATTGTAAGCCACAGTGGCGTCCGTGGAGTTCGTGCATTATCAATAAACGCAAGCCACCGGCCCGGACTGCGAAGCTGTTGCATTTTTCTGTCAAACTTGTCAAACACTGTGGGCTCCCCCTCCTCCTCTGTGGGGTCCTTATCCGCTCATTATTCAAAGCCTGCGAGGCCTGAATGGCCGCGGCGGGTTGAACGGTGAACAAACTTCCGCATTGATTTGTGCGGAGTGTGCACCGTGCGAAACTCGCGGTAACACCTCGTCCGCGAAAGCAAACATGCCTCGACCGAACGCGTCGAGTGTCCTGGCGTCTAGCGCCCTCCGACCACCACCGACTGGTCACGACACGACAAGGTCAGTAATGTTCCGGCGGCGTCTAACCATAAATCAAATCGTTTGTATGCGAACTCTCGGGTATCTCTCGCAGTTCCAGTATTTCGCGGCAAGGGTTCTCGGCGCTCGCCAGTCCCGGGACAAGATACGCTAGCGTGTTGGCGCGTTTACCGGATCACACCCAACCCCAGCCAGTCGGGCGTTAGAACCATAGATGGCGGCCGCCGCCGCCGCCGCCGCCGAGTGGAGAGTTAATCACTGTAATCCATCATCCATCCCGGCGCGGCGTGGCGCGTTAGAGGACCACGCGCGCACTTCCTGCTTTCTCCCCGGGGGCCAAGCAGCACAACAAGTTGCAGGCGGCCCCTCCCAGGCTAGGACATCATTCTTTGACTTTCGCTGCGTTGTGTTCTAAGGGAAGACTTGGCGTGAGTTGCTTGGCAAAGTGGTCGGGACTCGAGGGTGACTCCGAGTCTCGCTGGCGCCGTCCATGTCTGGTCGATGAAGTCCACCACCGAGGACGGGTACGTAAAAGGGGGGACTTTTTATGTCTCGCTTCTTTGTTCCCCCTCGGCACCAGCACACCATCGACCGGGGGAAATGTACCGAAGCCGGTCAGAACTCCGAATGCGCAGCAAATGATTTAATTCTGAAAGTTAATTAACTCCACTGCAGTTAAGCTTCATTTGCATAATCAAGACGTGTCATTTATGGCGGCGGAGGCGACGCGCGCGCTGGGGCGGTATCGCGACAGCGTACCCTCGCAGGACGCTTATTGAACTATGGGCGGACCCAGGGCTATGTGTCAGCAGTAATCGCTGGTTCAAGAACAGGAACATCAGGGCATCCACTTGCAGAGAGGTGGAGCTCGAAAAATTGACCTTCAGTGATCAGATGCCTCGCCTCACCTTTTTTTCTTCAAAATCCCATGCTCCCTGGAGCAGCGCCATCTAGTGGCTACGACTTTGAAGGCTGAAGTGTCCAAGTGTCGCGAGTCACTTGAGACACCGCGACACAGGCACCCCCCATTAATGTGATAATTTGCATTTCCTACCTTCAAACCGTGCCGCCCCCTGGCTGTGCCAACGTTGGGGACCTGGCTGTCTGGAGCGTGACGTCGACCTGTGTTTAGGTTGTTGATCGGTAACACGCCTGGCCTATCAGACCACACCTATCCACGGTATCCTAACGGTATCACTGGGCGTAGGTACCTGTCCGCTTGAGGGTCCCGCAAGTGCGGGCAATAAAGGGCGACCATGGCTGGGGGTGCCCAGGTCCCGTTTGCCGATGGTTGCTGCCGCTGCATAATTGGATTGCTGTTGCTGCGTGCTATTTGGATAATTGAATTATGGTAATTTTTGTCAATCATACGCACCCGGTCTGACAGTAATTATAGCGGGGTGCGCGTGTGGCGAACACAATATGACGCCGACCGCCGGGGGAACGAGAGTAACCGAGTGGTGTGTGCAGGAGCGCGATCGGACACAGTTTAAATAATGATTTGTGGGTTTTGCCTGCTTGGACCAGTGTCTACGGGCATCGATCTCTCATAGGTGTTGGTCGATTAGGGCCAGGTAGCTCAGCGTGATCTCTACAATGTCCGCAGGTTTAGCCACATTTTGCATGTTACGGTTATATAAATGAATTGATCGTTTCTGAATCGACAGCTGGCGGGAGCGTTGTGGGAAGCGTTTGGAACATCACTCCAGTCGTGCACTGTCACGGAATCTGACACTTGCTGTCACAACAGTTTTGACAGTTTTTAGAAGCTTTTATCGTAGCAGCGTGTCAGCGGTTGATGATTTTATTCAGCAGTTTCTGTCGCCGTGAGGAGGTACCTTTCCAAGTGGCAGAAAATCTAATTAGGGGCTTTGAAGTCGAATGGCGATTATCTGGTGGATCGGGCACGACCGATCACACGAAGTCCCAAATGATCCCAATCCCAAGGTATCTCCCAAGAATCTTCGCGTGGAAATTCACGTGACAGTTCACGCGATGCCTGAGAAGTTCCGGACCGTAACAATCTCACGAATCTGTGCCAGGGGATGGCAGACAACTGGCAGGTAGAGCACTGACAAACAGTGCGCACCGCTCCGATCGATCGCGACTGATTGATGATAAAAGCTTCACCAAAGTGGCCCCTTTCGTGACGGGCATTAGGTTCGAGGACGAGGTCTCCTGAGAAATAGATCCTTCCCGGGAGATGAGCGGCCAAGCAGCACGAGAGCACGAGTGGGTCAGTGGCCATCGAATCAGCGGGCGAGACCCACTGGAAACTGACGGATCAATCTTGCCAAGTCACAGAGTTGCGTCAAGCCACGGGAGGCTTCCGGAACATCACAGTGTTCGAGCTCCAAATGCTTGATATGATTTTTTGTTTCGAACCAAACGAACCGGTCTCGAGTGCTGGAATGATTATTGTAGATAGGAGTCTCGGTCGCTTCGCTTCAATCTTGGTCCAGTACACCACGCCACCGTAGCTCGGGACGACTGATTTGATTGATAGATTTATGGCAGCGATGATTGGATTTATGGTTTGCGTGAGTAACCAAGTGTCAGAGAGTCAGTGAGTATAGAAGTCGTCGAAATCCCTTCTGCGACGCGCCCTGGCCGTTGCAACCGGGACACGAATGGATCACTATGTTGCCAACACTGAACCGTTTCGCGAATCAACGGGATTAAAATGGGATTTTATTGTTAGAGAAATGTACGATCAATTTCGCTTTGGACGTTTGCAATTGATTTCGAGTGTTTTATCGATATTTAGAAGTAATGTTTTCAATTATGTACAGAACATAAAAGTTATTCAAAGCCAGCTGATGTATGTTGAAGTAATAATTTTAGTCAACCAAATTCGAAGAGAAGAAAATCTAGCTTTTGTTAAGTTTTCTTTTAAACAATGTTTGTATTGTGGTCCAACTTCATAAAGATAATAAGTAATATTCATAATCCCTTAATATTCATGTTCATAATCAATCCCTTATTTGTATTATATCGTGAACTTAATTGTTGCCAAATGCAGAAGTCCCTAAATATTCACTTTCCCTAAATTGGATTCCTTGATGAGTACACCTTCAAAATAGTCCTTTACATCACCTTCAGCCAGACCCTTGTAGCTTTGCCTTACCATAAGCAGCTCCCGATTTTACATTTTAAGTGCAAAACGATATTCGGCATTCGATTCGGTGTGTCCCGACGTATTGCCGACACGTGATTTGCATGTCTGATCGAGAATGCCTCTCGTTCACAAACCATTAGGCGTTCGATTTCGTCTTCCAACGCAAGTCGAGCGTTGCGTCGGATTAAAACGTCAAATTATCCTTGGCTGGATGGCTGCATTCTGCGTGGGTGAACCAAATCACTGAACCGAAACTCTGGTGCCGGCGACTAGTCACCAGACCGTGCAGCAATTTGTCGCACAGGCCCAGAACCCACCACTGAACGCCATCATTGATACGAGTCTCGTGTTTTAGTTTTTTTTAGTACATGCGCTGAGACGTAGAGCAAATAAAAAGAAAATCTAGTTTAACTTCTATCAAGGATTTCGTTGGAATTAAGCTTCGAATTGTCAATAGTAAAATGTTTTGCCAGGAGTTTGACATGCGTTTTGCCTTAGAGATTACGTTTGCAAAGTGTCGAGGTGGCTCTAATTCCGCGAGATGTTCTCAGCGTAAAGCTTACAATATAATATTTACCAAAATTTAAAAAATTGTTAAAAATACGATATAATTACCGAATTATTTTGTATAATGATGAAAACTTCAAGATCTAACATGTTTAAGTTAGAGTTGTAATTATGGTCTTTACACAGCATCTGACTAAAAATACCGATACGCACGATTGTATAACTGAAGTTAGTTTTCCACGGAATCCAGAAAAATTCAAAGCTGTGCTATTTTAAGTGAGGTTTATCTTAAATGTAAAGAGTAAATGAAATCGCCAAGATAGCTATGCGCTGCGATATTCGTGTCGATCGATCGCCCATCGCATATTAGTAACGACTCGCATAAATCGAGTAACATCATCCAGAACCAGTCGCCGACGGGGGCTATAAACAAAATTTACGAACGCTGTTCCCTGTGTTGGTGCCGTTCGATCGGTTGTTAACCAAATTTCCTACGAATTGCTGGCCCATCGAGCGAGAAAATGAACATTTTTCGGAAATTTGGTCCCCCCAAAAACCTCCAGCCTCAGTTCCAGTTTGGGCCGACGGTCGGTTGGATCGGGGAGGAAAAAGTTTTCCTAGTGACCGTAAATTCTTGCGGCTTAATGCTAGTGGAGTATGTAGAGCTGCCCTCCCTCTGGCGGCTGTTGGTGCGAAAGTGGGCTCAACGCGGTGGGCCTTCAGTGGCTCGAACGTGAGTAATGAAATTATGTAACGTTATTTTGATAAAAAATGATTGGGTTTGGCGAAACCGGCACGAAACGCGAACGCGTTTACTCGGGGTGCTCGGTTTCGATTTGATCAACAGCAAAGAGCAAAAAAAAAGTTTAGATTAAATCAATTTTGATACAACATATCAAATTAACGGCCACGGCACAGCTACTGGAACGGGGAGCTAAAAATTTCGCACTCACAGCCATCCCTGGCGTGTTGCTGTTTTTGCATCATTGGATAAACTGTAACGTACCATTCTAGCATTGGTCAAATAATTTAATTTTCCTTTAGGTAAAGTTTTATGTAACTTGAACACTTGAAAGTCCTTCCATAGGCAAATCAACAATTGAACGATTGAAAGAAAATAATGAAGCAATACACACGACGGAAACCCATAAATACGTATATTGAAGAATTTGAATATAATTAGAACAATGATAGAAAAAGACAACAGCAGAAAATGATAATAACTCAACATTGCAACAAACTGCCGAAAAACATGAATACAAAATAATTACACAAAACATGTTCAAAAATACACACATACCGCAACAGTTGGTAAACCCTGTTGAGATACATTAATTGTTTTAGACATACTGTCAAATACGATCTATATAAAGCTAAATCAAACATAATGAACTCATGTTTATAAAAATGAGGGATTCAATTATTATGAAATTCAAATTGTTTAAAATACTAGTAAGGACATGGAGATTTGAAAATGTTCAAAACAAACAAGAAAAATCAAGTGATTAAAATTGGCAGATTGGCAGAAGCTTTCTTCAACAACTGTTACCGACAAACCGACGTACTGGAAGCGCTTGGTAAAGCATCTTGAAACGTGGCATTTGATGACGCGAGCATACGTAAGAAGCACGATCGGTTGGGTGGGCCACCTTATCTGTGTATGAGTAACAGCTGTCAAGGAGACAGTCGACAGACGCGAGCAATGAGCAAACCGTCTCAACGTCTGTGCAGCGATGTGCCACGTGAGCAATCAAAAATGCATTTCACACAACCAATTAACTATTTGTGAAGATCATAATTAAACCGGATAAAACCGACGCAGCCACGAGCCTCCGCGACCACGTGCATCCGGCGGGCCGCATGGCGCCCGGAGGTACGGCACGTACTGTCTGTCGCCCACGAGCTTGACATAATGAAGTTACTATTTTCCAGCACACCGATTACAACGAACGCACGGAAACGTGCCCGTCTTCTGGGGTGGCGTCTTCGAAGCTCGTCGTGGCCCGCCCGTGAAAGTGACACTAGTTTTGCAGTTTAATTAGTTGGGTACTCTGCTTCCCGGGCGCTGGTTCGCCGAATCTTGGTGCTGGCTGACGCTCCTGGTGCCGCTCCGGTAATTGATATGAGCGGCAGTGAGCCCGGTTCTCTGTGGAAGCGAATGGAGAGTGTGCAGAAATAAATGTGACCCATTTATGCTTGTGTGCACCGTGCGAAGCATAACAATGATGGAACCGCCTGGTTGAATAAGTACCGATCGGTTGCGTGAGCGGTTAACTGCCTAATGACTGCCGGCGTTTTTCAGTAAACTGAACCATTCATTCAAAAGCCACTGTTGAAGTGTTAAGTTAAAGTAGATTAAACTGAGAAAAGTTCAACAAAAGAAGATATAAGCTAACAAAATACAAACTGAAATATTTAATTGTAATTTTTGAAACTGGTAAACTACAAAACTACAAGTAATAAAGTTGTTTATGATTAATTTAAAAATAAACATCGGAAGGTTACAGCAATTATTGAGAAAAAAACAAAATAAAATTTAAAATGTAATACCAAATTTAAAGCTAGCCAATTAAAAGGACAAAATTGTAGAAAATATGAAATAAATCAAAACCAAAACAAACGAACGATAAAAAACACGTTTATCGATAAGACTATTGCAATTGTCAGGAAAAATTACGGTTTTCTTCTGTTTTTTTCTTCAATTCTAATGCGTTTGCCATTTGCATTTGCATAATGCATGTGGATAGCCTAGATTTGCCCGGTCCTGTCAAACGACGAATTTTGCACCGAGTCCTCATTCACTCCGATTCCGCGGCATTGATAGTTTTATGGGGCCCACGCAAAACAAACGGCTCACGCTTGACTGCCGTTGCCTGTGCGGCAAAAGAAAACCCCCAACACAGAAAATGGGGAAAAAACGAAACAACCATTCGGTGTGCCTATCACGTCGTGCACGTTCACACACACACGCGCTGGTGTAATAAAACAATTATCCTTCAACAAATGCGGACCGGATCGTTGGCGGGAAAAAATACTAGGTGGCAACCAGAAGAAAAAAGGGTAGTTGCATACGAGCACTGACACTGTGGTCGATTTAGAAAGGATAGGGGAATGGCGAAATCTCAACATCTTCTCCCGCCAAAAAGAAACAAACTCATCCATAACTGCGAATGGGTATGCGAATAAATTTCCCCACTCCGACGATCGCAAGGAGCGGCAGGGCTCAGGACCTGGCCGAGGGCCCATTTAGCGGTGACACCACTCGGCTTCAAATGTGGCGTAATTGCCGGTAATTGCTCACGTTTTGACGACGACGAGTTCGCTGTGGGTTGCCGTTTCTTGACAGAACCGATTCGAAAGGAGGTTTGCTCACTCAGAATGGCAATGGCACGATTGGCCGTGGGGGCCTACACGGGGGATAGGAATAAAAACGGGCCTCAGCTATTGTTACATCTGCCGTGTGGTGATTGTAGACGATCCTCTTTTGCCAATTGTGGCGATCAATTACGGGCGCGCTCTTGGGCTGTAGAAATGCGATGATGCGATGATGCTCGATCTCGATGGCCTATGATTTGGCCGCTGCAGCTAACCGATGAATAATGGCACTGAAGAGAAGCCATCTGGTCTCTGGACTCTTCACTGTCTCGTTCCCGTAGTTAATCTTCAATATGTGGGACTTCACGCTTCACGGGTCGCGGTGAAAAATTGAAAATCCTCTTGTCTCGCCGGTCTCTGAACCACCCTCTACGGGATGGTGCGCGAAAGCTACCTCGGGATCTCTGGATCCATTGGCCCTCTGATCGATGGTGTCAAATGAGGCTGATGAGTTGCGGTGTGGGTTGTAAGCCTTTTTTTTTGTTTCTCTGGGTGCGCCACCCAGAGGTGCATGCAGTCTTACGGTTACAAATTGTGCCACACAGGTGCGCTGTCGTTATGCTTGCCGTTGAAAGGAAGAAGCCCACCGTATTGGACACCGCCGGTTCCTAGCCGGTCCGGTGCCATCGGGAATGATGAGCCAGCGTCGTCCCGTTTATGTTTTTTGTGGTCTGCAGAGCCCCTCGGTGGCGGTGGTGATAGTTACACGGCGATGGCTAATGATTGTGTCTAATGATGGGCTAATGATGGGCCCGGATAATAACTGTGCCATTGGTGGATGGCTTTCTGGTGGCGGCGGGGGAATCTGCGACTGCGGAGACCGGTTGCACTAATGAGGTTTGCCGCTACATTGGAAACATAAAAGAAGGGTACTGAACATTCCGGCGACATTGACATGGGCACAATGTTGCAGCTTCATTCACCCGGAGGCGGGTTTTGACGGGCTCGAATTCGGTGCACTCGGTGCAGTGTCTGGATTTGTCTCATTGCCTTTATTAAGTTGAAAAAGAAGGTCGGTCCATTCTAAATTCGAGCGCTGGATTTTGGGATTGCTCGAGTGATGAGTAACAAAAAATATGCAAAAAAATGAAAGGAGAATCCCTAAGGGTTGGTAGTCGCATTTAGGCGGGATTGCCTTCTGTGCTCTTGTTCTGTGTTCAATCCACTATTGAATACTTGGTTTCTGGAACTCTTTAAGTTTTTTTTCATAGCTTATTAGGCACAAGATTATGTTTGCTATATAATTTCGATTGAAAAAAATGCTCCCAAAGTCCCAAGGAGGAATTTATGAGACACCAGAACACGGACTTCAGTACAGTTTTATCACGTGTAGTGATACCATAAATGAGCATATTTTTCCAAACCTTCAGCATGATTTATGGGGCCATGTTTTGAGCTTTTTTGGGCACAGACACATTCCCACATCGATATGGTCTCGGGCACGCTCGGGCCTGGGAGTGGTTCAAATTTGTCAAACGGTTAACATGACACTTTCACCGTTCGACCCCGTCTCCGATCCGTCCAGACCGTCGTATAATGTTGTCATTTGTTGTATCCCGACCGCCTCCTGCATCACGTCCGCGCGCCTTCGCCTTATCTAAGCGAAGCCGGTTGTTACTCAACGAGGTCAAACATGCAGCAACCATACTCGCCCGTTGCTACATCATGGTGCATTATGCTGCCCTCGGTCCCGTACCCGGGACCGATGCATCGATACCCTTCCCGGGGGTTCCCATCGGTTCCGACGCCGGCGACAACTTTATTTTGCCACCGAAGACGATGTCTGGAACACGGTCGCACATGAATCGGGGGAAAGTACCGAACGGCATCGTCGCATCCCGGCGCATCACAACCCTCGATGACCTAACCTTTTGCGTCCCGGGATGGTGACCCGGGCTTGCGGGCCCGAGAGTCAACCCACCTGTCAAGTGGCAACTTGTGGTACAGCTTCTTCTTCCACCCACCCAACACCTGGGCACGTGCATGTTTGCCATGTTCCGAAAACGAGCCAAAACGAGAAAAAAAGGTTCGAAAGCGCTTGGGACAAGCTGCATGCGAAGGGGCACTGTGCGAGGTTGACGGTGCTGCAACGATAAACTAATTCGGGTGATAGGCAATTGGTCGAAGTTGAGGCTAATGGACAGCTAAACTGAGATGATGTCGAAATCTAGGACACATTCTACATATTTCCTTGTTATGTTTTTCAACTTGGTCCCTTTATGTTCCATTTTATCTTCCATCGTTTACATATTTAGTTTTATGATTTGTCTTATTAGCATTATTTTCTTTTATTCATTGTCTATTCATTTTATTCATTGTCTTTTATATACAAATATATTGTCTAATTTTGTGTTTTGAAGTTCATTTAGTGGATCTTTTGTTTACTTGATTCGTTATGTTTTTATTCTCAATTCGTTGCTTTGATTTTTCCTGTTCGCAATTCCTTTATGGAGTTCAAATCTAATTTTTATAATTTGTTTTCTGTGTTTTTTTTATTGTATTTTATGTATTGATTGTATCCAGATTTTATGTACCATTTTGTTTTTCGATCAATTTTACTAGAAACGCAAGTGATTCCTATGACAAGTATCACCTTTGGCTACGGAAATCTTTGGGGAATGATTTATTTCCATCGTTACCCTCGACACGACCCACTCATGTTGCCCCCAAAAAAGGAACCATAACTCGTGCGTGCGTTAAATGCGTCCGTTCGAGCGCCCCCGTGAGGGCTATGTGTTTTCTAGAGAAGTGCTCGGGAAGCATTATCCGAGCAGTGACAATTACTAGGTCTATACGTTGAGATGTGAACTGTTCAAAAGATGGCTGTACCTGCCGATTGAGACTTCCCAGTTTTGCTGTTCATTCATCATTACCTTGTTTTGACATCAGGTAAATGATTTCAGGTCGAAACAAAAATTATTTCGGTGTGCAACCCATCAATAAAAGGGTTAAACTATGTCCACTTTTGTGCCTGAAAATGACGTTTTGCGGGGATTATAATTTTTCTGCTCCTCTTGAAGAAAGCTGCTTCGGAATCGCACCAAATGCTTGTCGCGACTTGTGTTTGGAAGATCGCAGTGCTTTAAGTGGTTTAAAAAATTTCAAAATGGCGATTTTGACTTTACAAAAAAGAAGCGTCCAAGGACTTCAAAAAACGGTTTTTCTGATGGGACAGAAAGGTGTGGTGTTTCACAAGCTCCCAAAACCTTATGCAAACGTTAATTCCGATCGCTACTGATAACAAATGATCAATTTGAACCATGCATTGATCGAAAAACGACCAAAATGCAATTCTAGTGGGTTCCAATGGGGGCGCCTGGTGGCCCGTGGAATCAAGCACCAGGCGCCTAAAAAAGCAAAAATGTTTCAGGATACTTTCAAATCACTTGGATGGAAGCTGCTATTCCTCCCCGCGTTATTCACCAGACTTGGCTCTTTCCGAATATCATTCATTTTCATCGATGGGACACGTATTGGCTGAGCAGCCCTTCGTTTTTCTACGAGGAAGTCGAAATGGGATGACTAATTAGTTTACTTAATAAGTCGAAGAATTCTTTCCTCTGGAAATCCATGATTTAGCAGAGAGATAGGAGAAATGTATAGCTAGCAATGGCACATACTTTGAATAAAATAGAAAATCGCATACAAATTTTATAAACATTTTTTGTGTGTTAAAAACAGTTCACTTCTCAACGTATAGACCTAGTACATAGCATCGCACCCGCAAACGATAACGCCACGGCGCCCGTGCCACATTAATCATAGTCCGCGCAATAGACGCACATGTTGCTCACGAGACGGTCCGCCAGCGTCGTTAAGTAAAACGACATCGCACGCTCCGTCGGTTCCGTGTTTTTATTTTCTATTTGTCGCAAATAATCAAAGCAACTAGAGAGAGACGGAGAAAGAGAGCGAAATATTGTGGCTGGGCCACGGCCACGCGAAAAGTGCGAAGAAAAGAAGCGAGCATTACACACGCGGACACAATGCAACGCGTACGTGGGGCTTTCTTCGAAGATGGATGACGCTGCGAAGATGTGGCCTCGGCGAATGTCAATGAATCCGGAATGAGGGACTGTGGGCCGCCAGTGACGTGTCACTGGGCCAACTGTCCGAACCAGATCAGTGTGTGTCGTCGGGAAAAACATATTTGGTCGCCGCGATGATACTGACAAGCTGGATAAGACCTGTGGGTAGAAGAAGGCGCTTCTTTTTCGTATTGGCGAGCAGAGTGGAGCTTTCAATTAGTCACATGAACGATGATTTCACAAAACAGCTTGCGATGATTGGGATAAATATAATAAAATATTATCGATAATTATTGATGATAATGTTGTTCCCCTCGACTTCATTGGTGATGATAATAAATTGTTACGCTCCGTTTTCTATTTACAGATTGAGCATATTTTGTGAGGTCATGTCAACGCTACTACCGAGGTATGTACAATCAATACGTGAGCGACATTGACCGATTTGACTGATTATACATTTTTCTATGACTTTTTTCTAATAACAAAATTCCGTCTCTTTTTTCTTCAATATTTAATTATTTTAATTTTGATTAACAGATCTAATCACAGTGAAAAAAAACTAGTACTACAAATGTTTAAGTTCGAGCTCATCCTATCGCACGATCAGTACATGAACTAAAGTAAACTAAATTTGAATTTCGGCTATGAGTAACAAGTCCAATCTTTATTGAACTATACTTAACTGACAAAATGTATGACCTCTCGTCGATCTCCAACTACTACTCCCGTTTCGCAATTTCTTCTTAAACCGATTGATTCCAAGAATGTCTCTTTGGAGCAAAGTATTCCACCACAATTCTTCAATCATCATGCTCATCGTCATCAGTACGGCCTCTTCTGACTTCTCGGCTTCGGTCTGAGTCATTTACTCAATCTTTGCGGACTCGCGCTTGTGGCACTGGAACTGATTCAGTGACCATTCATTCCGAGCCGCGTCCTTCAAGTTGCGGAAGTTTCGGAAGAATTCCCCACTGGGATTTTGTAGCCCTCTGATGACTGGCGGCCATGCGCTGGTTTTACAGTATTTTTAAGTCTTCTGTGGCCGACCGGATTCGAGCAGTTCGTTACGAGCCTTCCGCAGTGCAGTGGTTGTGAAGAAATAAGCGTCCTTATCTGTGGCATCTGTGGCGCCAGCTAACGCCCCACATTGAGGGGGGGGGGGGGCACTGTGTAATACCGCCCGCCGGATCGAAGTGTCAAAACAACAACCTGTGCGTGTAAGTCTTCGAAAGCTGTGTGCCGGCGCGGTCGGTCGGCCGTGCGGTGTAATTCCTCATAAGACGCGGCTTCCCAAATGGACCGAAAACACGTGAAGGCTGCTCGCTGTGGCGCCCTTTGGCCCAATTTACATAAACCCCGATTGAATAATTCCCGAGAGCGAGCGAAAGTGATGGTGCTAAAGCCTCCAACGGGCTGTGACCAGTTCCGTCGATAAGGAAGTCCGATAAGGGCGCCGCGCACCGGACCGGGCATCTTGGGCAACAGGCCTGTGGAAAGGACCTGTGAGCGTGCGCTCGTCCACCGCCGAATCCTTGCCGTTTGCGGAGGATTTAACGTTTAATTATTCAGCACAATCCTGATGGCGTTTGGTGGTGGCCTGGCGTGGTGGCTCATATTTCTTCCGCGGACGGGACCGAGATCGATCAGCGGCAGTGGCGCGAGATTGTGAGCCCCGCTCGGTGCGGGGGAACCGAAATTTACAATTGTAATTTGGGCTCGTCCTCACCACCTTGACTGACAGGTGGTTTCTCTCTGAGGCGTGGTGGTGTCGCCGGCTCCGGTGCTGCTGGTGGATCGGGAACATCGATAACGTCCAAATTAATGCTGATGGATGCTGTTTCATTAGCCATAATTGATGGTAAACATTTTATATTCCACGTCTCTAACCGTTGGGTGCGTTATGATTGATATGTTGACGGTGAAAGCTGTGCGTGTGTCAGATTCCGAGAATCGTGTGAAGAATAAATCTCAATCTTCTAAGCCGGGCGCGCATTCTCCGTAAATTGAACGTAATGCGTGTGTTGAGGAGGGTCGACGCCCGGCTCCTATCACTGAAAATCCTTTTGATCCGCGCGCTGTTGGCACACATCATGCTCTGTGACTAAAATTGAACTTGAACACCGTACTTATAAGGGCCTGAAAAGGTGTAAAAGTTGTAGAGATCCGGTTGTCGAACCAGTGACGGTTGCCGTGAAGGCAACGAACGATTCCACCGAAGCCATCACTGCCTTGTCCGGGACACACATCAATTGCGGGTTGTTTAACTTTCTCCAACTCAACTAAAGTCACCCAACATTTTGATGGTATCTTATTGCGAGTGGTTAATTTTGTCGCATGATAGTAATTGCTTTCGTAACCATCGAACAACTTTCTGAAGGGCACCTTTATCTGCGCTGCGACTTTCGATGGCTATCATTAGCTGGAATGGCTCCACTACCCATCCGGCTAACCGGACCACGAGTCGACTTACTTGGGCAACCCCAGATAAGCGATTTGCAGCGAACTTC
Organism: Anopheles cruzii; assembly: GCF_943734635.1. Classification (NCBI taxonomy): domain Eukaryota; kingdom Metazoa; phylum Arthropoda; class Insecta; order Diptera; family Culicidae; genus Anopheles; species Anopheles cruzii. Next base: position 20,420,341 of record NC_069144.1, read on the forward strand.
TTCCGGCAGAAGCTTCACGCTTCCGGTCAGATACGACCGGAAATTGTGTTCTCGTAGCTCGGGCCACCACTTCTATCCCCATTCTTCATCCGTTCAGTCCAACGGAGCCAATTGTGCGGTTGCGGTTCGACCCGAAATCCCGATCCCGTTCCCGGTCCCGGTCCCAGGAAGCGGGGGACCCGAGTCACAGGAAGATAAGGAACGCCCAGTCATCCGCCCCACGTAGGCAAATGTTGCTAATCGAATTACTGTGCCACCACCACCCCCACCAGGTGACACGTTTTACCCGATCGGGTGTAATTGTACTTTAATCCCGTGTCACCCTCAATCCGGGTCGCCACCGGGGGTCGAGAAAGCGTAGCAACCCGGCCCGCAAGGAGCAGGCACCGTTTTTTGGGAGGAAACTCCCAGCATAAAGCCCCGCTGGTCGGTGGGAATACGACAGAGGTGCTGGCTGGGAGCGAGCGAGAACAGAAAAGAACTGTTTAATCGGAATTCTTCCAATGCTTCCGGCATTCGGGGCCATTCCGGCGAAAGGAGTCCGCTACCGGACTGGGCCGCGTTGCGTCGGCTTGCACATTTTGCAGCTTGGCCGGGCACAGTTACCGACCCCGCTAGTGGCCAGGATATTTATTACTGGTTTAAACGAAGAAATACGTATGCACGTACACATGCTAAGGTGCTAATGAAGGTTCAGGTTACGGCTTCCCTCGGGCTTGCGAATTATCAACGCCAACACGGCGACCAGGGCGACCGGTGTTCACGGGGCCCCCGGGGTGGAAAGCATCTTTTAATCCTGTCACGGCTTATGGGGCACACTTTATGAGTTTTAATTTAATTTTGGCCCCTACTATGGCCCTGGCTGGTGCTGAAAAGGTGGCAAGTGGCGCCGGTAATCTGCCAACCGGATCACGGGAAGGCCAGGGCGTTGCCCATTAAAGGGTCTTACAGTAAATTTGGACGAGGTTTTGTTTTCAAAGAAAATAACCCCTTCCTTAACACGAGCCGTTGGTTTTTGGGGCTCCCCAATAAACCCTTGACGAATGCCTTGCCTTGCCTGACCTAAAATCGGGAGATCCTAAAATTCGGACTATATTAGTTTTGTTTCGTTCCTTGCATCTTTTCGGGGCGGCTTACTTAGGCTCAAGGGCCGTGCTGACTCGTAACTTGCGTTTAAGAAAGGGTAATTTAATAAAATTAAAAACAATATAAAGGCACGTAATTAGCTCTGCCACTGAGAACGGGGGAAGCAAAGCCGACCAAGTGGCACCAATGGCTTCCGACGGGCTGCCCGGGGATCCGAACAAAAAAAATGGTTCGCAATTGGAGTGGAGCACGGCGTACTTTATGCGAACAATTCATTACGCTTGATTAGGCCGAACCTCGTGCCCTTTTATGAGGTCCTTTTTCTATAAGGATAAAGATGGTAAAAGTATCAGCGAGCATTAGAGGCATTTTAAGTTGCATTACCGACGACGAGAAAGACTTAAACAGATACCGACCAATTGTTTATAGACAAGTACATAAAAAAAAACAAGGAAAATCGATGTCAAAAACAGTCCAAGGCAGGGAATGTGTCAAAAAATACCAAATCTCTCCACAGATTGGGTGGCTAGGGGTTCCTGGAAATGTTTGATTGGACCAATCCACTCCTTCAATCAGTCTGGTCTGGTCATCCAATTGCAATCATCGTCGCGACCCATAAACAAATTTCCATGTTTATGCGTAAACAACTTCATGCACGCCCCATTGTGCCGTACATTTTGATTGCGAAAATAAGATGTTGTATGCAAATTTAAATAAAATTATGGATTGGATTGGAGTGGAATTTGGTTGTGAAGATGTTACAAATTGTTCGATGTGATGCATTCCGAACCATTGGTCGCCGGAGGGCGGCGGCTTCGCGAATTGGTTTGAGAAGCAATTTTTTAATTTGTGACGACGCAAAGGTTGGTAATCGATCATTGTGTCGTCGTTAAATTTGTTAAACTTAGCTGCTCGCCGTGTAGTTTTGGGCCGCTAACTTTGCCACCGAAAATTTTGCCTCGGATCGGTTAAACTAAAAGACCCAGCTCTAGGCCAACACTTTCCGACAGCTTAGTGTTATCATATGGAATACGTATAACGAATTTGTGAATTACGAATTTGCATATGATCCAGCGAACGCAAATTGAAATGGCAACCGTGCGGCGATGTTGAGTATTGTTCGATTATCAAATCTATAATCGAGCCGCAACTCTAATCCGCTTCTTTTGTTAGCCTTTTGTGACGTCAAATTCATTTCGCGAAACCTTGAACAAACACACTCTTGTGAATAGAGCCAGTTGCCACGGCGGCTCGCGACGCCAAAAAAGGGCCATTGTTTTCTAATATGATTTGCATAAAGCAAGCATAAAATGGAACGGGCCCTCGATGGGCACTCTACACCCGGACTGGTCTTGAAAGCGATAGTCCCGTGGATGATGGATATAAATTGGATCGAATTAGAGCAACGGATGCAGCGGTAGCCGGCTCTCCATCATCGTTGCAGGTCGCTTTTTTATGAACTTCTGACAGCGCTCGGTGATCCCCGCTGACAGTGGCACGCTCGCTGGCGCGAGTCAGTGATATTGACAGGAAAATTTATCGAAGCCATATGCCCACCTGGACCGAAGTAGTGTCTCTCTGTAAGTGGTCCGCTAGTCACCGGGGCTCCAGGAATCCTCTAGGAAATGATCCTTTGATGAGTATCGACTGTGCAGCAGCCGTGACAACGGACACTCCGGTGGCGGGTATTCAGGCGACGTTGATGGAACAAAGTGATCCCATTTCCTATCCGCTCGTCTCTCATCACGTTTTGCCTTTCGGGGGGAGGCCGATCGGTGAAAAAGTAAGAACATCAGCGCTACAAAGTGACCCGATTGCAATATTTTACTTTTCAATGGAAAATTGCTATCGAGACGATAAGTCCTTGCCATTATGATGCTTGCGCTGGGGTTACGTAGAGGGCGCCGTAAAGATATGCATCATAATGGAGAGCTCGGGCTGGCATTTTTATCAACTAGAGAGCCACATTTTTACAAACACGAACAGCAAGTACGTTGTTGGGGGAATTCTATTCGAACAGGCCAGTGATTGCTGGGTAAGCCCTAGCAATCTTCACTCCTAAATCTGCAGTCTACGCTGCCGGCTGTCCTTTATCGATGGAGCCTGGGTGGAAAGTAAATTTTTCAAGACCAGAACTCGAGAAACCCGATAAGAACGGCAGCGCGTGTAACCCACCCGCGAGCAGGTCTCATCTCTCAGCATCTTGGAGAAAGAGTCGCCCAATCGCGACCAGGCCTCTAGGCTGGGACTTCCCGTGGGAGGACGCAGACACACACACACGGGAGCCTGCGTGGATAAGAATCTGAAACCGGTTGCGCTCCGTGCACAGGTCGTTGACTATAATGAAAGGGATGAGCATTAGTGCCACCTGACTGAGTCCGCCCCTGAGAGTCCGCCGGAGGACTTAATCGAGCAGCAAAAGCAGATAACAATAACAATCACCGAGAAATGGCTTCGTGGCCCTCTGCTCCGGAAGCCAGGAATGTCGTTGTTGTTGAGCAGTGTTATCGGGGGGGACATTCTTGCAGCGTAGGGTGTATCGCTATGTACCGAAGTCCCCGGGCGACGTTACTTTGGCTCGCCAGACCCTTCACCACCAACAGTCGGCCACACGTCGGTGCACTCCAGCCGATCCGATCTGCCGATGGTTCGGCACGGCGCAAAACCTCTAATAACAGACTTCCCCAGGGTCGGCTTCTCCAAAGGTTTCGCCGGCGGGGGTTGTACAGAACAATGGAACACTCGCCCTGGGATCGGAACACCCTGTAGAGGGTTCATACTTTGACCCAGTTTTCATCGCCGATCGATCCGCGGTGACCCCAAATCGAGCTCAATCATCGAGCGGTGCCCACTCACGCGTTCCACTCGAGGTTGTCGATGGCCGACATTAGCCGGGTTTCCTCTCGGCGGCCACCTAAACCGTGCGTGGCGCGGATGTACCAATTATTATCACGCACGCACGGTGCTGGTGGCGGCGGCGGCGGCGCAAACATCATAAGGCACCCGCTCGAGCAGGCGCCGGCCAAAATGGGTACCGCAACGGGATCAATTTACTTTCGCTCTCCGCGATGGTGGCCACAAAGCCAGCGCCAGTGTCGATCAGAAAACCACAAAATGCTGCCCGGCCAAGGTGAGCATTCCCCGCCGGTGAGTGAGACAACGGTGGTGGACGGTGTTGGCGGTTCGGAATTGGGAGGAAATAGTATGATGCATGCCCGGCCCGCTGGCGCTGGCTCTCCGTTGCCTTGGCATTGGATGCTGCGTTGCCACTCGCGGTTTGGATTTCTGTGCCGAGGTCTCTCGAGCCGGCGTGTTCGGTCACCCGCCAGCCAGCGCCGGGTGCCCTCTAATGAAGTGCTGCGGTACACGTGCTGATGGTCGGGAAATCGGGTTTTCCAAAATGGACACTGCATTTGTTGTTCGCATTTGTCACGAGGTCATGTCGTGTCAGTGAAAGAGTTTGTAGAAAGTTACGTTACGACACAAAAAGCGAAAATGTAAAGAAAAATATACTAGAATCTGAAGGTATAATTTTCTTTTCTAAGGCATAATTTCAGACGACTGAAGATTTTATGACTTCATTCTACGCCTTAAAGTATGCAAACATAAAAGGGCCCATGTTGTTGCTTTGAGGGCCCATGTTGTGTGCTTAAATTATGAGATAGCCACAAAACGCCCGAAGTTATGCAATAAGTAATGCATACAGCTGACCCGGTATTTTCACTTGTTGAAAACTATTAGCAAAATATAATAAAAACTACATTACAATTCGTAGCAAATATAAGTTCTTTTGTAAGTAAATTGGTGACACAAAAAAAATCCAAACAACTCTGGACTGGAAAGGCCCTAGATGTGTTCCGTCAAGATCCACCGAGTGATCGACTGAGCAACGCACAAATAGCGAACTGTATTACGCAACAAGCAATGGAAATCTCACATGTGTGTGTGTGTGTGCAAAAAGCAATAAAAAAGAGAACATATGTCAGTGCACAAAGCAACTCGCTTATTGCAATACTCGACAATGATTGCCAATTCGACGAAGATTCACTTAAGAGAGCGCACGGGTTGCCACGGGTTCGCTTCTTACACCGGGACACCGGGTCTTCCGCATTCCGGGGCCGCGTTATCGATGCGAGCGGCCCGACCCTCTTTACCCTCCACTTAACGTCGCCGGTTCCTAGCGGTTCTGAAACGTCAAACGAGATGATGACGTACGTGATTCGAATCATATCACCGCCACCGGCTTCAGGTTGCTCTGCGGTTCGGGCCGTCGCCGCCAGGTGCTGCGTCGGTAAACACGGCCCCCTGTGGCGGGTGGGACACGGTGTGCAGCGGGCCGGTACAGCATAAGCAGCGCAGTTGTGCAGGGTAAACATATTCGCCCTGACGGATGACAGTGTGTGGTGCCAAATGCAACCATAAGCCAGGCCTCTGTCCGCACCTCACACATTCCACCACAGAACGCTGGAACGCTGTAAGTGCAGTGCGCTCTCGTTCTCTTGCTCTCTCCCCCCCACTCCCACTCGCAACGCATCATAACGAGGCATGCGGTTCGGGGTCCTTTGCCTTGTGGGTAGTAATATCATTTGCATATTGATTGAAATCGAAATTCGAAATTCAATCAATTTCCGCACGATATGAATTTTTAGTCAATTTCATTACACATTATACAATTTGTCTCGTTGAGTTATTTTATTCGCAGGAAATACGGGCACATTCGGGAGTTCCCCCTAATTTTATTTCACTTTCGGTGAATCGGCGCCGGAGCGAGGGATGCACGTGATTTGCCACGTGGTGCGCTTACTGCTTATTGTGACATGTTGTTCGATGGGCGCGTTTATTCAATTTGGAATTCATTGGACCGACATTTCTCATCGCCGTGACGTTTTGTCTGAAACTTATTGTTGTTTAGGGTTCGGGTGAATTGATCAGCAAAAAAACAATGAAAACACAAGGCACCAGGCGGCTCCATCGGCATGAGCTACCAACAGGGGGAACTTTTCGGAAACTTTTTCCCTTCGACACCCTTCGATTTTGTGCCTAAAATGTATGCATATTTATGGGCCGTTTTGGCATTACTCTTTTCTGTGTCCCCAGCACATGGTAATAGGAAAGAAAACGAATGTTTACGGACATGTTGAGAAGGTGATCAGAAACTGCTCATTAGCAATCAGTGCAGACCAGGGAAAGCACCGTATGCAATGGTCGCTAATTGGAGATTCATTAAAATCAAACGAAACCTTGTAATGAACGGTGCAGAAATAAAAGTTCTTTAAAGAGAAAAAAAGCAGGAAAATAGAAATTTCCATTTGGATTTGTTGTAAGGACCCCTTCCTTTTCTTAAATAATCAACATGAGCGCGAACCCCAAGGAGGGCAACAATGTCGATATCGACTAACGAGCCGGGAATCTTAAATAAATGTATGAGATGTTGTATAAGAACCGCTTTAAGAACACATTACAATTATAAAACACAATACAAATGTCTTAGGGACATAGCAGCGGGTCATTGCTTCCGGAGAGATACCACACCGCACAGTAATTTCGAGTTCCTGGTCAGCTTGGCACCTCAAGCAAGAACGAAAAAGCCGAGCTGAGCCAGGAATACAGAGGAAGTTAATACGCGAAGTCTAATTTATCAATTATTTTTGTACTAAAAACGTAATACAGATTACATTGCTTCCCACAAGAAGTGTTGTAAGCTGGGCATCAAACAGGCCCATTGTAAATAACAAAAGACTTAAAAACCATACCAAAAAAAAAAACCCAACTGTCGACAACATCCAATCAGGGGTGCGTTAGGGCGACGGACGTCCCGTATGTCAATCAGAATCGTTTAGGGGAAATTGCTTGGAGCAGATTCAATTTTTTGCATGTAACTCATTTATTCAATATTATCATTTTGACGTCGGCAATAATATCTGCCACATCGGAACTCGATCGTTTCGGTACGGCCCACCACGCACCGCACGGTTCTCGCTCCTCGCGTCTGCCGAGACATGTCGCATGTCGCGATGAATTACTGCTTGTCGGCCGCCCATCCTAAACCAATTGAATTCGTCCTTCGTTTCTTCGAGCGAGGTAGAGAGGGAGAGAGAAAGAACTGGCAAAGAATCGACGAAGAGTCGCAAATAAAAAAGGAAGACACCGGAATTCAACAGCACCGCAGAAAATGTTGCTTTCTTCGCTTGTCACTGCAGGAAACAATGGTCGCCAACGTGACGCACGTGTGCGATTGCGATGTGTGTGTGCTCGTGTGGGTGAAGAGGGAGGAATGCTGCGGCCAGACACAAGAAAATTGTCAACGATCCGCAATGTCTGAGGACACGTTTCTGGAGTGGTGGCACTGTCTCTCTCTCCCTCTCATCTTTCTATTGGCCTTTTTTCCACTCATCATTACACATGGCGACGGGAACGGTGTCTTGTCCTCTGTCCTGGCCTCCCCAAGCTGGGCCGCTCATCGTTCACGGGGAAGGATTTTTCTGACAGAAAGAACATTCTTTTCCCCGCGCGCGGTCCGGTTTCCCGGGGGATTCCTGTGTGATACCCTGGTGCTGGCGCGGGAAAACTGGTGAGCAAGATTGAATTCCGTTTCCCATCGCTTCAGCGTGGTGTGCGGAGAAAAACCCGCCCGTAGCCCGTAACTCAAGAGCAAACGTCTGCGCTAAAATATATGACAGAGACAGGGCACAGTTGCAGAATGAACGGCGGCGAATAAAAGTGCAGGCGAAAGCAGGGGCGACGCGAGAGCAAGCGGTAGAAAACAACTAAATACTTGAAACCGAACCGGCACACCGTGTGAAGGGCACAGCAACAACAAAATAATGTCATTTCCAGTGGAGAGAAATGTGGAAAATGTGCGGTCGTCCACCGGCCCAGACGGAGCACAAACCGGAAGACATCATCATCATCATCGTCGTCGTCGTCGCGGCAAGAAAACCGCGTCGCGTCGTAGACACTTGTAAAAGGGAAAACCCACTCACCAGCCCGCCGTTTTCCACGGACCGGATCGCCGCGTGTAGGTTGTTGAGTATGTCGCCTTCCGTTTCGCGTATGTGGCCGGCTGAGAAAAATATTTCCGACCCGGTTCGGCGTTGTCCGACCAGGAATGTACGCTCTGATGAGTGAGAAGCAAAGTGTAAAGCAAATTTGTGACTAATAATGGTCACCAGTGAGCTATTCGTCTGTGGTGCTCAGCACAGGACGATTCACACACGTTGAAAGTGTTTTTGCTCTTTGTTTTCAAAGTCTTCTTGAATTTAATCGAAAGGTACTTTAAAGCAGAGCGTATTGTGATTAACATGATTAAGTTCAGTTAACAATTATTCCTACCTAAGCCGTGACGGGGCAGGGATGGAAATAAATGCTTAATCATAATGCAAAACATGAAAACATTGTTGGATGTTCGTAAAGTAAACGTAATCGAAGTGATTGAAAAACCCAATCAAATTGAAACTACAAGTAAACAAACACTAACTACAAGAACATCAACAACAATCTTAAAAGATCTACCAAAGAAGCAAAAAGAAGAAAAGGATGAATGCAAAAGAAATGAAATCAATGCAAAAACTAAAATATCTCACTAACACCCCGGTTCGATGTGAACAGTTAAAGAGTTAAATTAGTCCAATCAAATGGGCTTAAAAATATGATTATTTTATAAAACTTTGACACTGTTGATTCAGGGCAGAAATGTTGCCCGCACCGAAATCGGAATGACTTTAAAACGCTCCCTCACCAGCAATGCGTTACCGTCGAGCGTCGCGAGTAGCTTTTCGGTCGGACAACGGACAGCGCGACAACGGCCGAAACGGCTGTTTCCCGCAAAAAGGTGACGATAGAAAATAGTTGGAAAAACAATTGTCAGCTTCCCATCTTGGGTTGGCCAGAGGCGCTCAGAGAGAGAGCGACCCCATTAGTGGCTGCGGGCAAGTGGTCGCTAATGACCGGCAGGACATTTTTTGTCACTCGTCTGCCTGCCAAAGTTTGTTTGCTGCCACTGCATCCTGGGCCTCCAGGATAAGGAACCGAGCGGGACTGACACGAAGCAGATACGGTCGGCGAGACACTGTTGTGGCCGAATGTTTCGCCAACTTTCCGGAAAATTGCTGCGCTTTCGGTAGCGTTGGAGGCGTTTTCTTGAAATATTTATGTGCCGCGTTTGGTGTGTTTACAAAATAGCAATCGGCAAAAGCGTCAGAGGCTGTCGGAGGCACGCCAGTAAAGAAGTGACGTTGGCTGACGGTGTTTCAGCCAGGCCGAGCCACGGGCAAGAATTACGCCTCCGTCGGCATTGTCCTGTCCGTCAGAACCGGTGACGCTTCCGGGCTACATAAGACCCGCTTAATGAGCTTCATTTGCAGCCCCCGAGACACTGTCCTGGTCTGGCTCCGCCGCACCCTTACCGGGGATCTTAGTAGGGTGGTTGGAAGCCAGGAAGCATAAAATTTCCAAAAATATTGCCCAAAGCTTGACAATAAACTGTCCGTTATCGTTGGCCGTTTCCGTTGCTCGGGGCTGACGCTGACCACGGCCCGGTGGCATCTAGGCAAGGCGAGAGGCGCTGGGGAGAACTGCGTGATACAATCCCGCCCCAAAAGAAAAAAAATAACAGGGCGTACAAAATAATCATCACACGCCCTGGCCCGAGCCATCGACCGGAAGCAGTAAACATTTTATCGAAGACGTCGTCCTTTCGCTTTCGGAACCGGAAGCAGCGGCACGGTGCGGTCGGCCAATGTCCGAGCGGTTCATGAGTTTGTCGCTGTTTTCATTCCCCCCTATCCCTCCTCTCTCTCTCTCTCTCTCTCTCTCTCTCAAAGAGATTGTTGGGCGGGCTAATTAAAGGCTAGCATACCGAACGGGCCTAATGTACAGTTACCGTCACGCCGTGGGCGCCCCTCGGTGGAAAAGAAGTAAACCGAAAGCAGAAAGGATACACAGACACCGTAAACCGACACAGAAAAAAGGACACAGCCCCCCGAAAGTCACTGTTGCTTCCGCAAACAGGAGGGAGTTGTTTGCTCCGTTGGGTATCCGTTCGGGTCCTGTCCGGCCGGCCGCCCTTAAAGATGATGAATATTTGCGTTTGTGGGTGTTGGGGCTCGGCTCGGACAGGGCTCGCGGGCTTCTCCGGTTTTCGTTCTTTCGCTCCCAAACGTTCGCGCAGGGACCCCAAGATCCGTCCCGCTGATAATAAGAGACCGTCTTCGTACACCATTCGCCTAATAAAGTGTTCGCTTTTTTTACTGCTATCGTTTCAGGTTGAGCTAATTACTGGAGAGCATACATCGTTTCTGGTACGTTCGGCACGAGGTTTTGTGGGTGTTTTCCGGGTTTTCCGGGTTTTAGGAGTGTTCGTAAAGATTAGGACGATTTGTAAACAGGGCTGGTCGTCTTGCTGTTGAATTTGGGTGAAATTATTTGTGTGGAGCTTCTCTTTGGCTGATTGTGGGATTTTTAATGTCCCTCGAATGTTTCAATTGCACTGTGCCATCCCTTTGATGGCTTTGGTTTTCTGTTTATATGGATTATTACAAGATTGTCGACAAGACTTTGTGAATGTTGCAAGTGTTTAGTTCTTTCATTTAATATTGCTCCATATTTAACTTTTATTTGAGACATGTTCCCGATATCTTCAATTGGTTTATAGTGTTTCATCTTTGTTCCACCATTATCAGCTACTTTTAGTTGTTTAACTCGCTGTTATTGTTTGTGTCTGTTCTTATGTTGGTTCGTTTATGTTTATTATTTGGTAACATTAGTTCTTGTGTACTTTTATCACACTATTCATCTTTGTGGGGGATATTAGTTTGTTGGTTAAAACGATCTTTTGTTTGACGGTTGATTCAACTTCTTTTTCATCTGAAAATAGACATGATTGGATTTTTGTGAATTGACCAACACTATCGCATCACGCTGCGACCGGCGAACCTCGGCCGTTATGTGTACGATTTTATTTCAACCACTGCGTCGAAGGCGCACACGACACACGTAACAAATGCAAATGAAGATTCATGGACCTCCTTCATTGCAAGACGTTTCGCAAGGGTCGACAACCTATCCGTTGTAATCGCTACTACACGCCACCGTGTGGCGCACATCTTCAACGCAACGTGGTGACTAATAAATTCAGCAGTTCACTACTTCACCAAGCACCGCGACCATTCGTTGAGCTTGTCGTCACCCGTTTAAAGTTATGCTCGAAGGTGATGGATCGGTGCCGCGCTACCTGCTAAAGAAACTTAATCGATATCGATGCTCGTATGTTTCTTTGAGCCGGGAGGTCTGTGTGCTGAAACCGTGCTTTCGTTGGTGTGAATTATTTAGCTCAGTGGATTGCGCAAGAAGCAAATGTTGGGTTGAGTTGTTTCAACGATCTCAAAGATGATGGTTATTGAATTACGAAGATTAATAGTCTTTCGTCTGGTTGGTGTAATGGCATTCAGCGGGCAGGCCGCGTACGTTGCTGGTGGCCACTTTCATTCAATGGGTCATGAATAAACCACACTTTGGCCACCGTACTCTAGTGGTCAAGTGTTTAAAAAGGGCCCCTTTTAAGGAATTCAACGTTTTTGTTTGCCATTGAACCACACTCTCGATGCTGCCGTCGAGTGGTAGAACTTGTGTGTGGCCTTTTTTTAGTCCATTTTCTATCAACATTAATCTTGGCACACATTAATCTTAGCCACTTCAACCCTGCATATCCTCTATCGATCACCGGACGAAGGAAGCCAGCTCATTTGGCACCAGCACCGAAGGAAGGCTCTCGTCCGAGATTTCTTGAACCGATCGCCGGTGTGTGGGTTTTATCTTCCGGAACGGCCCGAACATGATTTGCAGTCTTCTACGATACTCAATTCAATCATAACTCATTCGGCGTGGCTCGTTCGCCCCATTCTCGTTCGAAGGACCTCGGTGTAAAATTTATGACTTTTTCGCATTCATCGCCGCCGCCGTGTACACACTACGGGTTCACTGTACCTTCACCTCCGAAGTTCACCTCCGGGTCCGCGGGTGTGTTGTGCGTTTGTTTTTCCGTGCGTCTAAGCGCAAGCAGTCCTTGACAGGAACAGGAACCATCACCGGGCTTAATTAACGGCGGACCACGACCACTGATTTCCAACACTAGAATCGGCATCAGTTTGCTAATGAGTGGCGAGTTGCGAGTGCTGGGGTTGCAAAATGTCAAATTGTAGCACTCGCTCTCGTTAGTGAATTTATTTATGCGCCAGATGCTTGCTGATTATGCAGCGCCTTTCGGTGATGGTGATTGACAGGTCATAGAACAGCTTGGGTGAAGGATTTTTCCTACCGCTGGATTTCGGTCGGTGTCGGTTTGTTGCTGATGATGAGAACAGTCATGCTGGGAATTTGTTGACCGATCGAAACAGTTGATCTGTGGAACCACTTTTCGCTGGACAAGAGTAAATTCTGTTGATTGGCTTGATTGAAGATTGGTTCTGTGGCTTACGATTGGTTTGCTCGCTGACTGATGGGGGATTTCCATTCCGTCAGTTTTAGTCGCCTAAGGACCAGTATTTTGTCGTTTCTTGACTCATTCATTTTATTAATATCATTTATTTTCTGATATACTTCATTATCGATTTGCTCAGCTATCAACATAATTTAAATTATATGTCTGTTGCTTTAAAAAGTGAAAGTATTTCAACAAATCAATTATAATAAAAAAATCCGTAGGATTACCATTTTACCATTAATACCTATGCAGCGTATCCAATCAGTAAGTCGTCAGAAGTGAACGCAACTTGTCTCGAAGATTACAGAATCTAAGACCGTGGGCAAACCTGTATCATGACTCCGAACATGCCATTCCGTTGTGACCGCAACGCTGCTATCTGTCTTTCCCTTTAATTCCCCCACGGCCTGATGATGGCTTTCACTCAGGACTTTTGTCAGCCTTCCTTCAGCGAAACCTATCCTTCAGCTATTTTTGTGCGCAGCGTAAGAACTGGGTGAACTGAAGTCGAAATAAATCGCAATCACTGAAACCATGGGACCCGGCCCACGGGCGCCTACGGTTTCGCGGAAAACGGATCAAACGCCCTCTGGCCGGGGCTTCAGGTCAGGACAATCTGGTGTGAGTTTTGGAGCCTCTCACGCCCGTGGGCGGTTCCCTTTCAAATACATCCCGCAAAATGGCTGGTGCCTAGGTTAGGTACCCGGTTTGCTGTTACTTTGTTTATCCCGGTTGTTGTCACTGATTTCGGTATGCCGAGTCGGTTAAGGCGGGCCTTCTGTTCTATCAGCTGCGACCTGCGAATCCAGTTTGTTCACTTTCGAAATTAAATTTGTAATCAGATAATTGACGATTCGCTGATCACAGTGGATCGCGACCCACCAGTGGCGCCGGTGCCAGCTGTCACCGGGGTTCGGCAGTTGACAATTTATTGAAATGCCATCTGCTTCCAGCACACACACACCACACTGCGCTATTGGAGTTGAATTGGTACATAAATTTCAGATTAGCGCACCCAATGTACGTGCCGTGCTGTGTGCCAATATGATTAAAGTGCCGGCGAGTGGCGTTAACGTTTTTGGTGGCTCCATTTTAGAAATTGTCGCCCATTCGAACAGCAGCAGTAATTTTGTCAGCGTTTGGTTTTCCTATAGGATGTGAACTAAAGTATTTCTCCGTTATAAGAAAGCATTTAATAGCAACGGAACGTATTGCTCGACGGGTTGCCTACTTGTAGGTGCAGTAGTATATGCGCCAAAATGTATGCCCAAAGAATTTGCTCCTTGAAAAGTCCTCCTGCTACTTTAACTAGTTTGTTGCATCCACATTGTGGTTGGTGATTTGATTTGTTCAGTAAATTCTTCAAGCAGATAGAATTACATTATCAGTCAGAATATAATTATTTTCATTTATTTCTGCTTGAAGAATATGAATTTTCATGTCAGCCTGTCAGAAGCCCAAACCCAAAAAGGCACCAAATTTTGCGAAAGAACCACCGGTCCGAAGACGCTTGTCCCTGCAGATTGCTTCCACTGGGGATGACAAAGTTGTCACACGGAAAATTAGGTCCGCTGTGGCGGGTTGGAGGATCGCGTGCACACCACCACTGCGCCGCTGTGGTCGTCCCGGGGAAACGATCGTGATAAGCTTTTACGCCACGAGACATCAGCAGCACCAGCTCGAGGCGCTTGGAAATGCAATCACTGACGCTCTGTCACACCAAACTCGTCTCGCGCCGGCAACCAGAAGAGCACTCGAGATGTGCCGTGCCGGGCTTGCGGTCTGCGATAGCATCGGTCGTTCGGTCGTTGCACGGTTCGGTTTAGAAATGCATTTTTATCCCTCCACAGGAGACCTCCGGCGGGGTCTTCGCTTCATTTTGGCGAAGGCGAAACAAATGGCTGCAGCCAACTGGATGGCCAAGACCGCAGACGTAAACGTCGTGCGTAACATTTGTCTTTCGGCGTCTTGAGCGTGTCTTCTTGCGACGACAGCTCCCACCGACGATGTTCTGTGTTTCTGTCGCTCCATCTCTCTCCCTCCGTCTCTCTCTCTCTCTCTCTTTCGTGCGCTTATTTTTCGCATTTGCATTTCCTTGGTCCGTCGCCGCCGGTGGGTCACCCCAAATTCCATGCTCCTCGGGTCCGGCATGATTTATGATGACATAATGTCCACTTATTGCAACAAACTGCAGATGAGCCAAGCGTTGTCAGGCCGCCGATGGCGTTGCTCGGTGTCTTCGGTGTCTGCTTCTACCGCCGGGGTTTCCAGTTTCTGGCTTCTGGTTTTGCCGGCTTGCGTCTGGTCTGTGGCGACGGTTCGACGAGCGATTAGCGTGATGGACTCTCAGCAACCTGCCACCCGGGACCAGCCGGGAACCACCCAGGGGGCCATGTGCCAACGGTGTAAGTAGTGGCCGATGATGTGGCCTTACGCCCGGGGGTCGAAGACGATCAGGAAATGAGGTTTTGCCTGTTTTGCATATGTATGGAGTGGAGTTGGGCGTATCGCATTAGTCACACCAGCACGCACGCCAGTGCGCAGTTGGTCTTTAGTATGTTACGGCGTTTTTGATTGAAACACTAAATGGGTTTTCTATCAAATTTGCACCACCGATGGGTGTTGGTGGTAGAGTATGGCTAATTGTCTGTTTAATGTCTGTGTGATCAGATAGATAGGAAGATCAGATAGATGTTTGATCTAGAAACTTTGATGGATGATGATAATGATGGATATTATGAGGCATGGTAAACATATAAAATTGTGTTTTTCCTAAAATGAGAATTTCCATTTTATCATTAAGAGTTACCATCCGACATCTAATGGCTTGGCATCTATTGTAAGACCACATAAATTAGTTCAAAGCCCTAATATTAGGGCTGTGCCATTAGATGATCATTAGATTGATGATGCTTTCAACTGTTACCCGCATTGCTAGCTCTAAAGTTGATTACTTTACAAGACGTGAATATTGGTATCAAAATAAAATGTTGAAAGTGCTTCCGACTGCAAAATTCTATTATAATCGACGCAAGCACTACTCAAACTCTACCGAAAACCGACTCCCATCGGTGGCAATAAACGACGAAGGCTCCTGTTAGACTCCCGGCAGGCCACTCCATTTCAACCCGCCGCCTCGCATTACATATACGGCCGGCCACTCTGTGTAGTATGGCAATAGTATGGGGCCAAATGGGTGAAGGCATCCTTCATAAAGTTGGCTGAAGTATTAGCATACGGCCAGCATACGGACAGCGCCGGACAGGGTTTGCAATTCGTTCCGAGCCGCCATCCGTTTGACGTTGGAAAATTACAGGAAAAATACACATTATCAAATGAAAATTCTTAATTTCGTTAAAAGCTTTTCCCGCGTGCGGTCCAGTGCACGTGTGTGTGTGTGTGTGTGGCCCACGGTCCACGCAGAAAAGAGGAAACGTTTATGATCGTTTTTTTTCTCCCCAGTGAAACGCGTTCCCGGGAGATGCAGTTTTGTGCAATGCTTATGCGGCGCCCGTGGCGAGCGCCGGTGAAGTGCCACTGAAACATGCGCGTAATGCGGTTGATGCGGTGCGGTGGTCGCCGGGTGGATAAGCACGTTATGAAATCATAAATGGGAAGGCAAATAGCTGGTGTGCAGAGTCAGCGTCAGCGCCAGCGGTGAGCGATGCGTTGGAATTTTCGGGACGTTCCTAGCAATTTCTAGATGAACGTGGATTTGAGCAAAAAAAATCTCTCTTCACATTCCATATGAAAGTCGGTTCTTATGACCATCGTGCGATTTAAAATGCTGCAACTGAGCATCCGGAGTGAATGGGAGTAGTTTTAGTTTATTTGAGTATTATAATGTACATTAGTCTGAAATCGTAGCATCGGAGCATGAAACAACGGCAGACATTTATAATCACATACTCATAATTACCGAGCTTACCAAGGCAACTATTACGAAAGGACCATTTGGACCATTTCAGGTCCAGATTGATCAAGCAAAACTCATCGCTCAATTCATCGGCTCTCGCGGCCGGCAACCCGTTGCTAATTCGACAATCATTGCTCTAATTTAGTTTCGTAATTAATAAAACCTTCACTCGACGTGCGAGACTCCCGTGAGAGCTGCTGCTCAGGGCACTTCCAGGGCTTCCAGGGCTTCCGTCTGCTGCTTATGGTTCGCGCGAAAGCACATCAACCCCATGGGCGGCGCAACCTTCAACCAGCGTCCTGGAACACAATTCCATTTTCCCCCCAATAAACCTTAATTAACCTCTTTCGCGTGAACTCCACTCCTTGGTTGTTCATCATCATCGATCGCTGGTTGGAGTGCCAGTGCTGCCGCTGCCATGATTTGCTCGATCATGCTGCCTAGGCCAGGACCAGAAAGTTTCGATCCCCTCATGAGCTGAACTCCCGCGTGGCTCAGACTGGCGCAAAGTAATTTCCGAAATTAACTTTTGCACTGCCTCGGAGCTGTGCTTCAAGTTTTTTGCTCAGATTGCGTACGTCGAACGGTGTTCCCCAGCGTTGGTTGCTGGAAAACAAGACCCTAGACGCAAGAATGGCTCTAGCAACGGTCTAGACACACACAAAAAAACACAAAATGTGACATTATGTTGCAGTCTATTTAGAACGCAGACTCAAAATGAGGTTCAAAATGGAAAAGCCGCTAATGTTTACCTTTAATTAATAAACGAGTAACGAGAAGGTAACTCCAAATAAATAGAGTGACAAGAGTTTCTTATAATTTTTGGGCGCCTTTCAGGAACGTGCATCCCCCTTTCTTACTCTTTCATTCTTTGCCACCTGCAAAGGCACCAGCGAAAGCCTTGCATAAGTCGCGGACCACCATCAAACGGCGTGGCGAAAGTTGGACTTGGAGATTGATGCACGAAAACTGTTGGGACCCATCGCGAGGTGGGAAAACCAGCGGCGGACGTGGTGCTGACTGCACTGACCAGAATCAAATTAAAAGTAATCCGGAGGAGGAAAACTTTTTAATTTCTTTTTAATTATATCAATACTCCCCGAAAGCCAAACGAGTTGTGGTGCGGTGAAAATTTCCAGAAACTTTTCCGATTGGTGTTTAAGGGCCGGAGGGGAGCGGTGGGAAGGCTTAGGTTGGGTTGGCCAGCGCCGGGAAAGGGAACGCAAATCGCGAGAGAAATTCTTTCGCTTTTCGAAGAAAACCTGGCAAGGGCGCGTTCGTCTCCGTCCGTGGAAAGCTCCTGGGTGTTCCTTTTCTTTGCTGATGGCGCCGAAGGTTTCTCGGTCCAAACGAAGAATCGGATGGTTTGGCCATCTAGCGGGGCTATCTAGTTGCAATTTTTTTTTCGTTTATAATCTTTCCAATGGAAAAGCAGGCCGTTGGACGAGCTGATTGCTGACATTTAATTTCCGTTCCGAAAACACCCGTCGACTGCCGCGTGATGATGATGGCGAAGTTTTGAAAGTAAGACAATTATTGCAGCTCTGCACCGGTGGCGGGCGTTCGGGGACAGCTGCATACTTTAGGGATCGCGAGTATGCGCACGATACCGTGCTGCAAACAAGAACATAATGCTAGGTTTATTGTATCACCTTTTCTGGTCATTAAACCTGATATTAAATCTCACTTCAGAGTTACAGTAAAGCATATAACAGGGAATGTCACGAACTAACTTTTGTTGTACTAGCTTCTCTTTAAGATGTCTCGCTTTATTTATCTTATACATTTAGGTGATGTTTTTATATCTTCTGTTTTGCTCAGTACATAAATCTGTATCAACTCACTTGTTTCGAGAAATTTTTTTCGAGAAATTGAAAGTATTAAGAAGACATAAGTATTTGTAAATGTTACATCCTGAAATGTAAAACTAGAACCCGCTGTTGAAACAAAACATAACATTATATAAATTCAAACACTGGGAAAGTCCAAAAATTGTAATTTATTACCGAGAAATCCTTTAAGAACCTAGTCAGCACAAAATGTTTGCCCTTCGACCGGTGCGCCTATTCCCGTAGGGAAAACTCACCGTCAAACCGGAATTAATTCCATTTTTGGCCGCAAATCTCGCACGACTCGCAGTACGCGAAAGCAAACCAAATTTACTGGCTCCCAAAAAGGAAAAGAAAAAACGGTATTGGGAGGACCGTTTCCGAAGGTCTTTATAGAGTGCAAGAGAAAAGAGAGTTCGCGCAATTAGGAGTTGGCAAAGTTTCAAATCCCTCGCGCGGATTATGAACATTATCCAAAGCCCAGGAGAGCCCAAATCTTTGGGGTTTTTTCAAGGGGGTGGGGGTCATTTACCATCCCGGGTGGAGCCCTGATTCGAGTGTCGGATTCCTGGACCGTGGCGGGAAGTGAGACTATTTACGCGTTCTTTCACAAAAACTCACGAAAGAGGGGCAAATTGTTTTCTACGCAGCGCACAAAAGTTTTGCCCAGGTTGCTGATCGGGTTCCGGTCCTTCGGGATCGCTAGCAGGCGCCAGATTTGGGAAGGCTGGCGATCAGAGAGCTCGAAGTAAGAATTTCATTGCTTGTTGCCGTAAATGATCAAAATTCGTTTTCCAATAAGAGTTTTCATTGAGGGGTTCGAAGAACGACTAATCCTTGCACTTCATCAATTATACTGTGGAGGTCTGTCCATGAGGAAACGTATTCTCATCTACGACATGTTGGCAATGATCGATAAAAACAGTTCAACATGGAACACATTAAACCTAGAGACAATTTTAAACAAAATTGCAATGCAATGATAATTGAAATGGAAAAAAATGCTATTTTTTTTTTAATTCTAATAATATCTTTGAAAGTGTTTAATCAAAAGTTTGCCCGTAACGTCAACAGTTACCAATTATTTTGTTACTTCGGCGATTTTGTGTTACTCCTGATTTTCCTTGAAGCTCACTTAAAAGTGACGCCTATAATTCTCTTACAAGCGTCATATAACTCGCACATCGTACTGAAAGTCTAATGAACGATTGACGGCGAACAAAGAGATACTTCGTTACCAAGTCGGAAGCCTGCCCTTAACCGGGCCACTATTACTTTGCAAATTATGAACTTTAAATTAATTTCGCGAAATTATCCCGCATTAACCCGCTCGCCGAGACGCAAAATTATGGGCCACACCTGCGCCGGGCCGGGGCCGGGGCGTGACAATGGCTTAATCGATACCCTATTCTGCACCAATTACACCAATCGGGCGGCCCAGCCGATCCCTGGACTGGGCGCCCGAGTTCGACGACGATAGACAGCGCCGGCCGTCCACATTCCCCGAGGGCAATTAGAGGGCTCAAACACAAGCTTTCGTGTTGCCGTTTGATTTTTTGCCGTTTCGCGGCGAATAGAAGCAAAAAGTGACAGCACCACCGTACCGCACTTGACAGTTCAGCGTGTGTGAGCGTGAGCGCCCAGTGAACAATTTTGAGTGACCGAGGTACCCCTCCGCCTGAGGAGGGGACGAGGAAGGCTGAAACGAGTGAGCTCGAACGCCCCTCTGCCTGCGGCGAAGACGAGAGGGGGCGTGCGGGACGCTCGGTGCAGTGAGCAGGCCGGCTCATGAGGGTCCGCTCGTAGGCAGCGGCGGAAAAGAGCGGAGGAAGCCACGAGAGGAGGGAGTTCCACGCGCGAGCTTGTGGGTTTAAATTACCTGGAGAGGGAAGGGCGGAAGGGCCGAGACGCGAAGCGACCGCGAGCATGTGGAAGACGAACGGACGGGGGAAAGGGAAAGGAATAGAGAAAAAGAGACAGCGAGGTCGAGCAAGCCGGCCGAAACTGCTGCTTGCAGTCTAAAACTGTCTGAGTCCAGGAAAGCATGCTGCCGGGACTTAGACCAATTTTGCTCTGCAAATTTACCTTGCTCTAAGTGCCATTTTCTCAATTTGTTACTCCTAAGTGCAATGTTCCAAGTGCAAGTGCATCTCGTACCATCATGTTTGATCCTGATAAAATAATACAGGTAAGTTTATTGGACAGTGTTCAGTGACAGCGAAATAATGTTCAAAAGTTTTCACTTTGCTCGTTTCAGTGTCAACTGTGTCACAACTGTGTCTCGTCAGTTGTCTCGTCAGTTTGTGGAAAAGGTAAGAAAAAATGACAGGATTGCAATGCAAACAATCTAACAACAATTTAATTTCTTCTCTTCCTTAGAGAAATGCATCGAAGACCACGCGTGAAATAATCTACGCACAAACATAAACCCGGCTGGACCCACCGACAATGTGTGTACGCGGAACAATGTGTTCGACGGATGCCACTACCGCCACCAACGCATACCTCACACACAGCCAACGCTGCATAGCGCCAGGAATGCACGAATAGGTAGGGAAGTGAAACCGTGAAATAGACGAGTGAGCGAAAGAGACACAAAAAAAAACCGAAAATAAACCGAAAACCGAAACCAAAAACCGAACCCCTGCATTTTTACTTCGGGAACCGACAGGGGATACGAGAGAAAGAAAGAGGGAGAGGGCACATATGAGAGAGGGAGACGACAAGGGGCACGCTCGAGAAAAAAATCGAAAGATTAATTTCTGCCATCGAAAGATTGGGCCATCTCACAAGGGATTTAGATAGGCGATTTACATTAGTCTTTCGATAATCTTTCGATTTTCTTTCGATCATCTTTCGATAATCTTTCGATGCTCCATAGTGAGAAGAGCGCCGGGCACTCAAAATTGTTCACTGGGCGGGGCGAGAGCTGCCATTAAAAAGCGTCACCGAAAGTGGCGCTCGTTGATCATCTCGAAAAAGCCGCCGCACCCTTCGAGAGGTGTGATTGATACTTGTCGCAACGCAACGCTCCAGCTCTCGTCCAGTCCGTCCGCGACAGCTCGCTAACAGTCTCCGAATTCCGTTCACGTTCACGATCGTGGATCGAATTCTCCCCCACCAGCCGAGGTAGTAGCCCAATAAAAAGCACCTTCAGTGGCGGCCTTCGGTGGCCAGTTGGGAGTTGCCCGGATTTTTTGTACGCACCGATGATGAATTGATACATTTCACGCCAATGAAGACGTTTATGTAATCGGCACGGGCCGTGAAGGCGTAATCGCAAACCTGGCCAGCGATATAGTTCACGTACGCGCCGTCGGTCGGTCGCTGTAATTGGCCAGGTGGCTCTCTAGTGGCCCTCGGCGTTGCCAACTGGCCCAACCCGTGAAATTATCGTGCCGGCCGCTGCAGGATTAGCTGCAGAGTTCGTAGAGGCGCATGCATAGGGGGCCCTTGGGGTTGCATAGTTCTGAACAGAGAGAAAGAACCACCCCGTCCAGGAGAGTCCATAGTTGGGGCAAACCAAAGAGAGCAAAGACTCCACCGAAAGTAGGGGAGAATCGAATCGACCTCACACATCATCATCGCCCTCGTGCGGGTGTGGGTTGAACTAATTGAACTCGAGTTCTGGGGTTGGAAAAAAGCAGAAATCGGAAGCGCAGTGGAATCGCACGACTTCCGGTCTTGGGCTGGCCCTGTGAGACGTAAGTTATGCGCCACAGCAGACCACTCGGTGGCCAACAGTTTATTATCCAATTACTGCTGCTGTAGTGACCGGTGCACCGGGAGACCATCGGACCACCGCGTGCGATCCACTATACTATCTGTACTTCCGCTGGACGTTCGGCCAACACGTGTGCAAGTGTGTCCGTTCCATTCGTTTCGCCTTTTTCTGGTTTCAATTCTGTCCGGTCGCAGCGTCCAACAGCGACCAGTTTGCTGGTGGTGAATTATTGTTGTCCGGGAGGTCCGGACCGGGCTGCTATTAGTTTAGCCATCCGCACCCCACTTCATTTGTTCGGGCCAGCCCGGTCGGACGGGCGGGCCCGGAATCCGAGCGATCCTGAAGCGGTTTTACAATTTAGAAACGACGGGGAGTTCCCCACTGTCGGGTGCTCCCGCAGGAGCCGTTGGAGCACCCGCGTCGAAAAGTCGGTCGAAAATCATAAAACTAAAGTAATTAAAACTATTTACCACGACCCGGAGCTGGCAGACGAGCTTAGCCGAGGTGCGATGTAGCCGGTCGAGATATTGAGCGCCCGCGTTTGGCCATTTTAATGCACTTTTAGCGTTCATTGTTTGGTTCGATTGTTCGGCGATTTATGGGCAAAGTGAAACTACTTCAACAAGTCATAAATAGTGTGGCAGCGTAATCAACGATATCGGTGGGGGTTTCTGGTCCTGGTGCACTACTTCTGAGGCCACTCGATTACTGGTGTTATCAGAAGCTCCAATTTGAAACAACAAAAGTAACAAAACCGTGACAAACGATGGTATAACATTGCTCTTCTTATTCTCTTTCTTTACAGAATCTCTCTCTCCGCATATTTCTACCAGTCCTGGGTGCTGGGAAATAATGTCAACAAGTTTCAACGGTGCCAACTGTCAGCCAGATAATTGAAGCACCTTTCGTAACACCGTTCAAAGGAAGACTCGCACGTAGCTAGATTGGAACTTGGAGAGAACTTTATCAAAATGGCCAGCGAATCGCACAGAGTAGGTGTCTTCGCGAGGTTGGCCCTACTGTGCTTTTGCCTAGCGAAAGGTAAGTCTACCACATATCGATTGGCTAAATTACCATTAGAATGCGTTAAAATAATCTCCGCCGGTGACGTGTAAGCAAGACCTTAACCACTGGGCTACCCAAGCCGGTGGCTTTCGTCACGCAAATTAAGTGGCACACATTAGCGTCCTAATCAGTGATTAGTTTTGATTAGCCCCAATCCTTGCGAAAGTAATTCTTTGCGTGTGTCCTACACAGCTCCGAAGGATTTGAAACAACCACCCGGAAGGCTACGGAAAGCTCCGGAGGGTTTTGGTCAACAGTGCGCTCCTTCGGGATTGGCGACAATTTGTCGTAGCGCGTCGCTCAGTTGGGGTCGGGAGGCCCAGTTTCTGCGACCTTGTTTGGCTGGAGCTGGAGAATCGTAGTTCGCCGCGCTTCTCCGGCGGCCGCGTTGGGTACCACCTGGGCAGTGCACTTTTGGGTGGGTCTAGTTTTGTACAGTTGCCTGCTGAACAATTATCGGCACGCCATTAGGGAGTGGGGCAGAAAAAGTCCACCGCCAACTCGGTGGCGTGACTCGCAACTCAAGATGGTCGTGATCGTCCAGACACCACCACTGCTGGGTGTAGCGACTTGACTTTTTACCTCTCCGATACGCTACGGTCCTACGCTAGACCGAGACCGCAAGGGGCGCTATGGAAGCGGTATAGGTCAGCAGTGGCAGCAGCTGGTCTTGCTGGACACCAAAAGTGGAACATTGCTCCGTCCTAAGAAATGGTTATGTTTATGCAAATGTCATTACACCACACTGTAAGACGCCATGGACTGGACCCCTCGTACTCTCGCTACGTCCCTTGAGAGTGTGTTGTGGTTGGTTAACAAAATTGTGTCCCCGAAAAGAAACATAGTTTGTGGAGCGGCTGCCCGTGCCCGTACTGGGATCGGGTTTTGGGAGTTGCGCGGAGGGAGAGAAAACTTTAATGAAAAGTGCCATCTAACCTCCGGAATAATTTCGCTTCGCTCCACTTTGCGGTTCGCCCGTTCGGCCATATTTCTTTGTCTTGCGAATGGGGCCCTGTCCGGTCCCTGGGGACACGCAGACTTAAGTCCTGGGCAGAGGAAAAGATCCCGGGAACGCCAAGGTTTGGAACTATTCACCAGCAACCAGGCGGTGACGGTGACCGTAGCACGACCCAAGACGACAGCTTGGGCCTGACAAAGTTTATGACCTCGCAAGGACGGCACCCAGGCACCGCTGCAACTGGCATCATCGGCGAAGGGGAATTCCACTATCAGAGGCGAAACAGACAAACGGCTTTCAAACGGCGGGAAGGCCAGCTCCCCGGAAGACACAATCCCGCCAGCATCACCAGACCGCTACACACAATAAACGCAAGGGCCGACAATGGAACTACGACGACAGTGCGCACGAGTTTGGGTATGCGTCAGTTTTTGGGAGTTATGAAGCTCACTGTAGAAGTAAATAATCGAATCGGAAGACGGTCTGCGGTTGGGACCCAGCCCTTCCGGCCCCATATGGAGCGCGTGCAGCAAATTGAAGAATGTCTAGCACGTGTGTTCCCCTAAGATAACAGACAGCGCTCTCTCTCACTCAGTCTGGTTCATTGTAAACTTTTGGGAGCAAATTGCCATTTGTTTGTGAGTTCCAGTGTTTTGTGTGTCTTCCGTTTTGCATGCGTCACTAAGCTTCCGTGTTGTGCTACAGTGTTACGTTCGATTTCAGATGAAAGTTAATGCCCGAATAAATCAAGAGCACTCATCATCTTGGTAACTTCGGTCAAAAGTCGTTATACGCGAGCTGTGTTGTCCCATCGAAAACGTCGAAAGGTTTTCAAAAACTAACAAGAGATCGTGTTGTTACAGTTGCATACTTTAAGGGGTTTTTGTACGATGCAATTCTACTGATATTATTTTTTTTTTCTGTTGACTAAATTCAAATGGAAAGTGAACGGAACAAATCTACATCTGAATTCGTTTATTGTGCTAATAAATAATGCTACTTTTAACTAACAGCGTGCTGTTCAGGCACGTGAGCAATGTTTGGAAATAACAGCTTTTACTCTAAACATATGCAATTTCAACGCTGCCTGTCGTCCATTAGGTTCTCCCATTACATTTGTAACAAGGTGAACTTTCCACACTGCGAGCTGAACGATGAAGATGGTTCGCACTAATCAAAACATACTCTTCGGAGTCCGAGCATAGGACATTCTTCGTAGGCTGTGTTGTAATTATTGACATGTTGATTACACAATTGAAGTTGCAAAAAGAGAAGAAATTCGCATCTCCAAGGAGCGAGAAAATGGATCCCGGTGATAGTTCTGGGTTTCGCATCAACCGAAAATTACCTTCTGAGGTTACCGTTAACAAAGCTCGCTTCTGCGTTGATTACTTCCTTCGGGCCCACGCGACAATGCTAGGGGGAAAATACTGATTTGGAGCAAACAATCCACTTACCCGACTTCCGATAATGGCCGGTTCGGGTAATGGTTCCGGGTCCGGCAGCAGCAGCAGGTGTATGTTTTGTAGCCAATTTCCGGTAATAGCATTAGGACGTTGCGATTGCGAACCAATCCCTACCGAAGGCCGCCGGTCGATCGATCGATCGAAGGGCAGCTCGGCTGCTCGGCCTATTACGTGCCGTTGCCCGTTGAAAGGACGTTTCTTTCGTGACGGGTTTCTTTTTCCTTACGTCCTACCAGCGGTTTCGCTGTGTATTGTGGGCATCCCCTTTAACTACTACTGGCGTACGCCGCCTCGCAATAAAATACCTGTGTATGTTAGAATGATAGAAATTTACATAAATTTCTATTTCCCATCGTACCGCCCACCATATGGTTGTATCCGGTCGGTGGGAGTTTCTTTAACCCCCAACTTCCCCCCCAAAGAGGACTTGCGGCACGATTGTTGATTATACGAATACCTCGAAACAGGGTGCAGGGACAAGTGCGAGGCGGTCGGGGTTATTCCCGGGACGAAACAGTGCACTCAGGCTCAGACCACGACGGGCCGACCGTACCCAGCACACCGCCAATTATCGACTTTTGGCACAACTTTTGTGCTGCACTTTTCAAAAGGTAACAGGGAAGCTGGTGCGATGCGGTACCGTTACAAGTACCTACCGAGGCCACGGACCACGGAAAGTAGCAAAGTGTAGGGAAAAGTTTTGTTTACCGTTTCCCAATCCCTCGCTCTTCCGCTGCCCACCCGGACGGCGTGTGGCGTGTGTGTGTTTACCATTGTTTCGATTGTAAGCTGTCTCGTTGGCCGCCTCTCGAAATAAAAAACACCGAAAACCCATTCTCGTGCAGGGAGATTTGAACATTCTTATCTTGGCCGGCCCACTTGTGTACACCATCGTTGTCGTAACGCCTCAAGCTGGGCGTCGTGGGGTCGTCCCGGTGCCGTGCAAATAGTTTGCGCCCGAAACGCGGCTGTCCGCATTGCAACGTGCTTTTTGGCGTGGCCTTCGTGGCCTTTGTGCCACCGGTTGCCTGCAATTAGGCGCTACGGTATGCTTGCTGGGTATTGATTTCTGGAAAAGCGGTCGCTTTAACGAGCATAAAGCGAGCATAAAAAATGGCAATGCTAGCATCTTAAGGTCGTACCGTTGTGTTATTTTGTTACAGAAATACTAGCAATACAAAGAGAGATAATCTTCATTCGCAAGGTGTCTTTGGGAAAACTTTTACTCACTTAACAAGGATAAAACCATTTCGCGACACAGAATTTTCTTTTTAATATTTTTTACATAATTTTACTCCTATAAATCAATGACTATTATAATAAATACTATATTTTTTATTGTCATAGAAGTATGGATGAATGTAATCTAAGTTTTACGTGATATTCATGTAAAGTTTAATTTATACAATATGCAGCATTCAGAGCATCGGGCGTAAAATTAAACCATCGTAAGGTGCTGTCTTCTCAAGCCACTATTTATCAAGGGGCTTGTAAATAAAATTGTGACAGAGCAACACTATTGGATCCATTTTTCTTGCCATACAAGGGTACCGTGCTAAATACCCTGCAGGCCGGCCACATTACACGAAGACCTAACCCAGAGAACAAGAGAAAGAGAGAGAGATTGTGTGCTAATGGAAGAGATGATTAGCAGGCTCCGAATGTGAGAACTTTCGGTTAATTTGCAGGTAGACAAACTTACCTCTTTGCGATGCCGTTCTTCCGGCGCTATCTGCCGAAAGCCAGCATCTCCACCGACCCTGTGTCCTAGAGCCTGTGGGGAATTCGCCACCGGAGAAGTTATTGCCACTAATAGGCGGCAAGTTGTGCGTAAAATGGACCCAACAGTGTCCTGATCTAGCAAGACCATCACCCACCGACGTTGTCGTTGCCGGAAAACTAAGCAAGAACTAAGCAACGCCACGACTTCATTCGCCTTTGGTAAAAAGTGGCACAGGTAACTCCCGTACTCCATAACAGGAACTCAGGCTGCAACCAGAGCGAGGCAGATCGGGGGCGGGGACGGCTGCAGTCCAATTAAATGCAAATTAAGTTGGAGAAAAGACTAATTAAAGTTAAATTTCAAACCATTTGCTATTTGCCCGGCTTCGAATCCAGCTACCGTCCGAAGTAGCGAAGCGGAGCCATGGTGGTGCCAATACTGGTGATGATGTTGTTTCCGGTGTTCCGGCCAGCAGCTTCTGCTCGTCGACGAGTCATGTTTCTTGTGTGGTAGGCACTACCACCGCCGGAATAAGTCCCAGAGGAATGGCCATGGCAACGGTCCGGCCAGTGCTGCTACCCATGTGAAGCCAGCCAGCAGATTCAGCATCTAGCAGCGGGTTCATTTTTCTTCCCCCGTAGCAGATTGACTGAGGAACTGAGACACCGGGAACTCTGGCACAGGCCTGACCGTGCTTTTGATATCACCGAAAAGATGAGCCGACGAATGCACAGCCGGACCTGGAGCTGGCCAGCCGAATCGGATTGGAACACTCTGTCCCACACACTCTCCCTTTCGCCGGTGGCTGTGGTATTTAAGTTTTTCCATTAGTTCTCAATTTCGGCGCCGTAATTAAAGTTCAATTTTGTTGTCCGTCGTACTGGCAGCAGCACGGTGTCCAGCGAGTGTCGGTTCTGTCGGTTCCAGTTGAGCACAAATTATCCCACAAACAGTGCCCCGAAGTGCTACCGGACACGGTGCCAAATTTATGCATCCTGCACCTGGGCCGAGGTGGCCAGGAGCATAATTTTCAACGACCGCTCGGCGAGATTGTGTGCCAGGCGCTGAGCGCAATGCAAGTGATTTTTGAAACTCTAATTCTAGTGCGAGCAGTGTTTAAAATTACTTTTTGAATTAGTTTCCCTATTGTTGGCGTGCCCAGAAGCGGGTTTTGTCGACAGATTAGCCACCCCGCTGGTTCCACTCGATGGGTGACGTGTTGTCCTGATCCGGGGTGTACCTTGGCTGGCGTAATTAAAGTTAGTTAAAAGTCTCCATGCATATAAACAACAACCATCGGTTTCAATCATTAAGTTGCAATCGTGTTTAATAACTTTTGTTAATAATGTTTTGGACTTAGTTACGTCCATTTCAAAAGTGTCATTTATTGTTAATAAGCGACAACCCTTCATGCTTTTGGTGGTCGTCTCATTGAAATAGTTTGGATTTTTCTGAAAACTTTTTGGACCTCGTTTTGATTTAGGCTATCATGCCAACACGCGAATGCCATTATTTTCACACCTGATTCACGCAATTTAATTTAATGACATTGTTTGCGCCTCAAAGCCATATCTCAATTCATTCTCAATCGCTGAGATTCCCGTGATAAGCGCCATGTTTCAAACACTTAGGTTGTACCTGCAGGACTTGCGGAAATTTCATTAGCTGCCCTTAATTGGGTTAGTAACATGTAGCGATCCAAAGCAATCCGGAGCTGAGTGTGGCTGAGCCGAAAACATAACCCATCATAAAACATGCTCCCGCAGGCAGTTCACCATCAGGCCCTGAAAGCAGTACACCTGAACCCAGCTTAAAACTCCTTCCGACATGCTCTCTATTTCTTCGCGGGACACGCAGTCGCCGCGTTTAATGACACATTCTTCGAGAACCGCGTTCCTTTGCTGGAGTTACGGCCAACGGTGAAAAAAGTGACACGTGTTCGCAACCTACGGAACGTACCGGGTTTTTTGCCACGACTTTCGTGCCGCGACTTTTGTTTCCTCTCCTTCCGCCTTTGAGCGCGGTGAAAATTTCGGTGCAAACGCGGACAAAGTTGCTGATTTGCTGAAGCGTGATTTCCGTGTTCCAGGAATGTGAACACCTTTTTTTTCTTTCTTGGCGCCCAAAGTTCCAGATTTCCCACCACCGGGAACGGGAACCCTACTTTCGGTTCCGTTTTATTGCTCATCGGCCCGGTGTCCTGGAAATATGAAAGTCAAAGATATGAATCCCACCGGGGTGGCTCGAGGCCCACCGAATTACATCGAAATCGGCCGGCTGACGACGGCAGACTCTCGAAGTGCGCGCGCGATAAGATTCATTCGCCAACACGTCTGTCATTTTTCTTATTTCTTTACAACCATTTCGGGAACAGAAATTATTCCACAACCACCAACACAGCGCAACAGCTTCCGTTGCGGGCCCGGTCCCGTATCCCGCGTGGCTGGGGCTTTCGGCACCTTGTTCGTCCCCACCGGGCCGAACCGTGGACGAACCGGCAATCACATTTTGTTCCACAACATAAATGTGAAGTGTTGTGGACGAAAAATGTTTTACGCCAATAAAACAGCAACTTCTGGCACGCCACGGCGGACGAAAGATGACGAAATGAATGGCACGGAAATGTGCGGCATTGTTTTGTGTGGTGTTGTTTTTTTTTTGTGGTCCCCCGGGTCCTGCCGAAACGAAGCGGAAATTTTTGGTAACCAAAAGAAACCAACAATAAAATGCTCACGGAATGCTCGGGTGGGCTTCATTTTTGTGGAGTTGAT
Source organism: Anopheles cruzii (assembly GCF_943734635.1). NCBI lineage: Eukaryota > Metazoa > Arthropoda > Insecta > Diptera > Culicidae > Anopheles > Anopheles cruzii. The sequence continues at coordinate 20,450,358 of NC_069144.1, forward strand.
GTAATAGTACAATTTTCATTCGGCATCTCAGGATCAGTTTGAAGTGTTTTGCTGGAAACCCCCTTAGCCCGTTTGGCAATATGGTTTTATGTTAACAAAACAAACTTAAGTGGAGCATCCGTAGACATTGGATTGAATGTTTCGTTAGTGAATGTAATTTTCTCTTCTTTTAGTTGTTGTTTTATTCTTCGTAAAGATGATACTCCATACTAAAAGGAAAGGCAAAAGAATATTAGTACTTTGGGAGTTGAAAAACATATCAAAAGATCAACTTGCTGAATGCTCAAACTTGTTTGTCTTCTTTACGTTGCTATTTTGATGTACTGTCTAAGTGGCATGGTGGCCAAATCTTTTATTAAAAATTTGAATCCTGCAGTAAACTTAGGAACCATCTAATAAAAATGCGTCCTCAAAGATTTAATACGAAATTTGAAACAATTTAAATGTACGGAGCCATCCATCATCCCGGGCAAAGTGTTTGAGCGAATGGTACTGGTTTTATGTCTCCGGCGCCAAGCATTCGTCCGGCCCGGTCCGGCCATCCGGGAGTCCTGTTTCGGGAGGGCGCCAGATAAAAGTGTCACTCGCCTCGCCGGAGGATAAACTTTTCACGGCATGCCGCTAATAAAAAAACCACTCCAAACCGTGAGATGGCTCCAATGGAGCTGTTTACATACGCTCGGTGTCCCCGAGCGGATCTGGTCCGCTTGAAGCGGCAGCCCCACGGTCCAGACCAAAATGGAATGGTTTTTCTTTCCGTGTGCGATACGGTGCGAATGTTCGGCTCAGTTTTGCGTATAAAAGAAACCTTGTCGCTTCTTTGATCCACAGACTTTGATGAAGTATTCTGGTCCAAACGGGCGCCCGTAAGTGACGCATTATTCCGAAGACTAAACACATTCGATCGTCAGGTTCGGTGTTTTTCAAGTACACAATCAAGTTGGCGCTGATAATCTGCCAGTGTTTACTTGAAGCGTACTTCAAATTCCGGGGCGAGCCGCCACCAGAATCGCCGAAGCTGGCGATGGGTGGGTTGTTCATCAAATTTTTTGCGTCCTTGTTAGAATAAACCGTCCGCCCGTGCGAGGCTGTCACGCATGCCGGGCGCTTTCATATGGTTTATTTCGCTTCTTATCCGGGACCCGATCGTCCCGGCGACGCTGGCTAAACGAATAATGTGACAGACGTCTTATCGCCGGGCTCGGCAGTTTATTACTTTATCTTGGCTCGCGGATTCGCGAAGATTTTCGAGAACGACACCGCGCCGCGGGAATTGGTGCGTTTAAACGAAGATTAAGTAGATTGCCAGACGCTAATGGCATACAAATTGGTGACTGTAATTTGTTTGTCAGCAGATTTTAATATGGATCAGCATAATCAGACCGGGGTGGCGCGCCATGGATAAGCGAAATCCACCCGAATGCGTTTGCCGTCAATACATATTCATTCGGTGGCCAAAACATATTCATTTATTCATAGAATATTCACCAAATATACGATTATTCCTGTTGTATTCGACATTTCGTGCAACGCGCGCAGCACATTAGCGTTAGAAGAGATTAAAATGCCATTACTTACAAACGCAATCAACAAGAAAATCATCAAAACATAATAGTGAGATTGGTTTTTCATTTACCGACTTACCGAGCGAATCGTCCTTCGAGACGCAATGAATTATTGAACCTTTTATTACACTTCGGACTTCTTGTCTGCATCTCATTAGTTCGACAACCAGGCCAGGCCAGGCCAGATTTTGTAGATGTGCGCACTGAGCTTTAACAGCTCCGCTTTAATATCGTTCCGCAAAATTGCTTTGGGAAGCGATCGGACAGCAAACGCCTGAAGGTATGCAATCGCAATACGTTAAACTATCTCAAAACATGATACGTTTTCCCAGTTACTTTTCGATGGTCTTTTGCTTAGCCTTAGGATCATGGTGCAATTGTTCTCGGCCGATTCGACTTCCGGCAGCGTGCTTCGTTAGGAAGCGTTTATGCATTTTCTATCCCTGCCAGTTATTGAATTGCTTCCACCGGCCGACCGATAAATGCTGACGCCCCCGGTCCACCGACCGATGTGCACGTAGGATCAAGGTAAATCTTCACGTGCGACCACTTCAGTTGCCACGGCCGTTGTGAAATACGAACTTCAGTCCGGGAGCCGCTGCCAGATTCCTGGACCCGCTGCCGCTTCCGGGTACCTCACACCGTCTCCAAGGACATTAGCTTCGGAGCTAATCATTATGTATGCAAATCGTTGCCGGTTACTTATCGTTTGATCTAACCGTCCTCGTTCGGGCGGGGACATGGCGCGCCACCGTTTGATATATTGTTACTGCATCCGCCCGGTGTGCGTCCTGCCCGTTGTCCTGGCGAGAGTTGGCGACTGCCAACGCTAGGACGCTCGGTTGCGAAATTGATTCGCAGAAACGCCGGCTCCAACCGACCGCCGGCCAGCTGCCTGCCGGCTTTGGGTGCCTCTTTTCTTACGAACTATGCGGATGCGGTCCCGCCATCTTCCCGGAGGAGCATCCTGCGTTCCCAAGAGGATGCTCCCAAGGGCCCCCAACTGCAGTCCAACCGAGCGAGTGTGGAGATTTAGTTCCCTTTTTTTATTCCTTCAATCCCAGTGAGAATGTTTTGCATCCCTTTCGGACATCCCTTCGGAGGAGTGGGCTTCTTTCTGTCGTGCATGTTTAGAATGGTGAAAGAATTTAATACGCGCCCGCGTGCATGTGTATGTGTGCGGCCCTGGAAACGACGGTTTGTTGGGCAAAAGTTGGTAAAAGCTCGTTAACAATCCCATTTTTCCCGGAAGACTGAGGAGCGAAGGGCCTGGGTTGGTTGGGAGGTAAGCGTTGGTGTGTTGGATAGAAGACACACACTCGAACCAAGCAGCGTATGGCACATTTCGGGCGTAAGAGAAACTTCAAGATACGTTAGTTACTCTCGCAAGGACACCGGGACCCCCGGCCACCCTAGACGGCGGACCGGAAAGGTAAAAGGGAATGAAAAACCACCCCACCAGCCCGGCCACCGGCCCGCGTAACCCACTCGAGAAGAAGTCAAAGTCTGGTTACATTTCATTCGGACGATTACTTTTCCGTTTCCGTTTCGTTTCTTGATGTTTTTTTTGTGTGCGCCCCTTCGAGGGCGCGCTTCACATGTCCTTTTTCGCAGCGGCCAACGACTGCAACCAAATGGACTGCGGCCGAAAGGGATGCGATACGCGACAGGTACAACTTTGTCGTTGTCTCGACACGAAATTTGCGCCAACAAATGGGCGGAATGGGCGGGAGCACCGAGGGGCCCGGCCCTATTCCGGCCGGGGGTTTCACTGGTGTTCCTGTGCCAGTCGAACACTTCAATCAGTTTCGGGCTGCACCGGAATTCCCGCCGGTACCGGTTTCGGTCCACATCCGATCCTCGGGCCGGCCTTCACGGAGGTCACCCTGTGGGCCGCCGTTTTTCTTCGGCCGGAACGACCGTAGAAAAGTTGCGTCCCAAACGTCGGTCGTTAGGATGGTCGCCCCCCCCCCACCCAAAACCCGGTCGAGGGAGTAAAAGCGTATTCCGACACTCGATCTAACAACCAGCGCAGCAACTTTTCGTTGCTTGAACAGTTGGCCAGTTCGCCGCACCCCACCAGCCCCCTTCGATGCGGGGCCATTCCGTTCCGGCCAAACTTACAAACTAACGGGCAACAAAAAAAAAAAAACAACGATTGAAAAGTAGCTGCAATTGAACGAGATATTTGCCTGCCAACTTTCGAAGCAGCGTCGAAGTAGCAGGAGTTGAAGGGCGGCCAGGTTCGTCCGTTTCACCGGCCCATCCACGGACTCGTTTGAAACACTTTTCAGCGTGTATGCAAAATGTTCCACCATTTTGTTTCTGGTTCTGTTTGGTTTCGCTCAAAAATAATTCTAATTCGAAATGGGCTCGTCACGCAAAATGCTAATTTCGGAGCATCCCTTCGAAGCAGGATTCGTGTATACGAACCCCGGGGAACGGATTACACATCGCCCATTGTGAGCCGCCCACTTCGGTAGCCCACTTCAATCCACGGGCGCTCTCGAGTCCTGCGACTACTCGGGGTTTATGGGGTTGCAAAGTTTTATTTTTGTTTCAAACAGTTTCGTCCAGAGTCTAGAGTTTATTTTTGGTTCCTCCAAACATTGCTTTCGATCGAAATGTTTATGAACGTTAGTGTTTCCAGGTAAAAAGGAACACCCAAACACCATTCAGGTACTCGGTGATGGAACTATTACGTGCATATGAGTAGGGTGCCGTCGCAAATTACTACAGGGCGTAATAGTTGCAGAAGGTGTTTCAAATGTTTCTACCAGCAATCATAATTTTGTCCATAACCAACGAGCCTCCGCTGATTATTCTGTTGTTAGGTAAATCCAACATGCACAGGAAATTGTCGAAAATTTACCTAAAATACGAAGCGCGGACCTCAAAGTCCCGTTCCCGAGTTGTGTAATTATTTTTACGCTTGTCCCGCACAGAAATGTTGAGCGCGTTATCATTCTTTCTACTTCAACTTGACACAGGATGAATGTGTGGCACGAATAGTTGAGCTGATATTTGATCAATCAGTACAATCGCCAAAAGAACGTTTGAAATTATTAAAGTGAAAAGAATTAACGTTGGAGCAATGGACAATTTGTTTCCAGTATCTGACTTGGCTATTTTTGAGCCTGATAGTAGACCACAAAAAATGTGCCAACAATGTTCAAACTTTCACCCAAGGGGCCCCGGTCTCAGCCCGGGCACCCGTGGTTACTTCGATGGTAACGCTTTGCACTGTTCGCAGAAAAACGCTCCATCGGCTCCGTCTAGACAGATATTTGATGGGCTTCGTGCCGATGGACGGAATAGATTTGAATATTCGGGCATTCCGCCGGAGAAAGAAATGTCTTGAAGGCAGACAGAAATAAGTTTCATCCGTCAGGACGGGACGAGCATTGAGAAATTATTCATTTCATCGCTTCTGCTGCTGCCGGCTGCCGTTTTCGATTGCAAATAATTCAGAGATATTGCAGTGCTTCTTGGCGCGCGCGCTGCACGCTGGTGGAATCCATTACGGTAATGAGAAGAAGTTGAAGACCGAAATTCCCTTTCCTTTGCGTACTTCACTGAATAATGATTCACTTTGCGGTGAAATCGAACCTATTGAAATGCAAATTGGTTCGATCATTGCGCTGGCAGAGAGTAATGTTAATCGAAAGTATCATCGCTCTTTGAAGCCAGAAGTTCGGTAATGTTTTGCCCAGGGGCTGGTGAATATTGTGCGAAGATCTTTCAATGAGCGGCATAAATGAAGTGGTTCAGAACTTTCCTGTTTTAATGAAGGATTATCAAGTCCGCGTTATTGAGCATGTGATACTTATGCCTGGAACATAGGAAAATAGAACAGTTCGTATTAAGAGTAGAAGCTCAGCCGAATGCCGAAACAGCTTGATAATTTCTAATTCTGACTCAGTTGGATCTGAGTGGCATAGAACATTAACGAAAAGTAAGATACAATTGGATATTCTGACACTGCCGGTAATTTGATGAGCATTTTTACAGAAATGAAATTCTCCACTTTTGACTTGGACAACGATCCGTGGGACGATAACTGTGTTTGTTCCATCCCAACAGCGACACGTAATACTTTGCGCCACGAAGTTCCTCGTCGGTGCGCCGAAGTGCAGCGAGGTGTGTATAATTATCGTTTGCTAGTAACTTTGGGTGGTAAATTGCGTTCCACATCTTCCGCGACGCTCCATTTGATCCAGCAGACATCGGACCGCTGGACGGCCGAACCGATGTGCCGTATCTGCGGGTCTGTGTTCCTGCTCCGGGAAGACTCCCGACAAAAGTGTCGTTTGCGATCATTAGTCCTACTATGCAATCCGAGCGACGAAGAAGACTGGCGGACTTTCTTCCAGGCGAGTTACCGGTCGCGAAATGGAAAGTTTCCGCCCCGCGGTACAGATCGTCTGCCCCGTCTGCCCGAGGTTGATGAATGGTGGCCTCGGGAGTTGTTTGCTTATTGTTAGCGACTCGCGGCATGAAAACTTTCGAGCAGTTGCCATCGAACCGGCTGCCGACGTTTGCCGATCGGCTCCGTTCGTCTCCGTTGGTCCCACTTTCTGGGGAGGTTCGGAGCCCGGGAAACTTGGCCGTCAATATTTGTGAAAATTATTATCCGGAATCGGTCGAACGGGGGCAGGGCGCGTCAATTAAAAACCCGGGAACCGGAAACCTGGGACCACTGTTTGAGTTTCCCATTTGATCGACTCCTGAGCACCCGGGATGATTGACTGTATCCGTTCTGTCCTTTTTTCTTCGGGTTTCATTTCAGCTCACGGCGCAGTCTACTCGCCCGGCGGTGGAGGCGTTTACGGGGACTCGTCGCCTCGCGATGCGGGCGGCGATCCGGTGTTTGCGGTGGTCCCGAGCCAGGACGTCAACCCGGACTACTACATCACGCAGACGGTCTACGGGTTCCTCGACTTCACCACCACCATCGGCAACACGGTGATGATCTTCTCGCCGCAGAGCGCCGCCCCGGCAGTAACAGGTAACCATCAGCCGCCCGGCGTATCAGATGTTCACGCTTCCCAGGCGCTTAATTGTAATCCAGTTTGACACGTCCGGTTCGATGACGCTGCGAGGTGTTAAACGAATTGAAACTAATCTCCAGTTAAGCGACGCAATCGGGCCGAGTCGAGTCACTGGCCGACGGGCTGCCAATCAGCAGCAACTAATTGGTGTGTCAGTTCAGATGCAGCTGCTAAGTTTGGTGCCAATCAGTTGACGTTTGTCAGTTTTGCCGATTGGGCTTTTTATTGAATTAATGAGTAGAGATCTCTTAATTGAAACTGGACAAATTGAAGTATCAAACGCAGTCCTATTATATCATTTGAGTTGCAATTTGATGATTCAATTTAGTTGCATCGTATGCTCGCAGATGGCACTTTGTTCAATTTAATCAAAAGCTTCATCAGGAGCTTGGAAAGCTGTACGAAAAGCTTTTGATGTCTTGTTCAAATAGCCATCTATGGGCAAACTAAACAGCTACATGTATGCTACCCTGTTGTTCTTTCAACCTGCGCTGTAGAAACTAATCCGTTTAGTTTCACATAAGTAGTTAGTTGTATCTTAGCCACCTTCCCAGTGTTGGATTCCGAATATCCATAGGGAGAGAGAGAGGTATCTGCGACACGGATTCGTGATCGGTTCTAATCTCTATTTGTTCCGCACACTGCGCCTAGAACCACCGAAAACGACGGCCCCGCCGCCACCGGTGATTGAAACGACGCCCAGCACCACGTCGACCACCAGCGAGGAGGCGCTGCGGGAGATCAAGCCGAGCAAAACGGTCGTGCTGCCGATGCAGCCGAAGGAGAAGGTCAGCATCGTGCAGGTCCTGCCGGAGACACCGAGGCCGCTGCCCACCAAGCCGACCGGGCCGCTCAAGTTTATCCCGAAGGCGGTCCCGAAGGTGGCTATCAAGCCGATCCTCAAGCCGAAGCCCAAAGTAGTCGAGGTGACGCCACAGAAACCATCGACCACAGCCGGCTTGCAGGAGCCTGCGGAGCCACAGGAGCCACGCTACATCGTGAAACCGGTACCGAAGGCAGTGATCATCAAGCCGGTGGCGCCGATCGTCAAGGTGGTGGCCACGAAGGTGGAACCATCGACAACGACAACGGAGGCAGCACCGCTAGAGGAGGAAGAATTGGAGGAAGAATTGGAGGAAGAGTTGGAGGAACAGGAACCGGTGGCGCAGGAAGAAGTGCAGGCTGAAGAGCAGCACGAGTCGGCAGAACCAGAAGAAGAAGAAGTGGAGGAAGTGGAACAGGAAGAACCGATTGAGGAGCCCAAACCCCAGGAACCGACTGTCAAAGTGACAGACAAGCAAAAGCCACACGTCATCGAAGCTGTCAAACCTGTCACAACGACGACCACCACCACCACGACGACAGAAGAGCCAGCGCAGGAGTCGTTGGATGAGGACGATGAGGAACAGGAGGAAGAGGAGGAGGAACACTCGCCGATCGTGTTTTCAACCGTTTCCGAAACCCAAGCGACCCCAGCGGTGACAGCGGTCCTGCCCTTGGAAACGGCCGAAGGCGAAAAGAAGACTTCTGTGGTGGTGACCCGGCTACCAGAGATCCCTGCGAATACGGAAGACGAAGAGGCAGTGGATGCCGAAGGGGAGGAGGAAGACGAGCAGGAGGAGCCGGTCCCGGTGCTCCAGATTGGGAACAACATCGGCGAACCGGAGTACGACTTCCTGTCGCGCCAGCCTTCCGAGTTCGTCGAGGAGACGTTCCGCGTTGTCAACCTGCGGCCGACGGCAACGGCGCCCGCTGACGGTGGCGCCCGGACTCAGGGCGCGAAGGCGGCCAAGCCGAAGCGAGGTAATAAGCGAGGGGGCGGCGCGCACCCGACCGGCCTGGTGACGAAGCTGGGCGGCACCGTGGTCAAGGAGGGCGTCACCACCGTCCACGAGACCAGCGTGATCGGGACCTACATTTCAGGAAAGTATGCCCAGGTCCTACAGAGCACCTCTCATGTCATTCAAGGTAACAGTGGCAGTCACAGCCCGGCGGTGGCGGCGGCTGGAGCCGTCGTTGCGCCAGCCGCCGCCGAGGGGCGCCGCGTCAAGCTGAACCCCAGCTCGACGCTGCGCATCCTCAAGACGGCGGCGCCGAGTCTGAACAAGACGCCCCGCTACAACCCGGAGGTAGCCGCCTCGATCATAACACCGTCGCCGGCCTCGCAGGCCCTCGACGACACCGGGCTGCCGCTGGAGAACCTGTTCGCCAGCGCGCCCAGCTCGAGCCCCCTGGTGCGACCGTCGCGCCGCCTACCGGGCGGCGGCAATTCGGGCGGTGGTAACTTCAAGAACCGCCTGAAGAACCGCCTCGGCAAGGACGACAACGAGCTGCAAGACGGAGCGGCAGTGGCTGGCGAGGAGCCGTCACCGGCGGCCGCCACCATCACGCCCCAGCCGCCGGCCGGCGGGGCGTACGGCAAGAAGCCGGCCAGCCGCTACCGCAACACCCAGGTCGTTAAGCCCGTCGCCAAGAAGTGAGTATACCGGACGTACCGCTACGTCGGTCCCGCCATTTTTGTGTTGCAGTTGCAAACCGGTGCCATTCCGTCGGCCATTTTGTAGTGACCCGAAGGCAAAGAAAGAAAAAAAACACAAGCTCATGTCACCATTCCTTTCATTGCGCCGTGTAAGTGTGCCTGTGCCCGCTGTCAGCGAGGAGTCAGCAACCTCTTCTAGTGTTCTAGAGCAGCTTCGCCGCATGATGGTGACGGCGACCCGCAGATGGTGACGTAGCCCAAGACCTGTCATTTGATCTGTCACTCGCTGCAGATACTGAATTGCGTTTGCGTTTGACACTTCGACTTTCTCTTGGACAGCGTCGCTTTGTGCGGTTTCCATTCATCCATTTGTACAATTCTGTAAATTAGTGTGTGCGTGTGTGTGTCTGTATGTGTGTGCCTGAGTGCTTCCGTTCCGCGGTCTGTTCCGATTGTAAAATACGCTTTTCTCTGTGCATATGTTAAATGTAATGGGCTGAAAAGTCCCGAATCTAAATAGGAAAAAGTACCACTTTTGCTCAAATTGCGCATTTTTTTTTTTTGCGCATTTTTCATCAAGAGCATTTAGCACCCTTGGTGTCTCTACGACCACACTTGGCGTCGGCAAACCAACGTCTCATTCTTGTTTCTGATGGAGCGAAGTACTTATAACACTTTTTAAGTCATTGCTTCGCTTGAAGAATTTTTTCCCCATTACGACCAGAATATCATGAAATTTAAAATGCTTTCTTTTAAAGGTATGTACTAACTGAAAAAGCGATGCATGGAATAAGGCTCGGGACTTGTCAGCCCATGTGTTACCTTGTGTTCTTTCATTTATCTTTATAACTGTTCTTCACATCACTTCACCACTTCAATCTTTCGAGCTTTCTACCGAGCTTCCGAGTGTGGTGTGTACTATTGTGATTTGATTGTGTATGTGTTTGTGTTCTTTCTTCTTTACCTTTCTCTGATTGTGCATTTATTCTTTCGCTTTGTTACTTTGTTTTACTGATCTTTCTTCGTTTTACCTAAACTTGTTTTCTTATTTGACTTTTTCACTTTCGCTAGCACGTTTGATGTTACGTGTTTCCCTCTTTCCGTGAATGTGTTGAGTTTATTGTTTTTTGTTTTACCTTTTATTTGGTTTGTGTGCATGACCCCCATCTCACCCCATCTACCTATCCTTCGTCACCTGCATGTACCTCGTTCTTTGCACTTCTTCATCGCGATCAAGATTATTCCACTCACATTTTGTTCATCACATCAACCCACATGTCAGTCCAATTTTTGTGTGTTTCGGGTTCATTGTTCACTGGCCAAGTTTTGCATGCAAACAAACAACCAACAACGACACTCCAACACTTCTACACGTCACCCACGTGTGTATGTGTGAGTGTGTGTACATATTGTATGAAAACACGACTCCCGGTGACAGTAAACACATGGTTTTCTTCTTTTCTCCCTCTCTCTCTCTCTTTCTTACCGTTCGTTCGACCACCGCTAACCGTGTTTTTTACAGTACAAGATTTAACCGCTATTCTGCGTCTAGTGTGGAGGTGGCCACTGTGGTGGTGGCGACCGCGCAGAGTGCGGCCGCCGGCGTCCCGGCCTACCAGAACCGCCGCAATAAGTCCTCTCGTAACGGTTTTAAACCAACATCATCCCACAGTGTCGTGTCGGCGACCGCTCAGTACCAGCAGCAGCAGCAGCAGCAGTACCAGCAACAGCAACAGCAGCAGGAGGCGGCGGCCGCTAACCGGCGGTCGTTCAAGCCGAAACCACAGCCATCGGCACTGGAGCAGGACGGGCCCGGTCACTCGACCAGCCTGTACAAGTTCAAGCTGAACCGGTCACCGGGCCGCTGGCAGTACAAGTCACCGGCCAAGCCGACGGTGGCGATCCGCAAGCAGAGCGTAGCGAAGGTGCCGGGCCTCGGCGGGTTGCCGCCGGGCAAGGATCAGGTACTGACGACCGAGAGCCTCACGACGGCCCCGATTTCCGATCCGTCCGTACAGTTTAACGATATCGCGCAGTCGGGCGAGCAGTCGGAGAAGGTGGACCCGGACGGGGACCTGGACCAGTCCGGCTCGGTGCACGGCAACGTGCTGAACGACGCGGAAACCGACAACCAGATCGAGCGCCGCTACCCGATCGAGACGCTGAAGGTGGAGATATCGACGCCGGCCGACTTCCGGGACACGTACTACGAGATTGCGACCATCAAGTCGCCCTACACCTTCCAGGTAAGTAGCCCAGGTGGGGAATGCCACTGCGGCTTAGAGTCCGGGATGTGACATATCGACTCCCCGACTTCCTTGACAGGTGGGAACGGTGAAGAACACCCGCTACATCACGGTCACGTCGACGATCGAGAAGGTGTTGGAGCAGGAGACGGCCACCATCACTCCATCACTGACGGAGCCACTCACGGAGAACATTCTGGCCACGACGACGCACATCGACAAGGAGAGCAACCTGTTGGATTCGAGCATCGCGACGCTTCCGCCGATCCTGCTTGGTACGGACACGGAAACGCCACCGCTCGAGACGCTCACGGAGACCTTCAGCACCACGCAGGTGATGCTAAAGACGCACATCCTGCCGGTGATCCGCGACGGGGCCGACACCTCCAGCTACACCCTGATCCAGACGTACCACGTGACGCGCCTGGTGACGGCCACCAAGACGCTGCCACCGATGGAGCTGTATCACTTTGTGCCTTCGCGAACGCTCAACGAGTTCAACAGCCGGCTGGACGAGGCCGGCTCCGAGCTGCACCTGGAGCTGGAGTTTGGCGACGACAACGAGAACGACGACGGCGACGAGAAACCGAAGCGCGAGCGGTTGCCGTCCGATCTGGACCTCTCCAGTATCGGCTCCGACTTTGACCTGTCCGAAGTAGACAAGGCCAACTTGCCGGAGAACATTCGACCGAAGAAGAAGGTGTCGTCCGGAGGTAACAACCGGGAGAACCGCATTACGACCGAGGCCCCGGTCACGACACCGGCCCTCACACCGGAACAGCTGCAGCAACTGGCGCTCCTGCGGCTCCTGAACCCGGCCGCAGCCGCGCAGATCCCGTCCGTCATCACGTCCTCCAAACCGGTGGTCAAACTGGAGACGGTCTATGAGTCGCACGTCCTGCCGATCGTCAACGGACAGAACACGATCCTGAGCACCATTTCGCGGCCGATCGGAACGATCACCAAGACGAACTACGAGATCGTGACGACGACGCTGCCCTCGCTACCGCTGCCACCGATTCCCCAGCTGAACCCGTTCCTGCAGCCCCAGCAACCGCCGCAACTGCAGCAGCACCAACTGCAACAGCAGCAGGTCCAGCTCCAGTCGACGCCCGTCGTCACGCAGACGATCGTCACCGAGACCAACAGCAAGGTGCTGAAGCTGACGTTTGGCGCCAAGACGGCCTACACCACGCTCTACTCGACGACGGTCGTGCCAACGGTGCTGACCACCTACCTAACGCAGTCGGTCTCCGTCCAGCCGACGGCCGCCTTCCCCGGCTACTTCCCCAATCCCTACGCACCCTTCCCGTACGTCGGATAGACGGCCACGGCGTAGAGGGTTGCGCGATGCTTGCCGAGGATGGGGTGTGGATTAGGATTAGGATAGAACCGAATTGCGGCCGCCCTCCGGCACAACGACGACGGAATGGAATCGAGGTGAGTGACGAGGACCCGCGAGGTACAGATTCGTCTGGTTCATGTCTTGGCTGATCGTACACTTGTGCCCCTGGTGGTATGCAATCTGCATAGCACAGAGCAGCGCTTGAACCGGTTCGGCTTAAACAACAAAAATGGGGATAAACTCGTTGACTTTGATTTGAGGTTTTAAGTAAGGGCGTTTTACGTGCCTTGTGGGTTGTGATTTTTGCATTTGAGGTTGCATTTTGTGACTCAACAAGCTTTTCCATGTTTGCCAAAACCATGTTTGACAAAATTAGGAATTACGAGAATAATCAACGAAGGTTTTAACTACTAATACTTTCTGAAACCGTTGATATGTCGAAAAGCAAGCAAGGATTTTTACAGCCATTTAGCCACGGTCATTCATGAATGGCATTCGTTGATCAGTCATTACAGTAATCTATTGCCATTTGAATGCTTAAAGGACACAATAAACTCTGTTAGTGTGTGTCGAAATTTTGTTGCTAAACCTTAAATCAAATTAAACACCTTAAAATCGGGTCGCCATCACTATCAAGACACACGCCACAAGATACTCACGGAGGCTCACGGGGATAGGGGCCAATGTTGACTTTCGGCAAACTACTCCGGCGCTCCCGGACCCCGTTGCCGGGCACGAGACCGATAATTGAACGTTAAATAAACTGGCCGCGAGTTTCCACGCCGGTTTGTTAATTTTGCTCCCCAAGTTTCCACTGGGCAGTATCGGGCACGGTAGAAAAAAACGGGAACTTTTTCCGCCCAAGGGAAACTTTTTCTTCGCCCACCCGTTTCCAATTATTGTCGCAAGAGTATCTCTTTCGCACAAGCGAGAAAGAGGAAGAGATCCTCGCACGACGAAGAAGGTATTGAGAATTTTATTGTTTCGAAACTGTCGAGGCCGTCCTGGTTTCCGGTTTGCCGGGCGAATCAGAAACCGGGCACAGAGTTCGGCCAGACTCTTCCATTTCTTGTTTTTTTTTTGTTAGAACTTTTCGAGTACCTTTCGAGCAGCGTCGCCCGGGGGTGATCAGCAACAAGTTCCAGTATCGCATCGCTTCGCGGGGTCGAATGCAACAAGGACGCCTTTCCGGTGGCTTCAATTGCACCTCTCGAGGAGGGCGATTCTTTGGGCTGCGCTACCCGAAATGGAGTGCTACGGAGAGATGAAAAGGATCTGCCGATCTTTGAGTTTCGAAATTCGAAACTTCGAGAGTTCGAACTGGCTGCGTACGAGAGCAGGGGAATGGGGACCCCGGCTGGACAATGCGAGACATTTCCCTATCGGTCTGCAAAAGGGAAAAGAAACCCGGAAATGGAAGCAAAAGGGAAGGACATAAAGGACAAAGAGCCTAGGGCTCGGGTTGATTGGAACCGTTCGTCCGGTGGGCCGAAGGATGCGCAATGTACGTCGGCGGCAGATGTCCGGCTCATGGCGAAAGTTGCTAATAACAATGAATCCTCGCCGTCGCCCGGCCATGGAGGATTTGTGCGCCCGCGTGTGTGTGTGTGTGCAGTGGGGCGCAAAAAAGGGCTCACTCTTAATGCTCTTGTTGTTGCCGCTGCCGAAGATGGAAGTTTATTGCGCTTCGCAAACTTTGGCCCGGGCCCCGACAATGGAATGATCATCGTGAAACTTTTGCTCGCTGCTCCGCTCCTGCAATAGGGGTGGGCCTCTCTGTGACCGCTCAGGATCCTGTCCTGTCGGTCACCATCCACCACCATCATCATCACCATCATTAAACCCGCCCAAGTCAATTGGCGTCGAAGTCGAAGTGGCAAAAGAAATAACAAGTCCCCGGACACCGGATTTCGCATCCGGAAATGGTATGCCGACACATGCCGTCTGGCGGCGGTGGCTGTGTAATGGTAAGGATCGCCGAAAGGATAGAGGAGACAAAGTTTGATGATTTTTTTGTTGCTTCTCTGCTTTACGCTGTTGAGATGAAGAGTTTGGCCCAGCGTCGTTGGCTGGTCGAAAGGAAGATCAACTTCCGGTTTGATTGAAAAGAGTGAGAGAGAAAGAGCGACAGACCAGGCAGCGTTCCCGTGGCCCGGTGCGTCCCTGTTTTACGACTTGCGTGTGGGGTTGGGTGGATTCTCTGGAGAGAACTGATTTTTTTGTTCTATTGTTTTCGCCAACCCACCCAATACTCGTTGTACTTATTTTATTACTTTGCTCCGCTCCGCAGAGTTCAAGTCGGTGGGGAGGTGACTGTACTTACGTAGCTTCGGGTTTGCGTCCCATTATCTTCTCTCCCTATCTTTCATTCACCAACTTCCAACCAACCGTCGACTTCGTTTCGATCAGTTCAATCGCGCCTAATCCTGGTTCCTGGACCTTAATCCCGAGACCTTCCAACAGATAATCGATTTTTCCTTCGTTTTCCTCATTTGAATTTCCCTCCCTATCTGAGGATGGCCGAAGGAGAGGGAAGCGACGGGGAGGCTTACACGCATCACCCTCCGGAGCGCGATGGGGATATGACAAAACAGCCACCCGGATGCGACATCCTGCGAAACGGGATAGGAACTCCTTAAACGGATTAGTCTCTCGTTCCTTCTCCGCCCCGCCGGGAGGCACGTAACGTCTTCCCCCAGCGCGGTAGTAAAAAGAAATGCACGACGAAAATCAAAATACATCCTCCGGCGGAGAACGTCGTGACGTCGATTGATTTCGGTTAATGGTCCCGACCGCGTACATCGCTCCCGGTCACTGCCGGTCACTGAAAAGAGCATAAAATGGGTGTTCGTTTAGAGAGAGAGGGGTCGTTTTGTTGAACTGGCAGAAGCCACTGGCCGCCACTTCATTCCCCTCGTGGCGTTACGTACCAAATGGCCCCAAGCCCTGAAACTCCGAAGCGTAACGTTTAAGGGGTTTTGGTCGAAGAGTTTTGTGTACTACAATCTAACAAACCCCATAACTATCGGTATTATAGTTCAAACAAAATACCTGATACGGAGCAAGGCTGTTGAAAGAAAGTTTGGAATAGAATTAAAAGGGTTCACTTCATTGCAATTGACATCAAAACATATTATACATTGACTAGATTCGAAAGGTTCGATTTTTCGATAGAAAGTTTTAATTGAGGCAGTAGAAGAGTTGTAGAATAGTTATTTCAACATCTATAATGGAATGTTTTGAAGAATCTGGAAAGAGCTTCAATTTACCAACCAAAAAGTGGTTGATGTGTCCATGTCCATTAAACCCTAGAAGGGCTAGACTTGACAAATGGCAGATATGGCCGAATCATTGAACCCCCTCTGGACAGCTTCAACAACTCTGTAGTCTAAGACTTTCTTTATCGGTGGCTCTGTTAAGGTCGCGTGTTACTCTGTTAGGGTTGTGAAGAATAATTGTCAGTATAAAATATACCAAAACTGTAAACGGCCCATCTCCTATCATCGTACAATATTTATAGCACTACGAGTGAGTGGCGGTTATTCACAGCTTCCCCAAAACTCCGCAATTTAGTTTACGCCCGGGTTTTGTGGGTCTCTTCCAAAAGATCAAGTCTCCAACCACCACAAACCACACCCCCTGGCCCAGTCCGGCTGACCGCGCCGTTAATTGAAATTCGCACTCGCACCAAGAGCTGATGAAGAATTCCGATTTCGCCGGAAAAGAGTTCCGGAGTCACCGGAGTGCAAGAAATGCTTCGAAACCACATCAAACGGGCCGAACGGTCGGTCGGTTCGACCCGAAACCTCGCACTTGTCTAATGCCCCCACCGCCTCCCTTTGCTGGTAGCGCATTGTTTTCTCGCTGACAACACCAAACAAAGAGTGCCCGCCCGATGCTTGCCGAGCTGTCAACGAGCTGTCAACAGGGTAGTATAGCAGCGCCTCCTCTCGGAGGCGGCGGCGGCGAGTCAAGTGACACTAATTAGTGTGACTTTATGTATATTCTCAACCGCGTCGCCTCGACGGTGGCGTACACCGCATTATGTCCCTAACCTGACAACGTCTGCCATGGGCAACCGGGACGCCCCTTAGAAGCTGAGTTTTTGGGCTCCAAAGGGGCGCAATGTTTTTCGATTATTTTATTCACACTCCCGTCCCGGCGCTCTTCACCCACGGGGCTTAGGGTCGAGGGTCTCAAGTGCTGGACATAGTGCACTTGCCCAGCGACACGGAGACCACAACAGAATGTGGTGGGAATTGTTGCGTGAATTGGTCTGCTCGAGTGCCGGGAAGTCGGTTCGGGGTGGGCCTCCTATTTTTTCACAGCGCAACGTTTAGCTTTCCACTAGATGCGCCCCCTTTCATGGGACCCTGCCCCTAGGAGGTCACGCTCCCAGCACCTGCACCTGCAGTGGTTCCCCCGGGGGTTTCGCACTCTTACCTTGTACCCTTGTGGTTAAATGTCACTTCGCCGTTCGGAAGGCAGCAATTTGCTTCCACCTCAACAACACTTACGGGTAGGTCGCCGGGCCGGGCGCTGAAGAAAGGGAACGCGATTTTCTGCGAACGAAGTGGAGTTTGCAAATTTTCATCCCCCTGGCCAACCCTTTGGAAGCCGTGAAGCAACGAAAAGCGGAGCACTTTTGAAGTCCAGAGTCCCCGGGCCCCGCGGGTTAGCGGATGATGGTCCTTTGATTTACGGTAGATCCATCCACACAGCCGCGGGTTTCTGGGGCGGTTCCCCCAAGATTTATGTGTGCTTTGTGTGAAAACCCTTGGAGCGGACGGAAAACTTTATCCCTCCCTCTGGTTTTATGCAAAATTCTTTTTCTTCGGCTCGAAAAGTTAGCCGAGCGGGTTCGCATTGATTGTGATCTGCGACAATAGAAGCTCCGCGGCTCCGTGGCACGGGCTGGGCTGAGGCCCCGGCCCCTGGTTGGACATGGTTTTCGAAAACGCTTTGAAGTACAGAAGGGGGCTCGAAAAACGGATGGTGCAGCAATTGCCGAGTTCCTTCTTGAAATAAATTTTATGCACGCTCGGAACGCACGGGGCGCCATAATGGTCCGGTAGGTCGGCCGAAGGACATAGCAACTCAGGGGTGCATGCACACAGTAAATTGCAGGTGCAATATATTTTCTGTCTACCCTCTCTGGGTCCGGTACGGGACCGTCTTAAACGGGACACGGAAGTGCCCGTTCAGGACCTTTGACGAAGGTTTGAAATCTTTATGGTAGACGGGAATGCCGTGGTGTGCCATGCCCCTTGGCTGGTTATATACTACATGGGCTCGATAATTGACGAGCTGTGCGGTGGATAGATCACGTTTTTGCGACAAAAATTCGAGTCCTTCGATGTGGGGTCTATTATTGGGTAACATAAGTAAGTCACCAGTCTGATGGTCCAATGAAAACATGAAAAGAATTTGTTAGCGTTCTGAGCGGCTCCATCGATCAGTACGGTGGTCGTGTTCCAGAACTTGTATGCCAGAAGGGTCCTTGGAAGGTGTTCAAGTACACTAATTTTTGGCTCTTCTAGTGCGCGACTGGACATTTGCGTCATTGGCTGGTTGGCGTTCATTTGTTTAACCAAGTTAATGATTTTGAACCGGACTGAAGTTCCCTTTTAGTACTGTTTTGCACTGTGATGTTGTTTGTGAATTGACTCAGAAGAAATAGAAAAAATTAGAACAATTGACTTAACAAATCTTGGTAAGAATAAAAATCATTTCTAATTAACAATGATGGGATTAATATTTATGGTTCTCTCTAATTAATATTTATGCTTCTTTTTTGCTTTATTGCAGACATTCACAGAGGGGAGCATTGGAACCAGATGTCTGTTAACTGTTTATCTACAACAATCTACCCAACAACCAACGACCATCGGTCAGCCCACGATCAATGCTGCCCCAGCACGACACGGCGTAAACGAACCTCATCTTCCTGGCACTCCACAGACAGACACCGGACGACCGGTGCCTTACCACACGCAGGACGAAACAATAGTCACGGGCATCAAACACGGGGGGCACCGTAAAAAGGGACTCACCCAAGCCAAACCCCGCGGTCGAAAATCCGTTTGAAAGGTTTGTTTGGCGCAGCAATGTTTTATGTTATTTGCATGTTTCGGTGGACCCACGGCACGCTCTTCGTCCGCCTCATTTTTTTTCTTGTTGTTCTTCTGCCTGGTCTTCCTCCGCCAAGCGGATCAAAGTTGACCCGTCCGAAGGAGCGAAGCAGCGGAAAGAAAACCCCTCAGTAAAATATTCCATTCCGTTTAGTGGGCGAAACATTTTCACCCCCGTGCTTTTTTTTCGATTCCTTCTTTCTGTCCCTCGGCTGCCGCGAGCCGTGCCGGCGGAAGGTGGATAAAATTTGCCTTAAGAATAGCATTAAATTTAACTCAAAATAGAGCACTATAAAGCGTAAAAAGGGCTGCTGCGCTCTTCGCCTCTCGTTCACTCCCGCGTCCCTGACTTCCTTCGCTGCAAGGGTTTTCGGGGTCGCCAGCGGGAAAAGGATGCGCATAATTTTGCGCCACAGCAAAGCGTGGCCCGTCGAACCGTGCGGAAGGTTTTTGAAGAAAACCATACCACCCCCGTAACGAGGCGCGGAACAGAAACACACACACACAGAAAAAAAGGTTCGGTGCATAGAGCTCAAGTTAAGTGCAATCGTCGAGAATTTAGAGCGCCAGAAAAGGGACCATAAAAGAATAAGCGTATTATCCATCCTTCCGACGTCGCATCGAATGTAATGGACGAACCCGTAAACGGATAATTTTGTAAATATTTTATACGATTATTGAACCCAGCGCAGCAGCAGCTTCGGCCGTTGGCCTATTGTTGTTGTTGCTGTTGTCGGGCTTGTCGAGGAGCGCGCGCAACGCGAAGCGAAAAGGATTCATCTCTTCCGCACAACGGCAAAGTCCATTTTCCGTTTTTCTTTTGTAAATATACTACTCTCGCGCCACTTCATCCACCTTCGGGAACGTTAAAAAATTTATTTTATTTCCTTCATTTTTCGTTTTACTATGTGTTTACCGCTTTCTGTTTTTTTTTTTGTTTTCAAACTTCCATTCCACAAATCAATCAGTATACAAGAGATACGATATTATATTTAGTTTAATCGAAGCGACGAAGACATCAATACTCAGTATACAGTGTAGCATGGTTAAGCGCAAGTAAGCAGAGACAGAGCAACACTACGTTCTTGTTTTCTGTGAACTATTTTTTATTCATATCGTTTATTAAACTCTACCACCTCCTCTATACGGCCGCGTATCACTAGACTAGGGCCGCGTAGACTTTCCTTTGTACATAAGACGATGCTACTGTTCCGTTCCGCTACTTTTTGTTATTTTACACTTTTCAACAATCGTGTTTTACAATGATAGCTAAACCGTACGAACTACTCGAACCGATTTTTAATAAAAATTTTAAATATACCTAACGCTGTTGTCTGTTAGTTACTATTTATATCACCAACGCTGTAATGCTGTGTGTAATGCTTGAATGTTGGGAGACAAATGTGACGACAACAGCAGATTAGCTGCTATACATTTGGGTTTGTACTTCAATTAAATAGAAATGAATTGAAAAAATGCGAGAATAGTAAGTAGACGGAAATTTATAAAAGCATCTAAATACAAAAAAAAATTGGATAAATTATTACAAAATCTAAATCGCTTGTTTCCTCACACACTTCTTTTATGCTTACGCTATTTCATCCAACTTATTGGTGAATTATCTCTAAATTTCTAAGCGTTCTAAACGTTTTGTTTTGTTGAAATAATGACTTTATTCCAATAACCACGGTTTTGTAATTATAAAAAAGAAACAAAACTGAATGACGCATCCAGAGTTGCCCCTAAACCACAATCCCACCACTTCGTCAAATTTAGTACAGGGATGATGGGTGATTCCACTCGCTCAGCAGCTTGTGCTAAACCCTGAGTGGCAACACCAAGCACCTGAAGTAGTGTACGCAGCGCACCTTGAAGCGTGCACTCACGGTTGCGTGCGTGCACAAACACCGTAAATGTTACGAAAATCGAGTGACCCCGTATCAGCGCCCGGCTCAACTCATTCGGCCCGACCCGGCCCGGCCCGGCCCGGGTCTTATCTTATCAGGTGTGCAGCCCAGGGAGCGATATCTATCGGGCTGTTGCTGCTTAGGTTCCTTCGAAGACACCCCAAAGCTGCGAGCTCCAACGACAGGTGCCCCATACGCAGTCCAGAATCGGTGTCACCCAGTGGGGAACGTGTTTCACTTTTCGTCGCCGGCATATTTTTTGTGTTAAGGTTGTGTTTGGTAGGCAAAAGCGACGTTCATTTGTGACGTGCGTGAATCGGAGCACACAGGTCTGTGGTGGCGTGAAAATTGTCGGGAAACACGAACACTGAACCAATCGAACGATGGCCCGCGGCGAAGGCAAAGGCGAAAGTGTTGCCAGACTGTCGAATCAAATCGCGTGCATCAAGTACACGCTGTTCTGCTTCAACATCGTGGCGTGGGTAAGTAGCTGGCCGAACGATCATCACCATCATCATCATCATCGATCATCGTAGTTTAGTGAACCGTTTCGAGGGGGTATTTCAAAAAGTTCGTCCGTGATGCGGAGTGACGTGAGATCATCGGAATTCGTGGAACGGAAGCGCAACTCTGCTTCTGGGAGTTTGCGGAGTGATTCACGTCCTGCAGCATAACGCGACGACAATAGTGGTCATAGTGTCTGTGTCGGTATCTGTGCGTGCTTGTGTGCGAACGGTTGTGTTGGTGTTGGCGAACGGTGAACGCTTATCACAATCGTGCAAAGACTGCTGCTGATAAGTCGGGTTCCATCGCGAAGGGCGATTGGGAAACTTGCCTGAAACGGAAACAGCGGACCGGAGCGAGTGAGGTGTCGATCGATCGTTCCCGAAGTGTTACGCGATGTGGGCAAAGGGACAGATTTAGCTGTGTTTGTTTAAGGCAATCGGATGGCGATTTTATGGTGCAATATCTGTTAGTTGAACGTTACCGCGCAAAAGGTAGTTCAGCTCTTAATGCGCGATGGGACCAAAATCAACGTGAAGAATTGTGTTCAGAAGCCGATGTACTAAATTCAATGAATTATTCATATTTTTATACTTATTGTTCGGTCATCGATCATTCCTGCCAATATAAATTCTTCAAAAGTGGGTTTTTCTTTCTATTTTACTTATCGATTTAAATGTTTATTGAGGATTACGGGAAATCTCACCTCTAATGGCTATACATTCTATTGGTTTGGCGGTTTAACTCAAGGGAGGAATTTCATAGCTCAATAAAGTTATGATGAATTGGTACACTCTTCTTGATTACTTTTACTATTATTTTAAACTCACCATAAAGTTTGAATTGAATTGAATTTTTCGCATCCCCATAAAGTTGACGAGTGTCATCGAAAAAGGTTCTGTTATTCCAAAAGGATGAAACCCTAAAAAAAAGGAAACTGATCGATGGATGGGCACGCTCCGATGCTGATGCCGGTCGAACCGCTGCGGACTGGCGTCCTTTCGGGGCCCCAGTTTTTGGAGTATCAAGAATCAAACCCGACCACAAATATCCGCACACTTCTCAAACACCGATGGAGATTAAATAAAAACCCCCGGACTGTGCCGGGCCCAACTCACAACTCATAAAAATGCCGAATTTACGGCGGAAACCATAAAATCGGCGTCCCGTCGGCTGAATGGAAAATAAATATTTCCTCGACCACGTGGACCGGGCAAAACATGTCCCGGGGAAAAGCCCCCGCTCGCTGGCCGGAAACAGAAAACAGGATGATAATTCATCCCGTTCGCCTATACGGCGTCAACTCGCCAACATCTTGCTGGGACTGCGAAGTGAACAACGCGCGGACGGCGGATAAATCGGTCGGCTTACAACGGGGCGTGTGGTGATCCCGAGAAAAAAGGCCGCAAAAAACGAGAATCGGTTCGGTTTGTCGGAATCCCAAAAATGCCGTCTAATGATGAAGTGTGCTGTAGCGGAGGAGAATCCTTACTTTACTATGTGTTGTGGTGGTGAAGAAAGAGCAATCTGCCTGCATGCATGTCCGAACGGGTCATGCCGAACCCTGTTGGACTCTGGTTTTGCTCTGCAGTTGCTTAGGGTTCGGAGTCTCAATTTAAAATGTTTTGTTTATTGTTTCCATGGATCCAACATTCTACGGCACAGCTCAAGGCAAACATTGGGAACATTTGAAGAGTGCATACGAGCCGTAGCTGAATGAATTCAACAACAATCGACCCATGGTATTAATAGCATTATAGTCTACTCAACTTGAAGTTTATTGATTAGGAGTAGACCTTTCTGGGAACAACAGCACAACCAACGATTTAGAAAGGTACGATTTGAGGCTCGATTGAAGATTTGTGGTTGACTAAGAAGTTGGAGTGAAATGGACAAATGAATGAATGGACTGAAATGGACACGTAATGGCAGAACTGCTTCACATCACTGCCCAATTCCCAATAATACCATTAACACTCATTTAGTCGGACTTCCTTTAAAATTGGCATTTGCTCCTTCATTTGTATTCCACCTTTGTTGGTGATCGACACAATTCAATAGAAATGAAAATCTGATTTGCTCACAATGTTTTTGAGCATTCCCAGCATTTGTTATGGTATGAGCTCCTTTCAACGTAGCTGACGCGTACGCATATCCAGCGGCAAGAATCAAAAACGAAAGAAAGTCCTCGTTAAAAGTCCTGCAATTGATGTTGCTTCATACACCCGAGGTCAGTGCTTTTTGGCAACCTTCCGGAACCTCGATGCTATGGTAATGAGCGTTCCTACGAATTTGGGGGAAACTCGTGGCGCATGTAATCAGTTGCGAGAAATTAGAGACTATGCGGCACCGCAAAGCCGTAGGAAGAAGGTTCGAAATCCGTGAGCTGCACAGAAAATAAATAGGAAAATACAGAACTTAACCATAAACAAAGGCTCTGCAAGTGCGCTATATGAATAACGAGCTGATTGAGAGTCGTTTTATTTATAAAAAATACAAATTTTCTTCATTCTTGGAAATTGTATTTAATATTTGAAACAGAGTTTCGGAGATGATCCCTCGTTTTAGTTTGCTCCTTTTAGTATCAAAGAACCGCACTAACAGCGAGCAAGTAATGACTGCAAGATATCAAGCGATACCGGTATCGATATCGGTAGAAAAATTCTTCCTCGTCACTGTCACCTCGAAGGCATTGATAAAATCGTTAGACGTCTGTCGAAGCGCAGGCAATGGTGAACTCATCTCACCATCATTTATATTATTTCGATAATTTTCGATTAAATATTACTTAATATTGCTAGAATATTATTTGAATATTACCTGTCTGTACGTCACCTTTTTATGTCAATTACCAACATTACCTTCGATTAGATTCGATGTGCACAATAACCGAAGCAGATCGAGTATTAAAGAAACATCGTAGTGAATTTTGATGCGACGAGATGTCTAGATTAGCGCACCGATGGCCAATATGTTTGCCATAAACAGCGTGAAAAGTTTCGACCGCTACACATCGATGATCGATTTGGTTCGCGCCCGAGTTATGCTGCGAACATTATCGAGGGCTTCAAGCCCACTTTCGTCCGTGTGTTTCGCTGTCGCAATGCCCGCCACGGCAGGGTGCTATGTTCCACCCGTTTCCTTCAGAACAAAAAAAAACACACACACACAGACGAGACAACACGCCCTAAGTTTCGGGCGCACAAGGAAAGCACATTATTTCCACGCGTTCCCAGCGTGGCTTCTGTTTTTATCTGTCTATTTTACGACTTGTACAACTCTCGGCACCGGTCCCGGGGTCGGGGGCGCTCCGACGGCGGGTATTGGCCGGCCCAAATAAAGTGCAAAGTGTACAACCGATTTTCCGCTACGGCCAGCCGACCGGCCCAGCCAGCCCGCCCGGGAAAATCGTCGCCAGCCGGACTCGCGGCCGTCCTCGCGAAGTTTTCGCCGCGAAGCCGAATGTGAGGCGCTGGGAAGCAACAGACTGATGGCCAAAAAAAAAGGATCCACGATCCCGGTGCCGGGCTCCGTAGCATAACCGAAACCGTGTTTCATGAACCGCTTCGCGCTCGCTCGGTGTTCTTCGCAGAGCGGCCTCGGTTTTTTTTTACGATCGGTCTGGAGCATCCGAACCGGGCCGGCAGTTGTGTAGTTTCGCTCTGCCAGCTTGGCCCGGTTCTGTTTCCCGTTTCTTTTTTTTTTTATTACATTTATAGTTTCATGTTTCATCGTTTCTTATATTTTTATACACTTTGGCTCCACTTTTCCAGTCTTTCGTCCCTTGTTCCAGTTCATTTTGAGCCGGGCCTGCCGGTGGTGGTTGGTTGACTTGCAGTTAGGTTGAGTTTTTCCTTCTGCATGCTACTCTCCCCGCAGGATCGGTTTCGGAATCGTGAAACTTTCTGATTTTTTCACACCCCCTTTCGGGGCTCACCGCATCCCTGCCACCGCAGGGTTTGACCCACTTACCTGGCCCTGGGTCTGGAGGTGAAGATTATGGCCGAAATGGAGGGTCCTCGCGAGAAGTGGTTCGCCCCGTGGACCGGGCCGAGCCCGAGAACGATTTATATGGTGTGAAAATTTATCATCCCTACGTGATCTTTGCTCATCGCCGAAGCTTTTGCTTTACGGTTCTTTTTGAGGAAAAGTTAATTTTGGTTTTCTTTTTTTACGGGTTGTTGTTTTGAGAAGAGTGCACCACCACATGCACCGCGGTGAATTCGGCGCGGCTTCAGTTAGGGCGGATAGCTGTGGCCTGTGGCCGAAGAAGAAGTTTAAATTCAATAAACTTCCTCAGCCGTCAGGCGTCTCTTGGCCAACTTGGCTAACGGCCGAAACGGTAGTGGAAACATTCTGTGGCAACCGATCAAATTTAACGTGACGTCGGGAGATTCCGCAAAAGGGTGAAACATGCGCGCAGTTTCGAAATGGAGCAGTATACGATTAATGCGCGTTATTAATAGGTGTCGGCAAACAGAATAAGAATGTAGCAGACACGTCACTTACTGTTATTAGATTGTGAATGAACGTTTGAATTTATCGTTTGAAGGCTTAATGTACTTAATGTAATGGAATAAGGTCTCACGGTTTGCGGTCAAATTATCAATGGTTTTTGTTATTTTACATACATTGTAGTCGGTTTCTTTTGACTACTAGTTGTTCCCGGCGTGCATCACCACGCCTCATTTCATTCTCATTTCTCGATGATCCGGCGTTTCAAAGGATCAGACGTTCTGGTGACATATCCGATCGGCTTTGCTTCTCATTTCCCGTTGGAAACATGCCCAAATTCGCAACAGCTGAATTTGACTCAAATTGCTTGAGAAGAATTGAGCACCTTTCGGTTGTTTTGATTGTCATTTTCTTGTGTCATTGAAAGGCACACAAGTTTGGGTGGGTTTTGTAGTTAACATGCACACATACGAGTATATCAATCAATCCGCTGTGACACAAGTATGAGCATTGGTTTGAAACGAATTTGTCAAACGTATCGTCCGCCTTCCGAATTCGGCACGCCCGGGTAGTGGAAAGTATTTAATAAATGTCTTGATACTCGACGCATGCCGGCCCAGGGTCGTGCTACAAACACTGACTTCCGGGAACACGCCGGACCCGGAGGAACAACACCACACAGCGCCCAACGGTGCCACACAATTGGTTTCCAAGTTCGTTACTCGTTCAGGATTTCGGGGTGGCCAAATGGGCTGCCGGATTGCGTTGGACAGCCATGGCCCCCGTCTAACCAGGCCAGGCCCGGCTACCTTGGAATGCGTGAATATTAAATTCCGCATTCCACAGACCGGGCGGGCGGCCGTGGGTGTACGAGTTATGAGCCGTTCGTGTGTGTTCCTGGGGTCTGGCATCTCAAGAAGCGTATAAACGAATCGCTCTGAGGTTGCAAGTATTTCATAACAGGAACATTCCTGTTGGACCACTCCATCACCGGCCGGGGGTGACAGGGTGCTGAGCGGGGTGTCTCAACCCTGGCGTGCGTTTCAGCTGCCTGCCTTCCAGATAGTTAGTAACCGGAAACAGAAATCTAAAAGCGGATCCTCACACGATTTGGTGGCTGATTTTGGGTGCCTTGATTGGTGAGCTCTCGGTGGCGGCAAAAAGGTGGCTTAATTCTACACAGGCACACCACCACCGAAGGAGTTGTAAGATGATGAAAGTTTAAGTTAAAAATAATTTCTCCCAAGCACCGGCACCGGGAATTCCCGGATGGCACTGGCAGGCAGAAAAAAAAAACGAAAATGGTGCGAAAAAACTGGTTACCAGTTCCGGGCCCCGGAAAGTCCTGAAAGCCGTCTCCGTTGCCAGCCAACGGGTGGGGTCTGTCCCACGCCGCCGCCGCCAAGCGCAGAAGCGTCGCCGTCGAAGGGCCGCGACGCGAAAGGATACTAATGAGATTATTCCATTAGGAAGTCACTGAAATTGCGACGTTGACGTTGAATGGAATTTAATGAGTGAACGAGCGTGGAGAATTCCACAATCTTCTGGGATTTCTGGGCCGCAGCACTCTCGTCCGCCATGGGGCGCGATGTAACACGTGATGCGCCAATGTTTTGGCCTAGAACTCCGAGTAGAGCCAAATGCCGAGACGGCCAACTACGGCTTGGGCCACAGAAAAAGTGGCGGAAAAAAGCGTTTCAAAGAATTTTAATTTCCCATCACCGTCAGCACGCCGCCAGACACGTGGGGTTTGGGGGGCTTTTTTCCCCCCGCTTGCCGGCCGATGACGGGTCGTACCCGCCATATTGGCCTCGGTGGATGACGCTTCTGGCGCGCGGTGACAGGTGGCGCTCCACCCTGACGTCTGCGGTGCCACACACTCGGGACGCCTATTTGTGATTTATAATTCATACGCAAATGAGGCTGTGCGTGAAGTAGTACCGTGTGTGAGGCCGTAGTAATGAACCCCGAGGCCCGTTGTTGACGAGCCTGACGAGCTGGTGACGGCGCAGGATGCAGGATGTTGGGCGGCCGTTTGATATGCGCAAGGCATTGCCGGGCGTTACGGACGGCTCGCAATGAATAATCTCGAGTGTGTCGCCACCTCTGAAGTACCACGCACACGAACGTTTGCGCTTCACTAGTCCATTAGGATTGAATTACGATTTCCCAAAATGAGAAACTCATGTCGGCAGCCTGTGTGTGGGGCTCTGGGCAAATTAGTGAAGCGGTGCCATCTTCTTCCTCGGCTTTGCGAAAGAAGTACGAGCGACAAAAGCGAGGTTGAGCTAAAGAAAAACGTGTGAACCACTCCAACCACACGGAGGCTGATGAATGGGACGAAGGAACAGGAAAATGGATCTCCATCCTGCGTCGCGTGTAAGCTGACGGCAAGTTGAACTCAGGTTTTTTGTCTCGCTCCCTTGAGGTAATTAGCGCCCAAACCATACGTTTGACAAGGGCTTTCCATTCGATCGACACACCCGGACATGGACGGAGCTGCGCCACGACGCCACGTGGTGTCACTTTCAGAAGAGAGAGCATAACCCGACCACAAACACCGCGGGGCTGGGAACAGGCCATTAGTGTTGCTGGTGCTGTCGCGCTCTATCGCAAGGGAGTAATACAAATGTATTGCCACCGCTAAGCAGCTTACATCAGTACCGTCAGCCTTTGCACGTTGTGGGATGGGTATTCTTAAGTTTTTCGTGAAGAACGCGTTTGCGATAAGACACACGATAAGTACGGACGAAGGAGCTGCTATATTGTTATTTATCTTTCTAAAGTTTTGTGGTTCCGAATTCGTACTGAACAGACAAACGGCTTGAATGTTGAAAGCTTTATAAACATCGCATACTTTCAGGCGCCTCCAATAGCTCTTACGATTACATTTTGAATTGCTGTTTGCCTACCTTTAGGCGCATGTGTTGTTCCTTTTTTAATTCAAACTGCTCCGTTTGCTGAATGTTGAATATTCATGCTTGCCTCTGTTTCACCTTACCAATACACCTTCAATTTAATCGTAAACTTAAATCAAACAAAACTTCTTAGTCTAGGTTTTGTCGTTGATAGGCTGATTTGTTTGGAACAATATTGGGAACAGTCAAGTACAGTTGTTAGTTTATGTCAACCTTTTATGCTGCAAAATAGCACATCCGATGTTGTAAATGTTGAACAAACAACGGCAACCTCCCGCAAGATGCTCAATTCGCGATAACGAAGCCGGTGATTAAAATGATAAAACGGAAGACAAACTAATGATCGCCCTTTCCGGCTGAAGAGTGCCAGTGTTTCATACGTTCACCAAGGCTGCTATCGAAAGATGCCACCGGTTACGGTACGACATACCACTTATCCTTCGTAAACATCTCGTGAAGTACGCTTCGTTCACGGCGAGCCCTTTGATGCCCTGTTCACCTGATGTCGCGTTCCTTTCGTTTGCGGGTGAAAAATTATTATGAGTTGAGAGCCGGCGCACATGATGGACAAAGTGCCTAACCACAACACACAGCGATCCACTTTTGGGTTCCATCGTCACCTTGAGCGTAATGATAATAAAGACGGTGCGCGGCAAGTGGCCCCTCCTGTAAGACGCACTCAGGGGCGACTCAATCGAGCAGGACCGGGCACGAGATTGTAAACCATAAAACCGGATCCAAAGTTTTCATCGATATCACGAGCGTTGTCCGTACTTAGTGGTGTTATCGTATCGGCCCTGTCATCGCTCGGTCGGTGCGCAAACGAAACACTTTGAGCCAAGCCAAGCAGAAAGAGTCCTTCGTCGTTCGAGCTCCTTTTTTTGCTTTTGGCGTCTAAGGGAGAAGTCCCCGTCCTATCTCTTTGCAGCTATTTGCTGCGGGTCGAGCGCGTCCCGAAGACGTCCTTTGACGCACGCACCCACCTCGGTGCGAACGAAAGGTTGCACGAAAGGTTGATAGAAATAAATGGAGCATGGGAAATATTTTGTGGCCCATTTTTAACGACCATCGACTATTAATGGGGCGCTGCAAAACGCGAGAAGACGGGAGAGGGCGATCGAAAAAGGGCATTCTCGCGAGTGGCGGCTGTTGCACGCCCACAGATAAAGGGACCCCGGACCCGACTCGAGTGCCGCGCGGATCGGCCCTTCATCCGCAACAAGTCACTGATCGACACAATCCTTTTTTGGGTGCGATGTACTTTGGGTGTGCTTCCGATCCCGAGGTACCATTGGGGTAGCTTTCTTAGCGGCATCCCACTTCGGAGAGAGCCTCTTTTCGGCGTGGACAAAATTTACGACCAACGAAGAGCACCTAAATCATAAGCACGGGCTGCCTGGGCGCCGATCGAACCGGTTTTTCCTTTTAAGGAGAGCCACTCTCCTGCCAGGACCGGCAACGAGGAACCTAAGGCAGGGGATGCGAATGTTTTACGGCAAACACACCGCCGAGCAACGATATACAGCATTTTATGCTTTATGCTGCTGGATCCCCGAGTCCTTTTTCTTCCTGCGATACGGGTGCCCACGATCTGGGAGCGGGAGCGGAGGGGGCCTGGGCACCGAAATTCAATTAGTGTAAAAGCCGTCAAAAGGATTGGAAAGTTTACTGGAAAAACTTCTTGATGGTGATGGCGCTGGTCATCAGCCCGGACGATGATGGTTAAGAGCTTCGAGCATCGTTTTCCTCGGGAACGGAACCCGTTGCAAGGCGTCTAAAACAATTTGTATAAATGTAGCAACGGACGAACTCGGGCACCGGGTAATGAAAATAATGATTATGAGAGAGTCGAGCTCGGCCACATAAAAATTTGTCGAAAAAGATTATTTGTACCATAAACTCAATTAATATACCCAAAAGCGATTGTGCTTTATGCAACAACCAAACAAAAGTGGACGAGATAAAATAAAATTTGAGCTACCATTTAACTTGAATGAAACCATCAAGTCGAGCAGTTTCGAGCAGTGCATTGCAATTCCGGCGCAGAATATTGCGGCCATTCGAAGCGTAGCTTTTTTTTGCGTATATTTATTACTGCTCAGAATGAGCCTGAATAACCCGAATGGCAACACCACCGCCTGACAATACCGCCAACAGCAACGCACCTGACTATGTAAAACACCGCTGCTCGAATAATTGTTCGAAGTATACGATTGTTTGACAAAGGTAAAGAAATACGCGAGCTGATGGCGGAACCCTACACCATCGGTAATCAATAAAATGCCACAAAAAGTGCTCGAATTCCTGAGAAGGACGAAAAACCCACTCGTCTGAATAGCGAATGCAGTAAAGTAATGAAATCGCTAATTAAAGTTTAAAGAGAGTGTAACTCCTACTACTTATCACCTCTCCGAAGTGTTCGCTCATCAATTGAAACCCACCATTTATCAGCGCCGCGAGTGACTTATCAAAAGCCTTTCCACGTTGCTTGATTAATCATCAGCGTGAAGTGAAACAAAATGGCACCCCTCGAATGGCGGCGCCCATTTGTAAGTGATTTGCCAAGCGGAGACCGCGGGCGGCCGGTGAGCCAGCGTCTTATCGTCCCGTCCCGCCCTCAGTTCCCCAGTCTATTGCACTTCAACTGAACGTCTCGGTGGCGGGTGCGGGGCAAAAAACTGGTTGAACCGAAAAGGAGCGGCGAGAAACAAAAGAACAACTACGCCAAAGTGACAGCTGCAGTCCTTTCTCTTTGAACTTTTTCTCGCCCGGGGGGGGCGTTTGCATTGTTGGTTGAAGATTTAGCAAACAAAATTAGCGCGAAAGTTTCGTTCCGTTTCGGGGGTGGGGCGGACGTTCGGGACCGAATGGACTTTCGCTGCTTTGTTCCGTCGGAAACCCGCCGTGCGGAGAAGCTGAGGAAAGTTTTTCTCTTGCAACTTTTCTCACCCTGTCGCGTCTCGTCCATTCGAATTTCGTTGAAGCAATGAGGGAGAACAATGGAAAATGTCAACCCGCACCCCGTCGGCGTAAGCACGGTCGGACGTCGGACCAAACCGTCGGCCAACAAGGTACAAGGTGCTGGTTTTTCTGTAGTTCTGCATTTTTTTTTTGGTTTGTGCTCCTGGCTCTTCACAATAAACGAGTCCGTAGGACATCGGATTTGCAAAGTGTAACCACAGAATTATACTCAACGTTCCAAGTTAAGGCGTAAAGACCGGCTCCAACTGCGCTAAGCAATAATTTGATTCGGTTGCTGTTGCTTTTGCAGTTGTTGTAGGTGTTTGGCTGTTTACACATCTACAGCTTACCTGTGGCTTAACTGGGTTACCACCGCTCAAACTATCACTCCAATATTTGTAATGCTAATTGTTTCCTGAACACTTGGTTTTGGTGTTCTTTTTATTCGACTTTCATTGCACTTTTCTGCACTTGTTGTTGTGCATGTTGTTGCTTTCGTAGCTTTTGCTACCAAAGTGCGTACGCCTAAAGGTATGCAAGAGAAAATAACTCCAATCTACTTTTGTTCTCTTATAAGTTTCTACGCGGTCTAATTAACAAAATTGGAAAGAAGAATACATGCTTGAACATACTTGTGGCGGTGCCGTTGATTGTGTCCCGCAGTGTGTTGCATCGCAGCCAACAAGAAACCGTCAAGATAATTTTGATGCAACACTTCAGCGAACAGTTCCTGTGCCGTTGTGCACATGTAACTAATAACGAGCAGCAGTCCGTCGTTGACTGGCCGAGTTGCTATGGGCTGCATTTGAATAGCTTCGCCCGTGACCGGGAAAGCAGCTCACGGCTCACTCGGCAAACTAGTTCCGAAACTTGAAGCCGCGCCAAGTTGCCGGTGGCTTTGTTTTGCCCGCAGGTCGCAGGGTCCCGTTTGGAGGAAAAACAATTTCCTTTAACTGCGCAAACATGTATGCTGATGCAGACTGCTTTCAATATGTGCACCGGAAGGACGGCCGGATGAAGGAGTGACGGCAACCGGCACAACCAGCCCTCTCTGTCATCGCGAACCGCTGTCACGCTGGCAAGCCGGCCGAGCCGAGACAAGTGGCGGAGGAAAACCAATAAAATAAAATTAATCGCAATACACAATCTTTTATTGCCCGCTCGCTCCGGTTGGAGATCTCATTTTGATATTTATGGGTTTTCGACGACCAAAACAATATGGCGTCAACGATTTCGAGGAGCTTTTTCGAGGGGGCGGCTTAAGGACTTTCTTGCGGACTACAAAAGTGTTCCCGAAAGCGCTTCCCAGAGTCTGCAGTAATCTTCTGCGGCAAACAACGGAAACAACCATCAAACAAAAGTAATAAGTCGAATGTCAAACGACGCATCGCGCCGGGGATACCTGTCGTGGGGATAAATTGCCCACATTTTCCACATTTCCCTATCTGCGCCGAGGTGGCTCTGTTTTAATACAAATTACGATGTGTGCGTGTGAGTGTGCGGTGTTCACTTAGGACGGTAAGTAAATGGGCCGCAATCAATCAGCGTCCTCTGAGAGTGTCAAGTTTCGATCCCCGACCCGAAGGAGTTTCCGGGGGCAAACCGGTCGCTAGAAGTCACCCCGGCAGTCGAAACACTCCGACAGTCAGACAGCCAGACGAGCCAGCAAAACCCAAACGTCACTCCGAAATGGCCGCTGGCTTAGTTGGTCCGCAAACGCGAATCGAATCCACGCGCCCGGCGGAGCTTCAAAGAGAATCTCGATCGGCTCGAACCGCGCCTGGCGAAGACAAATGGTCGTACGCAGCCCGAATGCCGAGTAATGCGGCTGGACGACGTGCAGGATTGCCGCAGAGCCGCTAATGGAGTCAACCCGGAGGTGGCGGCCCAGTGAGTGCATCAGAAAGCGCTCAGCGATAGATCTGTAGCGCCCTGAAGCGCTCGGCATCCTGGAGCGCTGGGGCGCAGGTTGGTTGGTCCAATTTCTGGTCGGCCATTGTCGCGGCTCAAGTGGCCCAACGCCATCGATAGCATTGACAGGTGTAGGCTTGGACCAAGTCAGGTGCAACGCAAAGGGCCAGTGGCTTGGCAACCGTTTCACGTTGATGTCCATCAAGGAACCGTGGCCGTTGTCGCCGCAAGCCTATGGCGGATCTACTGAATTGAACACTGTGCGATGCGAGCGAGCTAGTGCGCCGGTAGAGCATCCTTCTCGGAACCACACACTCCAAGATATCAGTCTTCCGTACATTGCACCGCTCTGGCTACGCTCTCGATTGTGGAATGGCCACCATTACATCGGTATCCACCCGACAGCTCGGTAGCAACCGGGTGTGATGTAAATGATGTAACCACGGGCCGGCAATAACTTGTGGCACTCGCCAGCACTAGCGCCACACACCTTCTCCGTTCCGGATTAACGCCGATGCGCTCGGAACCGGCAACCGACAACTGGAATGCATTAATCTTCTTTCATTTCCTTAACGATCGGCTCGCATTACTCGCACGCAGCGGACGCTCTGGAGAGACGATGG
This sequence comes from Anopheles cruzii, assembly GCF_943734635.1. NCBI lineage: Eukaryota > Metazoa > Arthropoda > Insecta > Diptera > Culicidae > Anopheles > Anopheles cruzii. Next base: position 20,484,454 of record NC_069144.1, read on the forward strand.
TTGGCCCTTTTTCGGCCCCGGACATGGCCTCGGAAATGGGGCTGGTTGGTTTCGTTCGTGAGCACAAGGTGCACCGGCCATGCAAACGTTGTCATTGTCGGATTCGATACTTGGCAGTGTTATGGGCCGCGGGTTCGCGGTTGTTTATTTGCTCGTGGTGTGCTCGTGGTTATATCGAAGAGAGTCCTTTCCAGGGATGACATCGTTTTAAACGTTGAGATTTTAGTACAACAATAACCGCAAGATGCTTGTGTGTCACGCACACCCTAGACTCGAATTTAGCTGAGGTTGCTAAGGTATTAATTTGGCAGACTTCTCGGTTAACATTGTCAACGTCCTGGATGCGCATTGTGGTATTCATTCAGTTTGGCGGTTCAATATCAGAGGGCGCTGCTACTAGCCTTTTTTGTTTATGTTGGTACACTCGTCATTTGAACGTATGTGAAGTTTCATTTCAATCTGTTACTTCATTCTTTGTTTAAGATCCGTTTAGTATCGACGTGTCATAATATTTTTGCAATGGAAAAAGTGGAGTATCGTGCAGTGATTTAATTTATATTTGTGGAAGACATTAAAGCAATGGAAATGTATGAACGAATGTTGAAAGTGTATAAGGACTTTTCGTCTTTAGTACTGAAAAAAGATGAGTTGCTGAAGTTAAACGTGGTCGTACAAGCCGAGAAGACACTCCATGTCCAAAAACAGACACAACTCCTGAAAACGCATTTAAATTCAAGTTTCTCGGCAACATTTTGAGCTGTTTCGAAAGGATAAAGTGTATTTTGTGCGTCGATTCATCGACTATGTACGTGATTTTTGTCTATGACCATGATCCTGAATGAAAACAAGAGGCTAAGGAGTGGTGTGAACCTAGTTCCTCGGCTCCGAAACGAGTTCGTGTCCAGAAATCGTCCAAGAAGGTGTTAGCATCACCTTTTTTGGAATGCGAAAGCAGTTTTGTTTGTGGATTACTTGCAAACTGCTAAAACAATACAACTGAATATTGTTGTAACTATTTAGACCAGCTGAAGTATCTACCTTATTCCCCAGATTTGGCCCCTAGCGACTTCCATCTGTTTCCAGACCCAATAAATTGATACGTGTAAGCATTTTTCATCAAATGATGAGGACATAACGGCTGTGGAAGCGTATTTTGCAGTCTTTTCAGATTCCCGGGCCCCTTTCAGAATAGTCATCGACCGATTATCTTCGACTTCGATAGAAGATTCTCTCTACTTTCTATCGTTATCATGCCTTTCAGTTTTATTCCTTTCACCATTACTCTTTACTTGTCATAGCGGAATCCTTGTTTTATGTCTTTTCTTTTTGTCTGTTCAAAGCTACAGAACGTGGCAGTGATCCATTACCTTGGATGTAGGAAGATAATGACATCAGTTTAAGCTCACATTGGGTTACGACATGGTGCAGGAAACATTTGGAGCATTCTGGAGCCCGACCGACTCGCAATTGTGTTGGACTTAGCTGGAACCATCAGTTCTGCTTTGCGATGACACATGAATGGGATGGGATGTCTTCTCCGGGGGACCAGTGCACTCCCACCATTCTCTAGGAATCCGGCCGGCCACTGGGGTTTTACAAAGCATCCTCCATTATTGGTGGTGGCAATGTCGGGGCAACCGTACCTTGTCACCGTTACCGTGTCGACCGACCGGCCGCCGGATGTGCTTTGATTTTCCTGCACCGAAGCCGTCCATTGTTCTGTAGCTTCTCTATATCTTGCCAGTGGCTGGGCCCGGTCCGGTTCCGGGCGCGAGTACACTATCCGGTGGCGGTGTGTTACTAATTACCTCTGGTCAGCCGTCCGGGGAATGAAAACATCATTTCATCGCCTTGCCCCGTGATGGCTGCGCGCGCGCGTCATTTGTTTCCTCCGCCAGAGGGCGTTAATTAATGTCACCGGCTCTACAGACAGTGGGAGAGAGAGCCTTTGTCATGGCAACGGAAGCCGGCGAGACTGGCCGGAAAAATCATTTCTCTTTCGATCATTTCGCCCGCGGCCCACCGTGAGCCCTCCTGCCAAGGTCCCATAAAGTCAGCAAAGAGTGACAGGATTCCCCGGAGTTGCAGGAGTGTCGTTGCCATAAAAACCAAACTCTCGGGACACTAAAGCCTTAACGGGCGCTATCGCGGTGGCGGCGGACCGGTTAACTTTTATGTTACTTCCTCCTCTCTCTCTCGTGGGTGGCAACAACTATGACACTGGCCGAGGGCGGCGATGAAGTCTCGCGTTACAATGTGACTACTTTCGTTCGCCATCATTGGTCAGATAATTTGCCGTCTGAGTGTCCGGCGCGCGGTGCTGGAAGAAATGATAATCTTTTTCTTTCGAAACGACTCAAGAAAGGGTGCTCACCCCGGTAGCCAATCCAATCTCGGTCCGATTTAAGCTCGCAGAGCGCAGCGAAGCCGGACGACAAACGGAGCAAACGGAGTGTGCCATCCAGCGGACCGGCGCTAAGTGGTTCCCGGGACGGAACCGGGATCTCGGGGCTCGGTCGGTGGGGGGACACCAATTATAAAGTCTCGTTAAATTTTACTAGCTCTCAGCTCCACTTATTTCGGATTCGGAGCACCGGTTTTTATGATCGTTAGCCTGGACACTGGGCCGGCCAGTGTCTTGCGGGTTGCGAGCGGATGGGAAAATGATTTCCATTTTTGGGCGACAAACTTTCACTCCCCGCGCTTTACCCCCGTTCCGACGGCGACCCCGATCCAAGGCCCTAGCCTAACGCCGGGGACGAAAGTGCTCGCTTTTTGGACGTTGTTTTTTTGGTTCAAACTCTGTTTAATTGAAACAAAATTGTTCCCGGACTTAATCGACGCTCGCTGTCGGGGGGTACTACTTCACTAGCCCCCGGCAAGATATGACTATTTTAATTGGCTTACGCTTTATTTTGCGTTATCAGAAGAGGATTTGTGGAACGTTGTATGAGTTGCATTGTTGTATGCTTGTATGTGCATTGTGATTGCTTCTTGTCAATTGATATGCCGTCCACCGAAACATTTATTTTGTTAATTTTGAATGTTTGAACGAATGATGCAACACACTTGTCAGTTAAGCGGCGAGAATATCGATCTGCCCGCTTAACTGTCGCAACGACCGCGCTACTGGCCACGGGAGAGCGATCTCGCTTCGAACGCCGCTACTAATACCACCAGGCCGACCGGGTGAATGTCCTTGCCCGATCGGCCTGCGCGCGAGAAATTGTCTCGGGACAAGCGCCTAAGTGCCAGCAACGAGCGGGCTTTTGGATTCGCACGCGATAGCGGGAAGACACGAAACTTTTAACCTCTGTAAATAACTCCGTGAATAAAGACTCAAAGTTATAACGTGTTATGCAAGACGTGTTCTTAATATTGAATTATCTCCCGAGCGAAAGAATCCAATACACTCGTTAAATGAAACTAAACAAGTTGAACAACCCAAAAACAATTTATTTATAAAAACTAGCTGTTCCCGGCCGCGCTTCATCTTATTCTCATGTCTCGATGATTCGGCGTTTTAGAGGATCGGTCTTCCTGGTGACTATACGATCGGCTTCCTTTCTCGCCTCCCATTACTACTCCGTTTCGTACGATCGGGCTTCCACAACACGCAACATGGCACTCAACATTTGGTTTCAAAAACTTGTATGAAATATTATATGCAATGTTGTATACAATATTGTATGCAACATTGTATGCAAGATTTGCTTTTCAAAACTTGTACACAATGTTGCGTGCACAATGTTACGACCTATTTCACGGACAACCCAAACGTTAATCAAACGTTAATTTTCTTGTCGAACGGAACAGTTTGGAACCAATTCGAAAGTGCATTCCATCGCTTGAAATGTCAGTTGAAAGAGCCAAACAATTTAGTTTGGGGCCGAAAACCAATCGCCCGATCGGCACGTCAACAGGACGTCATTTTCGAAGCCCCATTTCCCGATGACTCCGAAGGCCATCCACCAAACCCATAAATTCTGCTTGGCCAACGGACAATGGTAAGCCGTAGTCAGTGTTCGGCAGTAATACCTACTGTCGAGCCACTGGCGAGATGGCCAAGTCCCCGGCACAAAACACAAAGCGGAACCAGCAATTCATGCATTCGTAAATAAAAACCTCCCAAAACGGTGTCGCCCATATGTGCGACCAGCGTACGACAAATTCCACAATCACAATCAGCATGGGTCGGGTTTGTGCGGCCACTTTACGGCCACTACCAGACACGACCAGTCGCCCTCGCATGCCTTCGGGAATCTCGGCCGTTGGGAATAAAAAACGAAACAACAGACTTAAATGCTACATTCCCAACCAGCCTGGTCCTGAGTCGGACCAGGATTTTTTCGGCGTCGGCCGACGTTGGCCTACAAAGCTGGTTAGAAGGCCGAAAATATCGAGTTATGGTTGATTTATTTGCCTATTAGATCACTCGCTTCCGTTGCCCGTTGGCTCGCACCGGACCGGGCCGAAAACTGTAACCGGAAGTCAGCCGCGTAAAAACATGCGAAGCAATTTCGAACCAAACCAGCATTACGGAGCAGCGGCTTCCGGTTGAACGAGCAGGCTTACCCCAAAAAAATTGGGCACGACTATCATCTCTCTCTCTCTCTCTCTCTCTCTCTCCGGATGATCGTCACGCCAGAACCCGGGACTCGGCATCCTGGAAATCCGGTTCGGTGTGGGATTTTTTCGAAGGCCCCGTTTCTATGACGTACTTCTTTCGGTTGCTCGCCGTTTTCCGGCCCGGGCCGTCGTCCGTTGCGACGGAGGTCGTTACGACTATTAGCACAATTCAATTTCCGGTCGCTGTTTACATGAAATATGCGTATCGGAGCCACCTTGCGTGCACCGAGTGAGAATGACACACATAAAGTGGGCCGCGTTTTCTTTCGGAGCTTCGGGGCTACTGACCAAACGGACGCACAAGGATGGCACCGGCTCCGATTTCTCCCTCGCGAAAGGAGAACCCTCCGTAAAACCCAACGAACCCAAACTAATGGCCCGGTAGTTAGGGGGTAATTTACGGTCGGGCCACACCGGGCCATATGTGCGCGTCCTGGTGGATCGGGGTGTCCCATTTTTTTTTGGTGTGTGTGTGCGAGAAAATGGCCGCAGAGCGTGGGACTCATTTGGTTGGGCCGCTGGGCGTTTTTGTCGCCCATGTTGCCCACTCAGCACGTTCGGCGTGTGGTAGATGTACCGGAAACGGTGAGCCTTACCTTTCCCCGGCGGCTTCCTCTCATGATGACACCTTCACGAAGCTCGACGATCGCAATTAAGTTTTGTGTTTTATGACTTAATTCATTTCTCGTCGTTTTTTTTTTGTATGCTAGCCGCACGAGGACGGCGAAGGACAATTCGCGACAGTTTTTATGGTCTCGTTTATGCCGGGGGAAAAAAGGGGAGAAACAACAAAGTCAGCAAAAAGAAGCCAGCAAGCGGGGCGAAGAGCATGTTGTGGGCGTGAATTAGGCGCCGTGGCCTGACATGATAACCACTAATTTAGAGGTGACCCCAAGAGGGTTGCCACCCGCTGATGGGGAAGTCCCATTAGAAGCCGGAAAACCCCGGAAAGCGAGCCTTCCGGAGGTGCGGAGTGTACCGAAAGGCTCGCACGTGTGCTGGGCTGGGCTGCTGTCCGCTGGGTTTAATATTTTTAACGTTTTAATCATCTGCCACTGCGAGAGCCAGGGTGTGTACATGAAATTAGTGGCCAGGGTCTCATTTACCCCGGATGCTCCGGATCATAACTTGTTGAGTGGCGCGCATCCGAGCATAAGTCATGGAGCTCGTGGGTTCCTTCGTAGATTTTTTTTGAGGTGTTCTTGGCACTGTCCGAAGGTTGTGACACTTTATATACTCATCGGAGAGGAGTCCCTTTTACCGGAAGGATCTACAGGGAAACGATCGCCCTGCGGAAGGCGGCCGTTTAATTGTTCGCTGCAAATCCCTGCGGAGGTTGACAGAAGCGGGCAGCCGGACGTTATCCCTGCTTCCCCGGGGGTTTACTTTGTGATGGATGATTTCTAAGTAATGATTTTGTTGGATAGCATTAAGTTTGCAACGTTGCGACTCGAAAGAAAGTTAAAGAAACTGTAGTCTAGTTAATAATTATAAAAAGTATCCTAAATTAATTAAATAAAACACAATAATCTTATTTGTAAGTCTTTTTTGATTTAGTATCTATTATTCTTTTTTGTTCAACACAATATTTAGTTTTTTATTTACTTATTTATGCCCAATGCCCAATTACCCTTTAAGTACCATTGGTTTGTATAGAGCTAGAGTGCTAAGCTGACAAACCTGTCAAAATTGCTAAAAGGCGAAACAGGGACAAAAACCCGGTAAACGGAGATTAAGTGGAATCGAGATCAAGGATATAGTGCTCTGACGAATAGACACCTTGTAATTCATATAATAAGTAATCAATTAGTAGAGTAGTGTAAACATGAATAAAATGAGTTTGTTTGTCAGTTTGAACTTTTTACGGTAGAATCTACGGTTTTCTATGCATGGATGTACCAAGGCATATCCGAGTAGTTATGATCTAGCTAGTCAGATAATGTAAGAAAATAAAGTAACCGGAAGGAAATATACTATGGATCATCAATTTCGTCTCACAACCTAAAGATATCAATTAAAGAAGTAACTTTGATGCATAACTAACAGACTACCCACATGGGTTCAATCGATGGGTCTGGGAGCTCTTTAAAACGGTTGTTAGAACCATATTAGAACTTACAGTGTTTCAGGTTTCTTGAATACTTTTCGTATTGTCTACTATCCCAACCTCTCAGCATGGGTGACCTCTAGAGCTCTAGAAGTAGCCGATAAAAGCTATCGTTACTTCCCAGCTAACTCCAGGGAAAAGAAAAAGAGAGAAAAATCCAAAATGGATGCTCCCGAACTTTACCAACTCATCTCAATACACGCAGACGCATTAATCGAACCCTGATCGCTTTGCTGGAGAAAGTTGGGCAAAGTTAGGCAGCTAATATATTGGAGTTTGCACTTTTCATCCCTAATGGGCGCATCGATTCGGGTTCAGGGTAGAAGCCGAGCATCGAGCACGTCATAAATATGTGCATCCGGTCGCCTTACGCTCCCTTTACGACGTATCCGCCCGCTCACGACGACTGTCAATGAAAGTGAGGCGGCGCGCAATTAACGTAATGCAAACGGGCCGGGAGCCCGGGACTCCTTAGTAGACATCACCATAACTCATCCAGAAGTTGGTGGCTTTCTGTTCCTACGACGAAAGAAGAAGGAACCCTGGCCGGCCTGGTTAAGAGAGTCGATTGGTGGCTGAAAATTCATCAGTAAAATTGATTCTCCGTCCGGCAACGGGGAACTCCGGCGGGTTGGGAGCGGCGGTTAGGTTGAATCCCTTTTTGCCTGAACCCGTTTTTGCGCCCACGTGCGTGAGCGTGAGCGGAGCAACTATTGGCAATATATGTGGGATATTGGCACTGTGGGCCATTCGGCGTCTCGTCCCTTGGCGTCGGGTTTTATATCACGAAAGTTTGATGCCGGCCGGACTCTGTAACGACGGATCGCTATCTCAGAGCCGGGCACAGGCCCCAACGCCGTGTGTGCTGTGCGGAGTGAATGATTTATAGGCGTTATTGCAAAAGTATATCCCATCAAGTATTCATCACGGTTCGGGCCCCAAAAAACAGCAGTTCCCGCAGCAGTCTCCGACCAGTATCCGGGCGTCCGATCCCGGACCGGAGGTCAACCATTTCTCAATCAGTTTTCAATATTATTCGATGAACTCTGAGCTCTGAGGCCGTAGGTTTTTTGGTTCGCTCCCGTCCGTCCCGAAATGTGAATCTCATGGTGGGTGAAATTTTTCAATATTTGCCACGTCCACTTCGCGCGGGGCCGTGCAAAGTTTTGTGCAAACAGCGTTACACAGTTACACAGCGTGCCCGGATGTGTTTCGTTGGCCGGATTTCGACCAACACTGGAAACGGTGGGCCACAATTTTTTTGAACCGATTTCAGCGCGCGTTGCTGGGCGTTGTTTAAACAAATCATGCCACACGGCGGAACGGGGGGATATTGTGCACATGTTTTTTTTTTGGGTTGTTGTTGGCGGTCGGTTGCCCCAAAGACCGCGGAAGCCATTTTATTTATCCATCATTTTATTTGCCTCTTCCGTTCGTCACTTGTTCCAATGACCGGTTACATTATGCTGGCTGGCTGGCTGGCGGTTGGCGTTTTCTTCCTTTCGCGTGTTCAGCGCAGCCATTGGACTGTCCCGTTTTGGTCTCCCAAAACTGTGACCAAAACGGAACTGTCAACCATGCGCGACGCGCAAAATGCAACGCGTGGAAATGTTATTTATGAGCTTCGCCGGATTCGCCGGACCACAGAATCCTCGCGCCGGAAAGCCACGGCGAAAATCGGATCGCTTCCCAACCGACCGAAAAACAAAACGAAGAAAACAAAAAGAGCTCCAAGGACAACGGGCTCCAACGGGAACATCAGAAATGCCGCCAATCTGGGGACGCGACGCGACTTTGACGGATGTCGCACACTCGGTGGCGTCCGGTGGCGGTCGGAGGCCACGGACCATAAAAACGCCCGGAATGTTGATGCTGATGTTGCTGATCGGAAAAGTAATAAAATTTTAATCGAATTTCATTGTCCGTCTGTCCGTGCGCCACCGCACAATGGGCCACGGTCGCTGTGGTGCGTTCCATCGTGCAGCCACCGACCGCTAAGTGACACTAAAATGGTTCACCGGTGTTCGCTACAGCCGCCGCTTGGAGCGACTTCCGCCGCAACATCCGCCGCCACTCATTACACACCCGGCCAGGGGCGTCGGGATATGATTTAATTTTTCATACTACGCAGGTTGGCAGCGGCTGCAGGAGGGCTGTGAAAGTTTACACGCGCCTCATCGCCATTGTGTGTGTGTGTCCGTCAATTATCCGATTGCTGGCACGGAACGGAACCTCACTCGCCATGTCCATGCCACTCCGCGGACAAATATACCGTTTAATTCTTAGAAAACACAACAAGAGAACATGTCTCGTTCGGAGATTTTGGCGCCTGTGCTTCTGTTGCATACCTTCAGGCGCTGTGATACAAAGTTTGGTGAGAATATTTACAGTACTCTTCACGGAAAAAGTCTATGGGCTAGAAGCAGTTGTAATGGTTGAATAACATTTTCAAACCTTTACCTCAATCGCTTTGTGCTGCCAGATCTGGCTTCCAGTCGCCAAGACATTTCCAACTCTGTAGCTGGAGGGACTTCAACTCTTTGCGTATTTATACCGCATTAGAGAGCGGAGTCCACTTCCTGTCTCTTGTTTTAATCTAGCATTAGCATCGATCTCGCACTGGCCGGATTTCCAAGATTCGGGATTGTTTTTTGGCAGTTGCTCAAAGTGATAAATTATCATGGAATTAGGTAAACTTCTGTGATTACCGATTACACAAGATTGTGTTTCTACATTTTCCACCTCGTCTTGTTTGTTACTGGTTCTTCATTAACTTCCAATTACAAGTGTAACCTTCGGGATTTGCAGGGACAATTTGGGGGACATTGAACCATTTTCTGTTTCTGTCTGGCTTATTTTTGTTTCGTTCTCCTTACTGTATTATAAATTAATTAAGTTATTGTGCTGGAGTAGCGAGTATTTGCACATGGTATGTTCTCCTGTCGTTCTTGCAAAAGTCTCTCCTTGAAAATATCGTGTTAAGCTCATTAAGCATTATTAAAGAGTTTTGTCGTAATTTCCGCTCGAAACCATCTAACCACAGAGAGGCGCGAATACCTCCAACAGTAATCAACGGGTGAACCCCTCAACCCGCAACCTTTGCCGATTGCCGACGCCACAGGACATGTCCTCATGGCTCATAAATGGAAATAAATGACGGTGGGGCCTCGTCAACCCATCATAATCGTACCACGGGCCGGTGCCCGGCCGGGACTACAGTCATCTTTAAAACATGCTAATGATTGTATAAATTTGACAAAATCTTCATATCAAGCAAATAGACTGGGTCGTAATAATTTTACCAGCCAATTCGTCGTCATCCTTTCTAAAGGGACACACGAAAAAGCGCCGGTCCGGGCCAACCAAACCAAAGGATTCAACCGACCGGTGGTCCGGAGTCCTGCGGCAAAAAAGAGGGTCGGGGGGCGATTCAATGTGGCCGAGGGTATCCTTTTGTGCGTCGCAAGGAAGCCAATGTTAATAATTCACCAAATCAAAAACTCCCGGGCACCCGGGAAGGAAGGCAATTTTGATGGACCGTAAGGATGATGGCTCGGGTCCGTTCGTCTGACAGATTGGCCTGCGGGGGTTGTAGGAGTGTAAGGGTTTTTGGGTCCATTCCTTCAATTTCTCCATTACTATTCAGCTCGAGGACGGGCGGACCCAGAAGAGGTTGAGAATAAATCTCATTTCGGGATTTTAGAGACAATCGCATGAATAATAGAAGGACAACGCCAAACGCCTGGCCCTTTGCCGAAGGTACGCCCGGTTCGCTTCGATTCGAATGGCCCGAAGGTCATTGGCGGCGCGTAGCCTGTGGACCGGAGAGCGTACCACTAGCACTACGTTCCGGAGAAGCCGGTTAGTGGAGAACCCGTTCGAACCCGTCATTTGCGTCGTTGGGCTTAAGGCGTGGGCCGCTTTGGTCGGGGCAGCTCTAACACTATAGCATTGGCCCGCGGCGCTCGTGTCCCGCTCGTTGCCAAGATTGGCCTGGTGGGACGGGAAAGGAACGAGGGACGCCGGGACGCCAACCCACCAGATCGTGATGTCTTGATACCCCTGATGAGCGGCAATCCGTTGGATGCCGTGATTCCTAGCCCTCGGTTCTCTCTCTTTATCGGGGTTCAATTTTGCTTTGATGCTGCGGTGTTCAATAAATCCCGAAACGAACGCTTTTACGTTAGGGCTTCCATTTGTAATATCTTTTCAGTGCGTAAGCCCCAACGAAATCAAACAAAATTGTTTTGGTATTTAATTTAATGAATCTTTGAATATTCATAGCGTGAATGAGTAGCTTTCGATTGAGGATTCTGATGCACATTTGGAATGTTTGCCATTCGTTTCCATCCTCAGTGTGCTTGGTGGACGACTTTTTCTAGTGGTCCTCAACATTATTCCAGTTTCTTCGCCAATCTGATCGGGGTATGTCCAAGCGTGCTTGGGTTCAGGATGTCTGTATATAAGCTCGTGCTTTACTCTCAGGTGCCTAGACGCTTTGGCTGCCTGGTTTCAGCTTGGTCTACGTTCATTCATGTCATTTAGGTCAGTTTCGTCGTTGCTTTAAGACCCAGCGATTGTTTAGTTAGAAAATAAATTAAATAAAGTCAGCAAATTAAAAACGTTATTGTAAAAAAAATAAGGAATTCTTTGAGCCACGGGAACTTTTATCCCACACAGTAGCAACGCAATGGCAGAGCGGCCCGACCCGGTGAAAAGGGGAGCCGGGTCCGATTTCCATTTTTGGGTTTTGAAGTGAAAATATTCTCCTAATGGTGATTACATCTCCCCCATGCTCGGACGGATGGATTGTTGATGCTCGAACCAGAGCCCACCCCGTGGTGCGTCCGAACGAGAATCCTGAGACCCGCAAGAATCTGTTAGTTTTTGCAGGGTTTTTATGTGGGAGAACTGGGTTGAGACGGTCAGTGAACGTTAGCCCACAGTGCTCACAGCGATCGAGTACCGCTCGTTGCAAAGTGAAATATACTCTACTACCGCTCGGGATCCACCATTCAGGACCACCCGTGACTGAATGACCCCGACAGGGAGGCCGATTGCCGATTTGTCTGTGCGTTTCGGGAGATTGTTTCTCCAAGTGGCGCGTTGATGAGCTTGTGTTGGATGAGTTTTACTTTGCGATTCCGATCCCGACAAGATGCTGCCCATTTGTCAGCAACGTCATGTCCACTTTTGATGGCAAGACCGATGGGGAAAGGATACCACGGCCCAACCAACCAGGGCCTAAAATAGAGCGCTTCCGGGATCGACTAGAAGACTGGAAGGCCCCAGTCTTTTGCAGGTGTAGGAATGTGTGAATAGAATTTGTTAGTGTGCCCTTTGTGCGTGTGGACAACTTTGAGTTCTTGCCTTTAGCTGCTGACATCATGCTGAGCGCCCTTGGGTGAGTTAAACAAAAGCCCGGGTATTTGGTCCTCAATAATCGGCTCCCAAAAAAGAGTGCGTCATGGTGCGACGGGAAATTTATACATTTTACCGGGAGCACTGTGGCCATTCTGGCAACCTTAGACCATGAACAAAAAACGACGGGGTGAAATGCGGCTCGGGAAATCGATTCCGTTCCACGCGGGCCGCGTTCCAGCGGTATCAGGCAGGACCATGACCCGGTTTCTTCGCACGTTTCGGTGAAGATAGCCCAAGGACGCATAATGTTAGCCGGGACACCTTGCAGGATGTCCCGGCAGCGCACCGCAGGGAACAACTGTATCGAATTGTCGATCTGCCGTCCTTTGCCCGGTAGTGTCCGGTTTTGTTTTGCTGGGCGAAGGAATTACATTAAGCAACGACTGGGGTCCCCGGGGGATACGCACGGCTTACCGGTAGGGAGCGAGGTAAGGCAACGCTGCAAGGAACCTCTCGTGCCACGGACGCTCCCAGAGGATCCTCGGCCTGGGCTGGACAGAAACAGAAAAAGGATAAACACGTTACACGCATAGAATAATACCGCGTGAGCGCGCTCGGGAAAACCAGGAAAACAAATGCTTGGATTGCCCACCGGACACATACCCGAATCCGGAGTCCGAGATGGTCGGCGCGATGCTCGCTGCATAGAAATGAGCCGCACCTCCCCGAGCGGTGGCAGTAGCAAAGTAGCGCTCTAGCCACTCCTAGGAAAAAGGTCCTTCCTTTTTCTGTCAGCGCCATTTTAGATATGAGCAACGTGCATATGAAAAATCCTACACATAAGTGTATGTGGCTCAAAATTAACCCGACTCACGGCATGCATCGAGAGCTGTGACTGATTGGCCCACAGAATGCTGCCGGCGTTCCTGAGAAGCTCCACCTGGGACATGCACCACGAGCTCGTCCTTAGCGCGTGGTGCCGAGCCAACTTCTTGGCGGCTGCGCTTTTCGAAGGATGGTGCGGGATCACCAACATTGCAGTGGCCGTGCCGTGGCGTTGCTGCTGGGAGCGCTGAGTGACAAAATGATAATTTGAAAGTTGATTAAAAATTCGACACAACTTTCCATTTCGATGCATATGAAATGAGAAGCACGACCATGGTTTGGGTGGAAAAAGTGGAGAGCACGCACGCACCCACCTGAACCCCACAGACCGGCAGAGCCATTGACGGTTGGCGGATGATAGGACAGTCATACGACGGGCACGGCCTTGATGCGAAACTTTAGCGATAAGAATCTGGAACCGGTAGTGTGTGTAGGTTTGAGTTTTGCATACCAAAGGGGCACGGGACTCATTTGAATTTCATCAGCGGTCGCGCGTGTGGTTCTGTATTTAGTTTTTCGTCCGGATCACGTATCTAATCCTTTTGGAGTGTGCCGGGGTTCGGTAGCGGCTACCTCGGCTCATAACCACCTAATGTCGGTAGGCTGCAGCTGCCGTCGGTCCAAAAGTCTATTTGATTGGAGATTGCTTTCAATCAAGAAAAACATGCCAATATGCCAGTATTGCCAAATGTGAACTCGAAGTAGGGTTTTGCTGTGCTAGCAGGTCAGTTCAAAAGCTGTCAAATGTATGATACACGCACAGAAGCTCCATTCGCCAAAGGAGTTTCCAACGACGAATGCGAATGATGTTGACCACTGTGGGCGGTTACTTCCCAAAAAAGGGTAGATTGTTGGGTAGAAAATAGGATCACATACAGGGCCGTATGCTTACTATTTTAGAAAAAAAGGGAAAATATAATTGATGGTTTTATCGGTGTCTTTAAAATTAATTCAACTTTAGAGTTAATGTGTATTGCATACCTTCAGGCGTATTTCATTTAGTTGATTCACCAACATAGAATTAAAGAATGGAGATAGAAATTGGCTGAAAAACCAACGATTGAATTTATGCAAATGCGTTGACAAAAAATGACACACATCACAAATTAATATATTAATAATTAATTTATATCATTAAACAACTAAACCAACAAACAACAACTAAACTCTCGCATTTTGTGTCGTTTAAACGCGAAACAGCGAAGCAATAGATGTCGCCCAAAATGTTTTGTTCCAATGCAACGGCGAGGTGTTGTAACCAGCACCAAGAGTCATCGAGACCACGGCACAGCGGGAATTGTTAGCTCGATCGGAAACGAACCGAGCCGCGAGATAAAGAAACACATTTTCCACACGTACGGGCGGGGATGGAAACTGATGGCAACTATCATTTGTTTACCGAGCACAAAAATGCGCACTTCATGCTGATTTACATAATATTGCAGTCCGTAGTCGCCCACTCGGGGGACTGTCCGCCGACCACGCGCGCCAGTTTTTCCCTCGTTTCTCGTCCCCGCTTGCAACGCAAGAGGGAATAAAAGACGGAAAAAGCGACCACACCGGCAAATGGCTTATTTCAGGATGCATTCGACTGCTTCCGGTTCGGCTGACAGCGGGCGGAGATAAATCGCATTGTTGTTTAACGCTTGCCTGCTTGCGGTCGCCCGATCGGAGCAATCGCAGACGCGGTCGTCGCACTGGTCACGGCGATGGAGCCGCCCGGTGGTCGACGAAATGGAGTCGCCTGGTAGTTCACCAAATGGGCATCGGTTTTCTTTTCTTTTTCGCTTTTTTGTCCCAAGCCGTGCCGTTCCTCCTCCGGAGTGAACCGATAAGCTCGGCGCACAAGAGCTGCCCCCCCCGGGTAAGCCGATTAATGTATAAAATCGATGTATAAAATTAATGCTCTTAAATTAGCGACTGTTGCTAACGTCTGACTGGAAGGAAGTTTTAACACACCCAAAGCTGGTCAATTTTCTTTGCAAAACCAATTTCAATTTAGCAAATCCGGTCTTTTAGAAAGCAAAATAACCATAAAACCGCTTCGGTAAAAGTCATTCGTCACAAAAACCCGATGTAGTTTTCAATAAGCCACAGCATTATAAAGAGAATTAGCCATTGAAAACGAAAACCTATAGTGAATGTATTTTGGAAGTAAAAATTGTCTGTTGATAACAAAATAATTCGATTGGAATATTTCGATTTTCGAGCTTAGCGGCATTTTGTTTGACCTACTTTCCCGACGAATCAACGCTCGAATGTGCCACTGTCCACGTCCAAGTGAGTCAAAGAAAAAGCTTGTAACCGAAACCAAAACGACACCGCCAACTTGTCCGGAATGTCTCGAAACAATGCGGCACCGCGACTTACGTTTCGCTTCGATCGCTTTCAGATCGCTGTCGCTGACAGGTCTAATGAACGCCATCGAATCGCCAGACCCACGTCGGTGCTGAATAATGAATTTCAGTATGCCCGTTGCCGGTGACATTCGTACCGCCAACCAGCCCACCGAACTGACAGCCGATCGTCCGTTGCCGGTCCGGTGTCATTCTTTGTCGCCGAGGGGGCAACGATATGTCTTGCGGTGACGGCACCGGACTTTGGTATGAAAACTTTGAACCACCGAACCGAGGGCCAAAGTTTTCTGGGAGACACTGCAAGTGTCAGCGGCCGGTGTGATTGCAACATATGCCGACAGGCGGCTCTTCCGCTCCCAACCATTGAAGTGTGCTGGTAGCTTACCCAACATGACACTTTGGTGTCAATTAAGGCATGAATAATGTAATACGCTGCGGCCTGCAGCCAGAGATCATCATGAATTCAGGAAATACTTTTCTTAGAAGGGGGCTCACCGAACGGGAAAGAAAAACAAAGCACTACCAAAGGCCACCGGCGCCGTCGGGAACACTTTCTTCGCTCCGCAGCGGCCAGCAAACGTTTGCAGCTGACAGGTTTCGGCGGCCCGGGACTTTTGCAGAAAAACCAATTTCAATAATCATCCAACCGAACTAACCGTAGCGACGCACACTTTACGAATCCGACGCGCGCCGGTGACTTGTTTTGTTATGATAATGGCGCACCCTGAAGCACCCGGGGCCCCGACGGACGCCAAACAGGGCCAGGACCTGCCGACTGCCAGACTGCCGGCTGCCAGCACCGATTACAATCTTGTCCGACGCGCGGAAAGAAAACGGCAAACGCATAACTTTAATTGCTTTCACCATGCAGCAGCAGACCGACCGGACCGGAACTGCAGAAGTTGCCGGGCCGGAACTATTACGGACCGTTTTGTTTGCGAATTTGGCTCGTGCATCGTTTCTTTATTGGTCTGCTGCTTTTCCGCACTTTCTGAAGCGTCCATCGTTAGGCACGGACCGAACAGTGCGCGCGTCCGCACTGTCGCAGCGGTCGCTGAAGGCGCATTTAGGGATTTTTCCGACCCCTTAGTCGAGTGTTTTCTTGCAATTTTCCACCTCTTTTCCGCCAGTGTAATGATGCGCAAAATGGCCTCGGAAGATAATGCACCCGGTTCATCGATGTATGAAGTCGCGCTTTTACCATTATACGGCCCGACCGTGATTGCAAATTTGGCAGCCACCGTTTTGGGGTCGCGTTCGGGTCGGCCAAAATTTGATTGTGCAAGATTTTTGATAGCCATAAGCAGCGCTCTGGATGCGTGTGTCCCATACAAATCCAAGACCGGATGTCCTTGTACCTTACATTTTTAATATATACTAAAATATCCAGAGTAACATTACTGACAATCGGTTGCTCTTGAAAGCCATCGATGTTGAGCACAAAATATAAATATTAAATTAAGGAATACATACGTTCATATTCGCCTAATAGTATGCAATCGTTAAGTCACTATTATTAGGCGTCAATCCATTTGCAACATTATTGTTTCTCTACCATTATAAATTATGTGAATGAATTCGGTGTGCACTTATGCTGAAGCAAAGCGTCAACAAAAGCAAACCTTACTCGAAACCGGGGCCGGAATATTGATTTCTGGTGAATTGATTCACTACTCCAAAGTCTTCGCGCTCCCTGGAGTGCAATTTCGTTGCGAGGCTTGCATTCTGCTTTTGTGGTTACCGTACCATACCCGCCAATCTGTTGCCAAGCTGAATCGAATACATTATGTGCCAGTCAAGCATTAAACATTCGCCGCACAGAAAAGTAAAACCTACACTTTCGGGCACATCCCGCCCCGGGATCCGCTGTTTGACAACCAGCGTGAAACAAAGCGAGTCTCCGGCTCCATAGTTACTTCCCATCCCATCCCAATGTGGCCCCTTCAGTGCAGCAGGAGAAAGTTTACCATCGTTACCGCTACACCAGGGCGCATTACCTCCGCCAAGCGGGACAACCTTTTTGGGGGCTGCTTGCATTTACTGTACGGAAAAAGGCCCGGGTTCCTGTTCTTCACACACAAAGCAGGCCCGGAAATCGAAAGAGACGGCCGCAGCACCGGCGAACCGTCGAGCGGCTTAAATGAAACCGAGAAAGCAATCGGTCCGTAAAGAATGGGCCCCGAACGCCCTACCTCACGCTGCGTGCACAGGTTTTGAAACCATCGTTTTCCAGAAACCCAGCAACCCTGCAAGGCTCGGAGGGTCCCGAAAACATTTCTCAAGCCAAAAATACCAAACTCCCTGGGGAGTGCCGGTGGAATCATAAAAAAAGCATCGCCAGAGTGAGGCCAGATAAAAGCAACGCCAATGTTTACCAATACCTCGGCAGACGAGACGTAACTTGCATCTTGTTGGGCCGTTCGTTGCATTGCCTACCGGGGTTCCGAACAGGGTTTGCCACAGGAATCACGATCTCGTCCTCTCGGTGAGCGGATTGTTTGCTGCTCTTCGCCCTTTGCGATGATCGAACTTCTTTCGAACTGGAAGTGGGCCACCTGCCGGCCGGTCCCGCTGCCCTGCGGAGTGTGCTTTTGCATAGATGCATCCGTACGAAGTAATTTAAACTTTCGTCGCCATCGCTGGAAATCCATCGCTTGTGGTGTGCTCGGGGTTTTCGTGGAAACTACCCGGATGAAGCCTGTACTACCTTTGACCTAGCCTCTCTTTACTAGGCTGTTGCTCTTAGTTTTTAAGCGACTTTCCAGTGTATGTTGGCCCGTTTTTCGAAACATGAGAATCTTTTCAACATTATCAAGTTGATCATGAATCTTGTTGTTGTATAGAAACGCAAATTAGGGGAAAAATCCAAGAAAAATATTGCAACATCAAACTAACAACAATGAGGTACAAGTGGACTACGAATCGGAAAGAGAACGTTCAATGCTTACCAACAAAACGGAGCTGAGCACAGTGTGTTCGAACGGAACGATTCTTAACCGCCAATGTGTGCTTAAACACAACTTTAATCAACCCCACATAACGCTTCGGTCAGCTGCCGGCCAACCACAGCCAACGGTATTTCTTGAGGCTCCGATAATTAATATCAACCGGCCAGGGCCAACCAGGATGCTAACCACCAATCTGGGCAACGATGCACGGCTGTTTGTTTGGTGGGTTGCTATGTTTATCACCACCGTGTGTGTGTGTGTGTGGGTCGGCTATCGGTTGTCAATGTTTAAAACCGATGTTTGTACTACATTCGGATGACTTTCATTGGTGGCCAGCTTGTTGACCGGAATAATGCGATGCTTAGAAATCGTAACATTCGCAGCACTGCCACAGGCGCTCCCATTTCAGGTGCGTTTGGAATTAGTAACGGATCAGAAGTTAAGTGGTTCGATTTTCAGAATTTTCCGGATGAAAATTGTACGCCATTCGCGTAACTTTGAACGCCAACTTTGACCAGAGCCGTGCTGAATGTGTTCCTTCTCAGCTCCCTACTCCATTAAGCCGTCGCTATGTAAACGACACAAACAATCGGATTGGCAAATCGCTTCACTTATTTCTTCCGACTGCATGACTGCTTCGCGAGTGCTTCGCTCAGCCTCAAGAGCTATGCTCAGCCGCTTCGGTCAACCCGTCTGGATCTGGCTGGACGGCCGGCGGTTGTGAGATTTGGAGTTTCACCCGAGTAATACCAGAAACGTTGTGAATCTCGTTTATTTATCGGTTTCTCGACGCGCTTCACCAGGCTCTTCGCCGTTATTCTGTGCGATAAAAGCGTGACATGGAGAAGATCGCGATCATCGGGATCTCTACTATTCTACACCGTGGACCGAGTACGTGAGTAGGAAGCGATGGCTCGGATGGTCCGCGACACAGAATGTGTTTCATACATAAATTTTCATTATTTATTCTCAACATTGCTGCATAGGCGCCGGAGGCGAACGGGCTCACGGGAAATGGAAAATCTGTGCAAAACGAACGCTCCGTTCAGTGGCGGGGTGGTGAAAAATTGTCCCATTGATGACGTCGGCAATTCGTACTGCGAATAAGAATGAGATCGATGCCACCCGCGATGGGTGGTGTGTTTTTTTCTTAACGTTTGATGGAATGTGTGTACTCTTATCTCGTGACGCTTCAAATACGTTTGAATTGCGATTTTTTTATCAACACTACAGAGCAAAAGATGGGCTTGGAAGGCTTGGCAAAAATCGAAACCGAAGGGAGCTCTGCATTACTCCAACCTCGTGCTAAGCGTGTTTGTGCTTAGGACGCAGTTTTGCCTCTTTTGAATTCGTACGGTGCCTAAAATGCGGCAACGGCAGCTTCGAAATTATGCTTCTTGTCTTCCTCTCAACGAAAGAACTCATACATATCAGCATTACTCTCTTAAGTTTGACCCACTAACGGTGTGCTTTAGTAGTTAAGCTCCCAATACCTATTTTCATCTTTCTGAGGTCACTCTGATTTTGGCCAGCCAGTATCGGATCTTTGACGACCAATAAAGCCGAGTTAAATTCACCAGAATGTGGAATCAAATATTGGTTCAAGTGCCGGGTGCCTTTATTGAGAGCAATGGCACCATTACGGCATCAAAATAAAGTACGATTGGAGTGGACACATCGTACACTGTGCCTAAATTGCTGCCACCCACACACACACACACACACACACACACACGGTGCATGGTAATCGAATTGTCTAGCCTTAACCTTAACGTGCATTCAGGAACGCCTGGAATCGGTTAGCTATTAGTTAGCCAGCACGTGCGTCCTTAAAAACGATCCCAAAGCCAAGGCGCAATCGGGACGGCACGTAACGGACGGAAAACCTGGGCTGCTTCCGGTGCGGAAACTGGATCATTTGGGCGCACACACACGGGCGAGCGCCGTGATGATTAATCAATTAAGTTTTCATAATGGATTTATGAATAATGAGCAGTTGTCAGATGTCTGGACTAGCTGTGCGCCTAGACCAACCACAGCCGGTGCCGGACCGCCCCGGACCAGGCTTATTGTAGGTAGCAAATTGCTTCGAAAACGAACCAAACCGAAAAAAAAACATGGGAAAAAGACCAATGCCCTGTCCGTCGCACTCGCTCGCAACGGAGAGAGCGAGAGAGAAAAGTCGGGAAATCGAGATGATAACAAATGAGAAGCAGAATCGATAAAAAAAAGTGCACCAAACCAGACCGCCAAACCGGTAATCGGGAAGTGAGGCAGAAAAGGGGGGACAGAGGGTGAGAGAGAGAGAGCGCGGGAGGCCACAGACTTGGCCGGCGATGAGCCCGCGTGCCAGCGAGATGATGAAAAATGACAAAAATTTCCAATCACATCACGGAAATTGGTTTTCATAACGTCCGGTTCGTGACAACGGGCGAACCGCTCCGGAATGCGGCCCAACCTGCTGCGGAAGATGCTGCGAGGAATGCTGCGCTTGGCTCTGTGGTCCTCCACAGGACACCAGGATGGGCCGCAGTCGGATTGACCAACGTGGCGTCCGGCAGAGCCCGGATGGTGGCGGTCCGGCCCTCCCCTCTGATGTCTGTGATATTGTTGGCTTCGGCGCGCGAAGTGCCGAAGGAAGGCAGTCCCCATTCCTGGAGTGCTTCCTGTTCCCTGTTATGTAAGGACCTGTTTTAGTTAGGCAGGCGCAGCGGTAAAGGATGCACCCCACAGGAACCCTATGAAAAGAAGGAGAAAAAAATCGCGATAAAAAGTGAAACAAAGCGGTTTTGAAAAAAGGACACACAGGAAGAGAGAGTTTCAAGCCTCGGGCAGAGTCGAACAGACCAGTCAGCCGTGCGCTCAGCTCCTTCCCGAGCGATGGTGGTGGACTCAGTTTTTTTGGGACTTTTTGCCTCCCATGCTGATCGGGGGACAGATGGGGAAACTATTTTTTTTTTCTTACGTCTGATTCTTCCACACCGGTAGAATACACCGGTTTGTCGCATTGCCGGCAGCTATTGAGGTTCCTTCAGCAGCAGCGCTGAAGCAGGCGTTTGGTGTTTGGTGGCCATTTTCGATCCAGTGGTTCCAAGGACCCAAAAAGGCACGAACGATGTGGACGTGGACGCCCGGCAAGATTGTTGTAATTTTTACTCACCGCCCAGCCGGACGTTGGGCTACTTGAGAAACAATTGACAACTAGTGGAGTGGCCTCGGTTGAAGATAGCTTGCAGTAACTCTAGATAACCGGAAATGAAAAGATTGTCCGATCGTGATTCAGAAGCCGGGCACTGTAGAGCTGAACATTTCGAACAAACGACAGTTGAAAGCAGCTTTCAGAACGCGAGCTATCTGATGCTATCCGGAACGAGGGCCCAAATATTCTGGAACCGAAGGACTTTACAATATTTCCTTTCAGGAATTCATTTCTGGTTTTGTAACTGTTCTCACTGCATCTAAGATTGGACCTAGTGCGTTGGATCGATTCTTACATGAGGAGCAGATCAAGTTATGATATTACTTAAGCAATTTTCTTCAGAAAGTTATTGAGTCATTTCACGTGAACGTATGTACTTGTCCTTGAAATCCTTTCGTAGTTCTCTAGTTAATGTATCAGAGGTAGTAACATTAGCGGTTAATTTGGCCGAAGACAACCTTAACCAACGTAGATGTCAGCAACTCTTAGCTCAAGGATCTCCCGTCACTATCTGCATACAGTGACAAGAAAACGTTTTTTGAAAACTTGTCGCCATTCAAACTCCGAAGGGTGCATTGTGTTCTGTACGATACAGCCCATTGACATCGATATGCACTTTCTTCTTCGCCATGAACGATCTGAGAGGTGGACGAAATCGCTTGCCATGCAAACCGCCTGCCACTCGTTGCTTATTCATAGCCCATGGAATGTCTGGCCTCTTCGTCTTGGCCGCTCCTCGGCCGAGTTAAGAAAGTCAATCTTCGCAGCACGGGTAGGCCAATAAATCCACCCGCCAGCGTCGGTCGGACTGCATTCTGAGCGCACCGGTAGGCAGGGTTTTCCAATATTTATGATCCTCTTTCAACCGACCGACAAGAACCCTACCGAGCTCACCAGACTCATCGAGACATCGAGAAGGTTGTGCGCATAATAATGAACCAGGCGGCGGTGGGAAGAAAAACGTTCGACATGTAGAAGGCGCCTCCTTCTGACTGAATAGGCACCCTGCACCACTTGGCTGGCAAGCAAAGCCTCTCTTCCCGTCCACGAGGCTGCGTGTCGTTTGATGTTGTAACATAATTTGTAAGAATAGTATTCCTTTCCGTCGTCAGCATGGGAAACGGCGTGTGCGGCCCGGTACGGTGGACCCACTCACGACACCATTTTGTCACGTCCGTCAGGTGTCCTTTCCCGCCTATCAGGTAGGTTCGGGAGGGAAAGGTACTCACCCCACTCGGAATGGTATCTTTAGTCGATCAGGCAAGTTCCATAAGTCAACGAACGGGTTGAACTGCACGTTAAATGGTGGAACTTCACACGGCCCTTACGACCATTAGCTATACATCAGGCGGAGACCCGCCCCGGCCGAGTCAGGTTCGTGCGATAGGCAATTTAAAGAAAGAAGAACCTAAATGAGCTTGAATACGTTTTAGCTACCTAAAGCGGTTGGTGAAATTGTTTCCGGAATAAAATAATAACTTCATATTGACAGACTCGGTCGGTACTTATTCCATAGAAAAACAATGTCACAAATTGCAAACATCTAGGCGTATGTTATGAATTTTGGAATGACACGAAAAGCGCCAGAAACTATGTAACTTGAACTATAAGCTACTATGGCAGGTAGTCAATGTGTTCTCTTGCTACTTTTTCCCAAAGTAGTTGATATCGATGTTGTAGTATTACTTTAAAAAATGAATTAAACCAATTCAGCTTCTACTTTTTATATCTACGTATCTATCAGGATTCTGCGGCATCCTGAGAAAATCCTACTGAGCGTTGATAATTTTATGCAGCTTGATAGTTCGATAGTAGAAAAAGTGAATATACTTGTAACGTCGAGTGCAGTCACTATAATGCTCTGTTTACAGCACCAGAACGCTTCAAACGTAAAAAGTCTTTTCACTTATTTTTGCTCAAACATACTCAAAACGACTGTTAATGCGATCCTATTGAAACGGGGTTTGTTGAAACAAAAACCTGCTCTGTACCTTCGTTAGCGTTAGCTGGCGTAATAAAAAAGTGCTATGCCTTCATTAAACCTATTGACTTTTCAATACCACCTCTTCACTTGGTTCGAAGTGGACGGTTCAGCAATGGTCAGCGGCGTTGAGTTGCAGTTGGGCGCTGCACCCGGCTGACCTGGAACCGGTGGAGCGTCGGTCCGGCGGGTCGTTCCATTAGCAAATATTGAATGGCTTTAGTTGATTGAATTTTTCATCGAGAGAGTTCAATTTGACGTTTTTTGCTGCTTCCCTCCCGGTGGACTGTATGATTACTGCTCGCCCCGAAGAAAGGTGCACCGGGGTCCATTACCGGGAGTCCGGTGTCCTTTGGCCGGTTACGGGACGCACCCTCTAAGGCTGGACCCTTTCAGCGCTGAAGCTCCGAGTTCAATTATGGACCATTTTCGTCCACGGTTCTGGAGCTACTACAATCTACTCGAAACCAACCGGCAGCCGGCAGTTTTGTGCTCGTAAATGGCCCCAGTCAATAAGCCAATCACCGAGCACGACCACCTTCGCTCCGCTTTGCATTCATTCACCCACCCAGCGACTAAATTATTATATTCACGCAAACCCTGCCAGCATAAACAGCCAACCGCCAGCCTTGCTGCCCTTTCGGTGCAGCCATCCCGGGTAACGAAGGATGAATTTTTCATAACGCAAATGAAGCTTTAGACCTTACCGAACGAGCACGCCCGTGTTTTTCTTTTTTCGCAGAGCCCGTTCTCAATCATTTCTTGGGGCCCATTTTGTTGGGCCCATTGATCCGTTGTAGTGAAATTGGTATCGGCCCGCGGGCCGTTGGGTTGCGTAACCACGGGAAGCAGCCCTCGAACCCGGGGGGAACTGATGTATTCAGAAGTTTAATTGAATTCACCTGCACCAGCTTGAAGGACGCGCTCTAGGGCGAAGGACGCGTTATGAAGAGTAGTTTGAAAGCATGTGCCAGAAGGTGCGAGCTACGTCAAGAAATGGCCCACGATCAGGTTGCGGTGAGCGAGGTTATAATAATCAGGTGGGCACAATACGTCAGCCGGCTAGGCACACGCAACCAGCGCTCCCGATTTATGAGAATTATTTATCGTTTATTTTTGTCGTGAATTAAACGTCACTACATTATGGCACTACGACCCCGTTCGCGCGAAAAGGTGCTCCATATTTATGTGTTCAAACTCCGCTTATGGCGCCAATGATTGGCGGGAACAGGTTGGCGTTATGGGCGATAGCGCTGGCTAGAGAAAGACGAAAGGTAAAATTATCCCCAAAAGTAGCCCTTTGTGCATGGCATCGCTCAACATCTCGTTCGTTTGAAGTGAATATTGAAAACAATCTCACAATCCCATACATATTCAGCAGATTGGACCCATTCTAGTGGTGTGCGCCTAAAGGTATGCGTGTGAAATGGAACCGAAGCGCTTACGCTGCACGTTCTCCTGTTATAAATATAAGGTCACGTTTACCGTGTTTAGCGATCCGTATGAAGTATTTTAAATCGTTCACATCGTTTCACCACAAGAACTTGGAGCTCTCCGTGCATTATTACTCGAATATACGCAACAGTAAATTGCTAGGCACCCTTCATAATCCTTTTGTTTTATACCTACTCCCCACAAAACGAAATAAAAACAGGATTCAGCAAGGTGAAGACCAAAAACACCGCACCACCGGCGGGGTTGTTTGGCTTATTGACACACGGGGGACACATTTTAATCGCTCAACTCACGCCGTCGAACGCGGTGGTGGTGGTGGTAGAGACCGCTCACACAGCTTAATTTATCAGCGGCAGGATAATCGGCTCGTTACATGGCTTAATCATGTTTGTAATTGTGCAATTTTCCAAGTTTCCGTTGCCCCATCGTCGGTCGGTGGAAAACGAATTTTGTCCCGCCGATGGCGCCGGATAACTCGTCGGGCCGAATCGAGCCGGGTGGGTAATTGTTAAAGCGTAGCCGTAATTAATTTTTCGTTCGATGGCGTTCTTTGTCGAACAGGTGAAACACAGTTCGGTTCAGCTTCTTCGGCGGGCTCGTCGGGGCGCGCCCAGTCAATCGGCGGCAATCAGAGGCTTAATCGATGCCACCCACCCCCCACGAGCGGCCCATTGCTCGCGGGATTGTAAAATGTGCGTAAAATATTGATACAATGCAAACGACAACAAAAAACCACCACACAATCGGCCGGGTGCTGTTGTGCTGTTTGTTTCTCCGCTGATTATAGCCTCGAGTGTGCGGACAGTTTGTTTGCGCAGCTGTTTCCCGGTTTTCCCGTTTAATCGAGGTGCAGTATTTAATTACGCACTATCTGTGCCTGCAATGGCTGTATTGAAAGCTATCTTTTAGGCTATCATCTCGGCGGTGCTTCTAGTATAGCTCTCATTTCGCTCGGATTGCTCGGATTGCTCGGATTTGATGACGCTTAAACTTCCGGGTCAATGAATCGGTTAAAACGAAAACAATGGATAAAATAGTATAATAAAATGTTTGAACAGTCCATAAAACTATGTTTAATTGGGACAGTATTTGATCATCAAAACGGCTCCATCTTCTTACATTTGCTGGTTAACGATATCAGCATAAGATTTGCTAACACTTCAATTAAAGAAAAAAAAATATTCATACAAGAGATTTTTTCAATCTATTCTAAATTTGTAACCCTTTGTTAAATTTGTTACGCTCTGGCTGCCATGTTGTCGACATTGTTCGTTAAATAATGAAATTGTTACTCCAAGTGTTACTAAATTAAATCTGGGAATCGATTTTTTGCACCATTTCTCAACACGACCAGTGGGTTCAACCATTGGCAACCGTTAAGCTTTAATGATAATCTACTGTCTTTCGATTTATGCGCCCTCACACAGAGACAAACCAGAGAGTGAATGTGATCAAAAACCATTTTA
Source organism: Anopheles cruzii (assembly GCF_943734635.1). Lineage (NCBI taxonomy): Eukaryota > Metazoa > Arthropoda > Insecta > Diptera > Culicidae > Anopheles > Anopheles cruzii. The sequence continues at coordinate 20,510,845 of NC_069144.1, forward strand.
ATCCCTCTTCCAGTTCATTGGGACGCAAGTGCTCCTGTTCGTGCTGACCGTGATCGGGTCGGCCATTCTGCTCGACTTCTCCACAATGAACTCCAGCATCCAGCCGCTGATTCGCCACACGATGCTCCGCTTCATCGTCACCTCCGAGCACCCGCACTCGTCGGCCGCCCTGAAGCTGATCCAGGAGAGTGTAAGTACCCGCCACGGCCAGCTGCAAGTTGCATTCGAGCTAAGCCTCGAACGAGGCAGCCTGGGCCCGGCTAGACCAGGGCCCCGGACCCGGGACTAAAGAGTTTCACAGCACAGTTCATTAATCCATTATTGAAATCAAACACCGAGCACCCGGCTTAGCTAGGCTCGGGACGGGTCTGTGTCGGCGGAGTGACACTTCGTCACAGGCCTTCGTTGTCCGCATCGTATCGTCTGCCGGTCTGCGGAACAATGGAATTAATTGTGAAATGTGAGCTTCTAATGGATATTTGTTTAGCCTCGCTCCACCAGGCTCGCCCCACACGGCGGGCGATCCTTGTTCTTTCGGCCCGGCTCAAGTTGCCAGGGGCTCGGGGTGGCGAGCATGAGGTCCTCCCCATTTGGTGCTCCGATAGAGGATCATGGCCCTTTATCGATTGTAGGCAAATATTAAACAATCATCTTATCGTTTACGAATTGGCGTTATTGTTCTCAGCTGAGAACGTGCCTTTCGCCAACAACCGGTAACCTTCAAAGGAAATTTTTATGTTTCAATTTAACGATGCAAAGTTTGCTACAAAATCAGAGTCGTGATCAAAGCTGACTGTTTTCTTTTTTGCATTTTTTCGAATTCATTTGAAAATGTTGTTGAATTATTTTTCCGTTTACAATGAAACATTGTTTTAAATAATGCCTGGACAGAACGGCGGAAAGGTATTTAAAATACTTTCCAATGCCATCGATCTCCTTAAGCATCCCGCTACGAACTGAAAAGGATTGTCCCTAAATAGATCGACTTCTGTCGAGAAGCGTATCGTGACCGACCGTAACCGTAATCAGCTTTCTGCTTTTTGAACGAATGCTCCCATTTGCCCTCCGGCAACCTCTTTTAAGCCCACCCAACTAAAGTGGGTCTCCTTTGGAGCCAGGATAATTAAGGAAGCCTCATCGTCGTCGAGGAGAGTGGGTTCCTTCTGGGTGCTCCGATTGGTAAATTGTACCCGATATTGGCGCTCTTCTAATGAGTGAGTGCTTTTTCACGAGCGACAACGTGACCGTAACTTCCACCCAACGTGACCACTTCCGGGACTCGACTGACCAGCCCACGCCTTGCCTAACGGCTCCGAATGCTTCGAATTGTGGTGCGTTTCAGATTGGCTGCTGTGGAGCGGACGGACCGAACGATTACATGGTCATGCGCCAGCCATTGCCGCTCGAGTGCCGCGACACCGTCACCGGAAATGCGTTCTTCCACGGCTGCGTCAACGAGCTGACCTGGTTCCTGGAGGACAAGTCGGTGTGGGCCGCCATCATGGCGATGATACTGGCGGCAGTTCACGTGAGTTGCACTCCGCACTGCTCGGTGTGGTCCATTACCTCGGTGTGTCCATCTGACTGAGCGTCCTCACGTCCGTTTTTCCTCCCCATCTCACACGCAGACTTGCAACGGCGTGCTGGGCATCGTCCTCGTGCAAGCTCTGAAGCGCGAAGAGGAAGCGATGAACCGGCGCTAGAGGCCGAACCCGGCACTTCCAAGCCGATCCCAGAGAGGAAGAAGGAAGACCAGACCACAGACAGACAGCAGCAACAACAACAACAACAAAAACACATCCATAGACGAGCATGACGAGCTATGACAAGCGGCGTGCGGTGTTATCAGCTACAGTATTTAGGGGCTACGAGTGTGGTGGTGCCATTGTTTTTTTTTCGTGTATTTCTTTGCATTAAGGTCAGTACTTAGCAGCGACAGTGTCAGCATTTTCACCCATCTTAAGAGTCGATTTATGATAATAAAAATCACTAGGCTTACATACCGCTGGTTTCGTGTTCAGTTTGTCTGAATTGGGAGCAGAACGGGAAGGTAAGCAGTGCAGGACCTGGACACGTTCCTCGACGAACCAAACAGTTTCGGAACCTCATTCCATAAATCAATGAACAAATAAAATAAATTAAATACATGAACAAATTATAGTTGCATACTTTTACACTCATGAAAAGATAAATACCTACCAACAGACGCCACCTTAGGACATGAATTAGTACAAACTGAGTTTTTTTGGTCCTAACTTTGGTGTTGTTAAAAATGAATAACGTTGACACCTATTCCATATGTTTTCCTGTTGTTTTGGTAATATCTTTATGGAACTTCCAAAACAGTGGTTCATTCCAATAACTCCTGAAGTGCCTCAACTTGAACAGGATCAAGGCCACGTTTTACAAATCTTTGCGGTGTCACGGTTCGGGAATGATATAAACAATCCGCCACGCAGTCTACGATGGTGAATAAAACCAAATTAAAGCTTATGCTTCCATCAGCACGTAACAGAGCGAAAGACACCTCCAACGTTAACCCATTCTCGGAAGTCGTTTCCGAAGCGAAACAGCTTTTCCTTCAGCGCCCTCCAAGTGTTCAAAACAAAAAGAATTATTAGACGCCGGGTCGGTGCCGGGTGGCTGGTGTGCGACCTTTTAACTGTGCCCCAACCCAGATGGCCCACAGGGGAGGGAGCTACACCGAATGGCGTGTAAATCCTTCCTCGAAAAGTCAAACCACGCCCGTCTGCTCCCACCATGCAAGCGGGGACCCAGCCCCACCCCCGGTCGGCGCAAGGTGCAATGTTTTCGGGGTGATAATTTACATAATTTTGCCTTACGCAATTCGTTCGCCAGCTCCACCGCCAGCTGTTGCCAATCCCTGGTGGTTCCCGTTCCCGCTCCACTGTACACTACTTATGCTTCCCAAATCCCGCAAGCACCCCCCGGCTGGCATCAAGGGGTTCCTTATCTGAATCCCTGCGGAGCACAACCTTCACGTCGGCGACGGAGTTGGGAAAAGGAGTTGCCGTTGTTTTCGTAGCTGTCGCCAGGTAGCTGCCGCTTTTTTTTTTGTCAACGAAACTTCACAACCCGAAACGCCCGGACGTTCGGGAAAGTAAAAACCCTCCCCAAAACCACCTTTTGTTTCGGTCACACCGAGTCTGGGTGGCACGTTCACACCTTGCCCCTGTCGGAAGGACTCCGTTGCCACCACGGTCGAAACCGGTAAACTGCCAACCGCTGGCGCGCAACAGCCCAGAAACCTTCATCAATTTTTTATCCTAAGAGTGGATTTAAAATATCAATTGTGGGTTTGAATAAAATATTTTAATAACCCCAATTGGTGGTAAATAAAATATGAATCTTCAAGCGGCCGGCTTCGCTCTGGTGGCTTCGGTGCCGAAAAAAGACGCTCACAAATCAGTTTTATTGCCCCTGCTCACGCTGCCGCCAGTTATGCTGCCGCATGTGGCGCAAAACGGGCTTTTCATTCTCAACACCCGACGAACTGGTAGATTCTTTTCGTTTTCTTTTTCTTGCAATAACGTCAAAGTCACAGGCATCCCTGCTGTTAGTATTTGCGATCGCTATACTACTATGGGAAAAGAAAACATTTGCTAGTAAGCATTATGTTAATATGTGTAATTATTGTCATAGTCAGATAATTTTATTCGTATTGCTCATTGATCCGACGTTTTAAAGGAGCGGACTTCCTGGTGACGTATCCAATCTACTTCGCTTCTCGCTTCCCGTAGAATACATGGCAGATTCCTATTATTATTCAAGGAATGTTAAATTTGTATTTCGTTTTGACGGATATGGTAACATTTTGGTCAGGTAATTCAAGTTACTTTATTGGAAAAATCATTGATCATTGATTTCAATGGAATGCATCGAATTGCTGCTGAGCAATCATTTTCTACGTTTTATCCACATACTTGTAACGATAGCTATTACAAAAGCGAGTCGCTCAGGAAACTCAAAGGAATAATCATAGATCCATCCTACAACTTCGAGTTATGAGGAGGCAGTCCTGGTAAATCGAGCGAGTTGAGAAATTTTGTTGACCAATTTACAGCTTCATCCATCCACAGCATCGTTTGAACGTTCACATGACTGACGCACCACGTGATCAACGTGTTTGCGTCAGTCATCATCATGTCATCATCATCACTGTATATCAGACATTCATTTTAACATACATATAAATAGCTATATGCGTTCGGAGGCATCTACTCGATATCGTATAAATGTGAGCTCCATTTCGGTACGTCACTTAGCGCAACATCGTAGACATGGCTATAAAATGGGGGCTGTTATCGTAGCTTTAATTTGAGATTAAAACTGTTCTCCCGTCAAGCACTCCGACGGCTAGCCCTAGCATAAATGCCGCAACTGGTTCGCACATGATAACTTTAACCCGATGAGCCCTTGGAAGCCAGACGAGGACGCCGCCGATGAGCCGCATGCCATTAGAAACGATGCTCCGAACAAAGTTATTAACTTTTATTCAACAGCGTGCCAAAGCCGAGACGGACGGAGCCCAGACCGCGTGCAGTGCCGAACGCGGTGAAGCGATGGGTTGGGTTAGCAATCTTCTATTTATTGCTTGTACATTCACACCGTCCCCGGTGCAGTGGGCAAAAGGTGAAGGACCTCATTAGAAACGTGCACACTTTCGGCCCGTCTATTCAGCGCCATCTCAAGACACGTTTTCCCCATTGGGCCGGCGGGTGAAAATGTTCCCCATGTGTGTGCGGTGCCGCCTGGAGAACGGGCGACGACCCCCACGCCCTTTTCCCACCCCTCCTTTCACCACCCCCGAGGCCCATTCAGCACCAAAGCGTCATTCAAGAGTACGGCGTCTTTGAGATCGGCTCCGTCTTCGCTAACAAACGTCTTCGGGATGCATTGTGAAGAGCGTAGAGCTAAGCTCGAGAAGAAGCAACGAAAACGGACCAACCAGGGGACGGAAAAAAGCACCCGAGACCCGACTAAGACACGATTTTGCGTCCCTGTGCCTGCGACACTGCGGCAGAGTCCGGGCGGGGCGCGGTCCTTACTTTGTGCTCACATGCTCATATCGGCCATGAATATCCGAGGATGTAAACAGCGATTTCATTCCAGATCCAGCGCAATCATAACCAGCGCCAGGTCTCGGCACTTGGAGTGAAAGCTTTCGCCGGTGGTTCCAGAATTCGAACGACAAATGACAACAGTTAAAGGGAAAATTTAAAACCGTTTGGTTTCATATGCGTACACTCTACACTTTGTCGTATTTTAAATTTTGCTTAGTTCGTTTTATTTCATTTCACAGTTCGATCGACTTGTTTGCTTACGTGTTGTATTCTTTTCCGTTGCTTTGTCGTTTGTTTATTTATTTTAAGGTTCGACTCGACTTTAATTTAATAAAATTATGGGCATCATTACGAAAACGAGATGTTTACTTCACAATCGAATTTTAACCACTCAAGAGCCCACTGTTTGAAGGTGCCCCCGAAACCATGTACGCGTGTCCTTCGACGATTGAATGTCTCAAAGCTTTACACCTCGTCGCCGGCGTCAAGACGCCACCTCCTCGTTTGCCCCTTCCTGTTGTTAGATGTTTTCCTTTGCTTTTAACTCAAAGCTGCTGCTGCTGCCGATGTCGGTCGGGATGTCGGGATGTCCTGACGACTAAGCCCCCTAGCGTCGGTGTTCTCATGCATTCATGTACGTAGCGGTAATATCATTTCTTTCTCCGCTAGTAACGATGTCAACATTACAGCGTCGTCGTCTCGTCCCCCGACTCGCCGCTCTCTCGGTGGCACTGCGAGGGTCAAAGTGCGCTGAGTGCAACCGAAAAACCGGTGACCGGCGTGTCGTACTGCTCACCACACCGCACCACACCGCAGCTCAGCTGCTTGTTTATCCACCCGAGAGATTCGCTGCATCTTCCAACGAGGCCAGTCACCAGTTTCATCGGCAAACAAACCTCTTACGAGGTCTTCTTGATCGACGCAGAAGGTGCCACTGTGCCGTGCCCGACCCATTACCTTCGTCGGCGCAGAACACGATGGCCGTTTGCAGTGCAGCAGTGTTTGGTGGCCGACTCACAGCGCATAAACATATCGCATCTGCGGCTAACGACACTTTGGTGCGGTGGCACCGTCTCGGGCGTCTCGAAGGGGCGAAAACGAAGCCCGGGAAGCGTTAGCTCATGTTTCTCATGCATCGATGCGGAGCATGAAGTCGATGGGTTTGTTGCTTGGTAGCGGTTCTGGGGGGATAATTGGGATCCTTGAGAAGATATCGCCCTGTCGCGCGATTGAGGCATGCGCGTAACAAAATCACTCATTAACGGTAGCGACTCGACCGGGAAAATGGTGCAATTCTGTCGCCTCCGTTGCCCAGACTATGGGTGAGTAGAGATAAAATGGTATTAAGAAAAGCGTAACCATGCAACCATGAATGTAAAATCAAGTAATATTTTATAGGGTCGATATGATTTTCTAGCAGACGAAGGAGATGAGCTTTAAAAGCAATGTCTGTTTTTATGTGTTAAGGAATTCAAATCATATAACATCTTAAAACACAAATATCCTTGAATCCAAATTTGGTTCGAATTAGAATTCTATTTGCTCGGTAAAATTGATAAGCTATTCAACAACATTTCCAATGACTTCACCCCGAAACCTAAGAGCCCTAATTTTAATCTTTCGCCGCAGCACAGCAATCATTAAAATTCCACTTGCGTCACGCAGGAGGCAATTTTCTTTCTTAAAAATTAACACAAGACGCAGGACGAATTAACATTCGCGGCGGAACGGTGGCGAGTCACGTTGCGGCCGCTGCTTTACGATACTCTGAAAGCCGCTGAGAGATTACATCCTTTTTTATATTTTCTTGCTTTTTACACCATCTCCATTCACTTGCTGTTTGTGGGTAAATTTATATTCAAATCTGCGTCGCACTTTGATGCATGTTTCCGGTTCCGTTCCCCGCGTGCCTCATACCCCGTTACTGGGCCCGTGTTCGTGTGCGACAAAATGTCACACATGTCCTTCCCAAACACACACGCTCGCTGTCAGGCAAAGTTTTACGGCCCCACATAACGTGTAAATTTTTTACCACCACTAAGAGGAACAAAATAATGCACTTTGCCGTGGTGGTTGCAATAAAATTTTATCCTTCCTTTGTCTGTTCCGGCTCCCGGTCGGGCTCCCCGGCTCCAAGGCATAATTTTCATCCTTTTTGTTGCGGACCAAGGGCGCCACGATTGCACCATTTGCGGAAGGCGGAAGAGAGCACGAATATTCGTAGAAACAAAAAAGCGGAGGTACCCAACGCTGACATCCGTTCACACCAATTGACAAAGGATACATTATGTCAGAAGAAGAAGGAAGGAAGGAAACAAAAAAGAACTCTAAAAAGCAGGACTCGTCATCGTCAAGGATTTTCATTTCTTTTTTGTCTTTAGATTGATGTCCTTAAGGAGCCATCCCACGTCAGCGTAGTGAAAACTTGGAAGCCGGAAGTCGTCGCAGGATATGTGGCGATAAAAATATTATGTTCGGCTGTAAAGCTACAACTTTACTTCGGCCTTCACGCACGCCGCTGGTCACGACGGCACCCACCGATGGAGTGGATTAGATTTTGAAGATTTGATAATCCCCGTGGCAGTAACAATGACATCGTATTGGGTGCGCGTGATACAGATCTGCTGAGCGAGACAATACAGGAAGCCCGTAGATAAAGTTGTTGCCTGGCCCGTTACCGGCACCGGGGAAAGGTGGAGCTGGATGCTGGCGCCGATGCAGCCGATCGGCAAGGAGGGCACGAACATTTTATGTGCCTCCTTTTGTCGGTGTCATGGGTTTCGGATGCTTCATCATAAATTACAAATGGAGAGGGAATTTCAATTTGTAAAGTGTACGCGCAGCACGTGAGGTTCCGCCTTCGTACACCTTTGTTTGCTGCTGCTGCTGCTGTGTGCGCTGTCGATTTTATGTCCACGCTCAGCCAGCAAATCGAACTCGTGTCGGGGCTAACGAAGTGATTTCAGTGCTTCATTTGTGCAGTTTAAGGTTTTACGATGTCACTTTTTGGGAGCCTTTCAAAATCATAAAATGCAGAGCAAATAGAGCTGGAGCTTTGCACGTTTCGTTCGCCAAAGTGCCAAAAATTATGTGCACGACCGATACAATGCACGGTACGTGTGTTTTGATGGCGATGGTGTTCAAATGAAGCAATTAATCCCATTTATTACCTTCATTTGTTCGGGGTGTTCTTTTATGGATCTAAATCATTGGAAACAACCACTGAATGGGAAGTTAAATGTTTTCGGGACGATCAATGACGTGATTACCGTTATCGTCAAGAATTTTCCGATGCTGTTGATTTCGTTTTATTTATTTGTTAATTAAATTTTTTTAATAAATTTATTTATCTATTGATTTATTTATTTATTTCCCAAACGTAACCTGTACGTAACCTTAGCCTAATGGACAATTTGAACGTATATCTTAGAATAAATAATACCCCTAATCCAATTGACGAGCCGCAAAAAAACACAGCTTACCATGTGGGGAAGTGACGAGTGACTGAAACAGTAACTACGGCGGCATGAAAGTCAAAAACATTGGGCACAAAGTGAAGAAAAACATAATGTAATTTATGAATGCTGGGTAGAACATGGAGAACACTATTGATCCTCCACAACTACCATTATTCCACAATGTCAATTCTCAATGTCCACAAAATTGTGCATCGCGCAAAGCGAGACTCCGCTCATTAAGACTCGCTAAATTGCCGCTCAGCGTTGTGTTGCGCTGCCAAACAGAACGTAATAAAATTAGTCAAAAGGTGGATTCTGCAAACATCGCCGCTCCGTGCGCCGTCGCACGGTTCCCCTTCATTACAACTTTATCGAACCGGAGCAGAGCATCGGCACTCCATCATAGTTTAGCCCACCATTTATTTGCCGCTCCAGAATGGGTTCAAACATTCGTCCTCGCAGTTTGGTGATGTACCCGCCTGGAAGCAGCCCTCATTTGCCTCATCCGAACGATAATCTAATATCACCGTCACCGTTCCCGCGACAAACGACGTCCCCCCCCCCCCCCCTTCCATAGCTCATCCCTTGATTTTTGGTGCCGCTCCGGTAAAATGTAAATAAATCTTAATGATTTTGGCCCCTCGCCACACGTCAAAAGACTGTTTCGGGGGGTTTGTCACCGCGATGGGAGGGTATCGAGGCCAGCCATCTGGCGGGGAGAAACCCGCGGCTGGTTCGGGACCATTTGGCAACCCGGCGACAGTGTTGATGGTTAGTCGGTTGTTATTTATTATATCGTTAGTTGCTGCACGATTTCAGCCCTAATTACGAGAGTAGAGCCGCGAAGGCCTCTCCCCGGCATCGGTGGGTGGCCCTTCTAATTCCAACCACAAAGGCAGCCACCCACGCGCCCGACACCCACGCGGTGCCGGAGGCTATCTGTGTGAGATCGGAAATTTATGCAGCAATAACGGAACGATAACTTCCACCTGTGCGAATGTGCCAAGCCCCGGTGTGACTCCGGAACCCCACATTCGCCACGCCGCAACTTTCGAACCGAGGTCCTTTTTAGCATATTTTGCCAATTAGCGCATGCCAAACCGAACCGAGCCGCCACCGCACCGCCGCCAAGCTTGCAAACCCGAAATCGAACCTCCGAAGCACTCTCGCCCCTAGAATGTCTCAATCGACCGGGTTCGGTGAACTTCGCGGAGGGGTGAAACAGGCGCGGTGATGAAGGACGGATGGCAGCGGTAGGGCACTGGTCGCCCAGGTGATACCAGCCGTCCCGGGGCCTGCTGCCTGCAGACCTTATCGTATCGTGATCTTGCGGTTGGCGTTTCCAGCGAATCGCCCAAAGTCCTCGTCGTCGTCCTTCGCCGTCGTCATTGTCGTCGTCCTTCGGTCATGCAAAGCCGCAAAGCGAAGGAGTTCTTCCTGGGTCTTCTGCGAATGGAACGACTTTTTGATTTATGCCTCAATTTGTTTCCCCAGAATTTCCAGCAGTCTTGGAGTGCGCCACTTTTTTCCCGGAAGTTCTTCAAACGACTTCTGATGGCGCGCCCGATTGTGATGGGGCTGGGGATGCGGAAGGGAGCGCGGTGGGCCCTTGTTCTCCGCCAGCGGCGGGTCCGGTTCGGGCTTACCTTTCAGCGGAGCCATCCAAGATTAATGAGGATTGTTGTTTCTGCTGCTGGGGTTTCGCTTTTCGATCACATACCGTTCGGTGTGGCCGTCGCCTGCCCGGCCCGGCCCGGCCCGGCGGTTAAGGCGGAGCTCCTCGCTTTCGGGGGCCGCGCTTGGAGCCGCGTCCCACTCTCGTCCTTCTCGGTGCTCATTTGTTATTCATAACGGATCGTAGTTTGCAAATTAATTATTATTATCTTGGTTATTCGCTCGGACAGCCGGCGACCGGGTTTGTGTGCGGCGCAGCGGCGGGAAGCCCGCGGCAGGATCCGCGGGCAGGATACGTAGAAGGATTTCGAGACGACGATGCTATTTTAATACCCCACGGCCCCACCGCCTCGTTGCGACCCGCGATGGTTGCTTTTTAACGTTTTGTCGGACGATTGTCGGGTGGGTCATTGATTTTTTGTTCCTTCCTTCTTTCTGGCGAGGATTTTCCTTTCCTTATCGTCTTGAGAAAGATTTGGGAGCGGGTTTTTGGCGGTTTTCTGCATCACTTTCTGTGACGGTTGCTTCAGAGTTTGAAACGACGAAACAAACTTCAAAGCATTTCCATAAAGGTTCAGGATTGTATATATACGTTGGTTAACTTACCGATAGTATTCACCGAATTTAATTTGTCGGCATGCAGTGCAATGCTTAGATAGTTTGGGATTTCGATTATATACGAATAGTCTCGAGCTATAAATGTTGTTAACAATCTTCTATAAATCAAAACGTGTATCAAAATTTGTACTAATTATTAAATGTGGGCAAAATGATTAAAAAACTTGACTAAGATAGTAACCAAAATTATCCAAAAAGTCCAACTGGATGTGCAAGTACTGGATTGTTCAGAGTACTACTAGGACAGGCCATTCTACTGTCTGAAGAAACTATTTCGCTCACATCTCTTGTCGAGACGGTCGAGTCCGGGGTTATACAGAACCGTTATACAGAATCCAAAAACGAACGAAGTCCTTTCGAAATCCTGTATGAGTTGTGTACACCTCACGACTCACCTCTCACTGTTGTGCAGCAAATACGCATCGCAAATAATCACTTAACGACAGTTTTCTTGATTGTTTACTGCTACATATGATGATTATTCGTTAGTTGTTTTAAAGTTCAAAGCTCGCTCGCCTCGTTCCGGTGTTTGACAAATGCGTTAAGTAAAATGTAATCTATTCTTCAAAAACTTATCAACCGTACCGAGGTCAATAGCATCTTGTCAAGCGTCGAAATAAATGACATGTTTGCGCTTCACTTTGATGAGAGCACTGTACACAGTTTTGAACATGTTCGATATGGCATCGCTTTGATCACCTTCCGCCCGTGAGCAATCAAATGAGTAGGGAAAAAAATGGAAAGGCAAATGGTATATTATTTTAAATTATGTTTAACATCCAGATTGTAGCATGCAAACGGGAATTAAATTCAAACAGTCGCACTGGCCCTGGCGAGCGCACTGCCTAACGATATTTAAATACCCATCGAACTTCAAACGGATGAATAATTTTCGGACGCCCGGCTGACTGTCGGGATGTAACGAAATGCGCGCTGCACAGCGCTCGGCTCGGCCACCGTTTCGACCGTACCGGTCGGTCTTCAAGAAGGAGCCAACGTCGCTGTGTTCGGTGCATAATGTTTCCAGCCAATCTCTTATTTTGGATGCAGATTTTTCTATACATTTTCAGTGCACCGTCGAGTAATGGGCGTACCTATAAGACGTCCTCGTTTCACTTCAAGCGCACTGCGAATGAGTAAGTCGATTCGAAGGATACGCTTTAAGAATGCTGCAACATGCTATACTCACAAAAGTAACAAGAAAACACACGATGCATATAATGTGCCTTTTCAGTATGCCGTTCTATCATTGAGTCATAAGACTTGACTTCTTGAAGAGACATACCGGGTAACAGAGATCTAAGCACAGTTTAAAATCACTTTCAAGTATAGCCCGATAGGCTCTCCTGGAAGTGTATAATGTAGGCACACAAAACTCAACCTTACATTCATTGGCAATACAGCGATGGACTCTCATGGCTTTATATTAATTGTCATATTTTTATTCTTCGTCAACAGTTTCCATGCAACAATGCACCGGCAACGTTTGAGGACTCGGCTCTCTTCAAAGGCCACCTCCTGTTTGAAGAACCCGGTAGCTGACTGCAGGTTGGCTACGTGTCTGTGTGTGTGTGTGTTGATTGGAGTTCCATTTCGCTACCCTGACTTCAAACGGTCTCTGTGACCGTCGCTGTGCAGCGCCAGTTCCTCGAAAGGCGACCCCGAAGGAAAAGTATCATCGAAGAGCAAATAAATTAAATTATACTTTCTCTGTCGCTACCGGTCTTGGAATCACCGTTTCTTGAACCACCCTTCTTCTTTTCGCATGAACGTGGCCCGCTCAAATCAAGCAAACCCCGGGCGTACCCCGGGAAGCCGAGTGGTCGAAATTTAGAGTAAAGGCGTGCACGGATCGTGGGGGCTTTCGATGCCGCACCGCACGTCACCATCGATCGGCGACGGCACGGAAAGAGTAAGAAAACTGTCTCAGGCCATCCACCCAAGGGGGGCCTCCGGTGTGCGGCTGGTGGTCTAAAATTGAAAAAAGGCTCCGGGGAAGATTAGGCGGCTACGTGACGCATATGTGAAAGTGACTCGTTAAATGCTCCCGAGGATATGTTTCAATTACCGAGATGGAGAGAGAGCATGCTCGCAGGCCCGGCCCATTGTCGACACCGATGGGCCGACGACATCCGGCCGGCCGGGAAAAGTTCTGCTTCCAGCCAGCGGTCAGTCCGGCGAGCCGGTGGAGAGACAGTTTCGATTACTTCAAATTATCACACCCGATGGCGGCACACAGGGCCAGGGCCCACTGTTACGTTACGGAATTTATGCATGACTTTTTTTTGCAAAGTTCCGATTATAACGTTCCACTAAATGGAGCGCCCTTCATGGTCACAATTTGTGTAGACGGAATCCTTTTCTCGGATCAATCGTTGCCATACTTTCCATCTGAACAATGACGAGTTTGATTGAAGTATGACAAACGTTTATTATTTGTAGTATGTTTAATTAGTTATGTGTGTATGTAAATTTCTACAAGTTTCTAAAACAGTGAAAGAATGTACATATAATAAATGTAAAGAAAAGTAAACCATCATCAACAAAGTTCCAGTTTGTCAACAGTAAACAAGCAAGAAGGGTTGGTTCCGTCGCTTAACAGACGATTTCTATCTTGACGACGAGCTTCAGCAGCAGAAGTTAACCAGCCAACCTTTTCTAGGCGATTGCAAGAATCTTGGCTTCCTTGACGATACGAGCTGTCTTTTGATTTGAAATTGATTTAAAGTGAATGGTAACTGACCCCAGCACTCAGTAATTCCGACCCTATTGAACATTTCATACTTTCTTATTTTCACACGAACTTATTCCATGGGCTCTGCCTAAAGTCTTGCTTTAACAACTGGAGCGATTTGAATTTTAAGTTGAGTTTAATTAGTCCCTATAGGGAAGAAGTTTATTATGTTGCTAATCCACAGCTAACATAAATATTTGTGATATAGAAATGTTCTACTCCCACAGCCAACCCGGTCGAGGATGTTAATGCTCAGGAAGCCAAGCCGGCACTAAAGCCATCTTCACGACCGGAGCATTAGTGCGTGCTTTGCTCAAATAAAGCATTTAGCCCGGTAAAGCTCCGCGATCCGGAATTGCTCATCGGAACCCTAAGCCCCAACGTCCCTAACGATAAATGCTCTGTTGCGTTACAGCCCATCCCGATGGCGGAGCGGCGAACGATAAGAAAGACTTCCCCGCCCCGTCCCCGTGGACGATCCATTATCCGATCGATCCACATCGGCTCCTAGCAACTTCCTTAATCCGGAGGCGGCCTCCGGTTCGACGGTATTCCGGAGCCGGAGCCCGGAGCTCTGTTTCATCACATTTTAATCCTCTGATTAATAGCGGAGTGGGTGGCATTCCAGCCTGGGCCCCGAAATAATTCGATCCGCGCACTGGCGGATCCCGGCCGAGGACGTCCGTTGGCCAGAAAGGATTCGCTCGACCGCCAATCGATGGAGTCGCCACGCCGTCGGAGTCACCACTGGGCTGGGCCGGGCCGAAAGCCAATCCACCAAACACCAGAAACCACCGATCAGCGGGATCCTCTCAAAGGTTTTCCGTTGCCCGAATGGGGGATGAGTGGGCCGCCGCGCCATTCACGAGGCGAGACGATGTCCTCTAATCGGAAAAACTGTCATGCCTCGTTGTTCACTTTAAACCACGGGTAATTTGTTCGTCGCCGCTGCTGCTGCTGCTTCGTCCATATCGCTCCAGCGGCTCGGAGAGCCAAAGAAGCGGGGAGGAGAATGTGCGGTCTACGGGGGACAGGCAGCGCAATCCCTCTCGCCAGAAGATTAGTCTTGCTCGATGAAAGATAACTTTCGTGACGGCCAAATCTCGTTATTTCGGTCATGGGCCCGCCGAAAAGGACCCAGTCCGGGAAGTGGTCCGGAAGAGGTAGCGAGAGCGGGAGCAGGAACACCAGGATATGGGCCGAGAGCCGAGCAGAGATGAATGAAGAGGTTTGTCGGTGGTCTAGAGGTTGTCCTTGCGGAGAACGTGGTCTTTGCTTTTTTTCGCTCCGCCCGTTCGCGGAGATGATCCTTTCGTCGGTCGGTGTCCTTGCAGCCGCCCGCGCACAGCGAGCCGTGGGCGACGAAAGCCGTCCTCTTCAGCGGTTTTTTCCGTGGGTCTTTCGGTCGTCGGCGAGTGGTTTAAATCGGAAATATGAATCGCGAAGAAAAATCGCTCTTCCGGTGCCCGGTGGTCTGATCTTGCCGTTTTCCTTTTCCCCGTTTTCTTGCGGTTTGCCTGTGGATGGAAGATTGGAAATTTTGTCTGGCGACAGGGCACGAAGCGCCAAGAAAATATAGCCTCCAGTGAAAAATGGGTCCGCCGGCAATGCGTGCTCCCACCGAGGGGTTTTGTGGCCTTGCCCAGGCTGCCGAGGTAACAATGGAAGGATTATCGTTTTGTCTTGGCTGAATTGGTACTGTGGCGTAATCGAAGGTCAAGAGGGTAATTTATGATTATGCAGTGCAAAAGCATAAGAATACTACATAAAATTTCATCTGGTAGTTTGTGTCATTCGTCAGTCATACGAACGTTCGTATGACCGACGCAAACAGGCTGTTCGAATGATTATTGGAATTATTGTATCATATCGATATAAGATAACAAATGAAGCTTTTCCAAAAGATCCATAGTGTTTACATCTCTTTTATATATCCTTCAATTTTTTTGTAGAAATAACATACCAGAACTCTAACGGTGTAGTGTGAAACTGTAGTAATGTCCACTTCGGCGGATATATTCTCAGAGCACAGAAATCCCAAACAAAATTCTACAGTTGGCTTCCTTTTCTCATAACATTACAATAATATTAAAACAAAATAACTGTGCCGTGTTGCGGGGCTTCGCCAAATGCCAAAGATATTATTGTGATTTTCAATTTCAGACTAACAACACTTTGTCCAGTAGAAACGAGTACACAGCGCCAAGTGGAAGCCATTATTGCAATGATAGATTAAGGCCGAGCGCAAAAATCGCCATTTCTTCTAAAGCATGTCGCCAGGGACGACAGAGCTGGCAGGAAATGCTATGGAAAACGCTTATTCAATCGCTCCGGGAAGCCATATCCGATTTCTTGGAACTGCTGGCCCCTCGGCCTCGGACAGTAACAAGTGCTCGCCGCCGTAACACGTCAACTTTCTGTACTTCAAACGACGTGTTGGTCCCGATGGCTGGGACGGTGGCGGGACGAGTGTAAAATGCCATTAAATGTATTATCGGTATCACATTACCATCACCGTGGCGTGTGACGATCGATGGGTAGTAGGTCAACTGCAGGCTTCACCCTTTTGGTCACCCCTCCCCCCGGGCACCGGGACGTGGTTGGACGGGACAAAGTACATGGATCACATTATTATCGGTGTCCCTTCTGCCGCCAATTCTGTGCCGGGCCGGGCCGAGAGCCATCAAGTGGACCGCGTGTTACCCGTAGACACAGAAGTCGACTTCAAGAAGGGCTCGGGGTCGCAATGGGCAATTGTAGCCATTTCTGTTTCAAGCGCCACGGACGCCTGCAAGTGGCAACCGGCAGTGCTCGGCTCGGCGCTCCACGCAAACCAAAGCGGGCCTGGAATCAAGGAACAGAGGGCCGAAGCCGACTGTCGGCGTCACCCGGAAATTGCAGTTCAAGTGTCAGCGCAAACAGCGAGTCGCCGTGCGTTGGTATGACAGCTTAATGGGTAGGTGGTTCCGCTGGGCCGTGACACGAGAGAGCGGCCCGTGTGCGTGCGTGGCCATGGGTCCTGTTTGCCCATAGCCACCCTATCCGGCTCTGCCCTAACGTGGGGCAGCGCCCCGAGGAAAGCGTCTTATTAACCTCGGCACGGCAAGTCGTAATTAGTGAGGCTTTCATTAGGCAGCGGAAAAATGATGATTGGCCCCCGGGAAATCGGCTGCAGCACCGGAAAGCACCCTCCCAGGGGTTCCCACTTTTCCGCAGGGCACTCCGGTGCCCAAGTTCTCGAGTCGGAAAAAGGTAACGTAATTAAACTAGGCTCTGCGCCTAAGTGAATGCGTTAGTGCCGAAGCAATGGTCAGGCGTGCGCACAGGACGCGCACTGTGGACGCCCTGCGAAGCGATAGCCTTGCAGTGATTACCGTTGAGGTCCGGCCTCGACCGGCAAATAAGTGTCATTTCTGTAATGAACCATTTTATAAAAGCCAGCCGTTTGCATGTTGGCTGCGTTTCGCCACGCCGTTCCGCCTCCGGTGATATTTAAAACACAATTTGGCCCGAATTGGCGCCCTTCTCGAGGAGGACGCACGAGGATCGGTGCCTTATGTTTCCACTTGACCAAACTCCACAAACATTTTCAAATCCTTAAAGAGCTGCCAGAGACTTACTTTTGCTCCAAGTGATGTTTCGTTCACAATGAGCAATTGTTAGCGTGTCTACATTTCTTCTACATTTCTCAGGCTATTTAAGACTTTTTTGGTAAAAATTCTTTGGTTTACTTGCAAACTGATGCAACACTTTGGAAACGGATTAATCTGATGGAGGGAAGTCTCCCGAAACCCGAAAAATCCGAAACTTGACTAGGGGAACAGGAGCGATTGGTAGGTAGCACAAGTGACTTGCATGCAATATTGCACGCAACATTCGGGCAATATTTCAATATTATTGCTTGAGAAATATTTTGGTGCACTTTTCCGGTGCATGCAACTTTGCGTACAAGTTTTCGAAAAGAACACTTGCATATAATGTTGGGTGCAACATTGCATGCAAGTCACTGGCGCTACCTACCAGTCGTTCCTGTTCCCCTGTTCCGTTAACCGAGTTTTTTCGGGTCGGAACAGGGCGATGTTTTGACGAATTTTTGGAGCGAATTTTTCAGATTAATTTCGATTATCTTTCGTGCATTGCTACGAACTTTAAATACTCTTCAGTAAGTGAATATTTTACCGGTTTTAATTCTTCTCAGATTCTGCGCAGCATTTCATGTTTCACGTAATGTCGAGGTTTCATGTAATGTTTCGGGTATCAATGACAAAAATACATGTTGTCGAGTCCGCTGAATAACTACCACAGGTTATGAATAGGTTTTGCTAGAACTTTATTTCTATTCACCAGAAAGATTTAAAGAGCTGCAAAATTATGTCTTCTTTCCACAACTCGTGATATCGGACTGCCCTTTTAATCCGCGCGATCGTGCTCGCTTCTGTTATCTTTCGGTGCTGTTTTCATCTATTTCTCCTAGATGGCGCTTACTTGATCTCTTAGCTGTCACCGATGGTGAAGCACCAATCGTTGTCGGTAACAATACATGATTCATGCCTTGTGCCTATTGTTTGTTAGTATTTTGTTTGAAAACTATGTTTGACACCAACACTAATCGACTTTTGATCGATTGTTATAATTTGTTTACAGTTTCCGCTCAAAACACACGTATCCGATTTTTTCTCCCTTTTGTGGGTTGATTCATGCAAACTTAGCAACCGTGCGACGCGAGCATCCACAGTTACAGTTGCTGATTCCAGTGAGGTCCCCTGTTCTCCCGACCGGGCTGTGTGTGACCGGGCTCCCGACCGGGACGGATGCGGAAGGCGTTCCATAATGAAGGTTGCAGCAAATTACACCTTGACGACCACACACACACACACAGACGAGTCAGTGAAGGCCGTTATCAAATATGCTTTCGGTTGGCCCCTGGATGCGTTCCGTTCCGGGGTCCCCAGGCCAGGTCAGCGCTGCTGCAATTGACTTTAACAATTCACCAGCTAGTCACCGGCGGAAGACGATCAACTCTGGGGGCGACGTTCGCAGGACGACGAGCATTTACATCGGAGCGTTCCCGGGATCCCGGCTCGCAAACATGGCAACGATTACGTGCGTCGCAAGCCGTTCGGTCACCGTTCGGTTTAATTTCTCTCTCCGATATTGGCTGGGGCCACTTTCTTCGGCAAGGGGTCCGGAGATTGCTGAAGAGGGTCCCCCGCTACCACCGGGGGACCAAAGTAAATATTGCAAAGCAATAAATTTCAATTCCTCACCGAATGGAAACGCTGAACTGCGGCTTGGGCCCGGGGTGTCATGACACGTACCGAGAGTGCCCCTGTACCATCTCCAGTGTGGGGCGGTTAGGGCACGTGTTAGTTTTTCTCGAAGACATCCGGAAATAAAACCCTTGCTGGCCCAATGCTGCAGCTTACGTGTCCTTCCGGGACCGGGGATAATGCGAGTCCCACGGCGTGGGCTCCGGACCGGAAGAGCCACGGGCCGGGACCGTGTACGTGGCAACGGACGACAACGGACGACGACGCTCGATACGACAAGCTACGAACGCTACGATAATGCGCTCACGATGGCTTATGTCCGGGCTATAGGCGGCCAGCTCAAGAGCACCTCAGGAACGCCGGACCAAACAGGTGCTCGCCGGCGCTCGCCATTAAATTATACAAATAAAACAACATGTGCTATTTGCATTTTACATTTTACACAGCGAACGGGACAGTAGGACCCTGGGTCGAATCTGCTGGTGCCTGCCACCTCCGATCTGTCGCCCCCACAACACAAATCGGTTCTTGGTGGGCCCGCACCGAGGGTCAACCGGTGTGAAGGGAGCTCGGCATTCCAGCTACCGGGCGGCCGGCCACCGGTTGTGATGATTTTCGATGCCGTCTGAATGCGGGTCGGTGGGTGGGTGGGGCAGGGGACCGTAACGGCTTGTGGCCTGATGATTCACTTCCGGGTCCGGGATCCGGCGAGTCCGGACTCCGTTCGGTGATAAAATAAAATAGAGTGGAAATTGCTTTTATATTAAATATATTCATCTTCCCGAACCGGTCGGAGGTCGGGACCCTGGACGACTCCGGATGTGCTGATGCACTTCCACTTTTACACACTCACAGCCGCCGTCCCTCGCCCAGTCCCGAGAAGGGAAATCTGGACGCCTCCAGCCGGGTGCCGGGATCCGAACGGATGCCACTGCAACGGTCACCTCAAAGGTGATTATTTTAGCCATTTGCAGTTTACGAACCGGCGACACCCCGGCCACTTCGCTGAGCCCAACCCACCCACGAGAGTCCTTCGCACTCGAAACGCTTGATTGAAGTCGAACCAAACTAATTACTGGGTCACCGCCGGCCGATGCAAATGGAGCTCCGTTCGGGCCAATCAAAACAGGACAACCGAGCGTCGGTTGTCCGATTCCGAAACGTGCATTCTGGCGACCCGGTCGGAGACTGTCCTCTTGAAGGCTTTTTTGCTTCGGTCACCTCTTGAGGTGGTTCCGGTTGTTACACTGTAAAGCAGTTCAAATGAAGGCATTAAAGTGTTAAGTACGAACGGCATACGTTGGGCACCAGGCATAGCTTGACCGAGCATCGGTTAACCCTTGATGTAAACAAAACGTAGAACGTAGAACGGATTGTTCTTCACCGTTGATAAAGTCTGCTCGAAGGTCTGTCAATGTTTGGCTTCTGTCAATATTTGAAATAATGGCTCCATTCCTTTCAATTGAATGTCTTAAACTGGATCGGTTCAATAGCGTTCGTTGCTGAAGAGTGACCTTCTCCAAACATCCAAAATCCATCCAATAGCCAAACTGTGCCACGTGCTCAAATAGATCTGCCAGCTACTCCTTTGTTGACATATTTTGATCGGTAGCTTTAACGCGACTATACTTTAAGGGAATGCCTCAAAAGTAGAACTTTTCATCCCGATGATTGACGGGTGCACTTAATCTAAATTTTTCGGACCCAATTAGGGGAGGTCTCTGTGTTGTGTCATGTTTGTGTCACCCTTTTTTATTCGATCTACGAGTTTTTTTGTTTTTACTGCGGGAACAGACTCTTTCCACGGAAGCACCCGCGCGGCACGGCCACGCCAGATAGATAGTGACAGCATTAATTTAGTTCGCTATCCGCTTCGGTTTGCGGCGGGTTCGCTCGGCCAGCCAAAACAAAACCGAGCCACTGTAATCACAGCGCGATTTGACTCTGATATTCATACGTCTAAATTATTACTTCCAAAACAAATTTATCAGCGCGGCCCATGAAATATGCATGAGCGGCTGGACCGGCCCGGCCCGATGTCCACCACGAACCGCGGCAGGGAAGCAATATTTATTATACATTTTGAAACACTGTCAATATTCCGTCACTTGTGGCCCAACCCAGTCCAGCCAGGCGTTCGCATCCGGCATTCATCCTTGCTACAATTAATGCACTTTTAATTACGCCACTGCGCGGGGCCGCATGGCCGCAGGGTTCGCGCCCGGGTTGGGTTTGTTTTTCCGTGCCCAGGCTCGTGCCCGCCAGGTATCGATTGCCGGTGTCAGAAGTCTGGCCGCGTCCGCCGCGCTCCGCGTTGTTGCCGCGGTGCTGCGGTCCGGCAACCGAACCGTGAAACGCTTCATTAAAAATCAAATTACTTTTAATGCCATTCGCCTCGTAATTATTTTGATGGTTTTAATGCCACCGCGAGCACGTGAAGTCGCGTCGAGTACCGGGGAAGCGCGCTGGCACGGAAGGGCCCCGCCCCGCCCCGATGGTGTATCGATTCGCGGAGGGCCGTGGTTTGTTTCGCCGATTTTTGTAGTACACGGACGGGGCAACCGGTCCGCTATTGGCAGAATTTAAACTAAGTGAAAGTCAACGCTTTGGAGTTTTTTTTGGCATGGTGCTGCAAAGAACTTGTCTATTACTGGACTAGTTTGATTATTGCTCTGCCAGTTTGGATTTAGCTTGGACTGAGGGTAGCTTTTCAGGCATAGCTCTTGTGTTTGTGAACTGAAATCCATGAGTTTATTATTCTACATAGTTTTCGTTATCAAAGGAAAAGCCTTTTTTGATAACCCTTCTCTTCTTTTTTATTATTAAATTGTTCTTATTGTTCTTAAAGGAATACGTCCGTGGAGACCTAACTATATGGACGTGACTAACATTTTAACTAACAAAGCTACTATTTGTTCATCATCATCTGCTAATTATAAAACCCGTTTTTAAATAACTTGATCTTTGGAAACAAATATATTATTGAATTTACATCTGGCAAACAAAGATCGTTCTTAATCATTAACAAAACTCGTCCAATAATGCATTATTTTATTACTTTGAAAACAAAAATCCTGATGATGCTGATTACGAACACATCCATGAACACTTCATCATACGCATATAGTGAACAAAAGTAGAAAAACATACCACCACCTCCGGATTGACCTCAAATGGAATAATCTGATGCTGCCTGCCAACGTGCTGAAAAAAAAATCCTGCCACTGAATGGATTGAAACAGTGATTGCCAAAAGTATTGAAGTAGATTTTGGATGGCAAATCTTGCCATCTTCACGTTACTATTCGCGACGGTCAGGACACACCCCATAGAGGTGGAGGCAGATCGAAAAATAAAACTACATCAACTGGACCAGAGCTGAACCCAACTCTGAACCTGTGCCAACATCGCGTCGCACATCTAACGCACCGCACCGGCATGTTCCACTCTGGTAGCGGCATTACAAAAACACTCCCGATAGTGTCTAATCCTATTAGCGCCGCCCCTGGGCAACATAAACATACACGCGCTGCAGCTTCAACTGTGCGGCTCCGTTCGCCACTTTTTTTCTCCGGCCCATTTTGCTAACAGCGGAAAATTGGAAAAAGGTAGCCTACATAAATGAATGACACACGCGACTGCCCTCTAAACCATCTACCCCGACAGCGCCGCGTTGTGTGGTTGAGGTGCCGTGGTTCGATTTTTATCGTGGCATTTTCAACGGGTTTGAAGTGAAGTGTGATAGACGCCGCTTTGGACACATTGTTGCTTTGTGGTCCGGTGAAGCATGATGGATAATTTAAAACACGCGTTTTACGTAGCGGGGGGGAAATGGAAATATCGGCTACAATTGTCCAAAGTAAAGTAGAATATAGGTCCAAATTTAACAATTCGAAATTTGTTTCATCAATTTATAAACCAAATTTGTTCTTCTTGTTCTTGTTCTTCTTTCGAACGCTAGTTAACGATATATCAGGTTGGCTAAAAATAAATCGACGTTTTTTGGGTGATGTTCAGAACTATGTTTAACAGGTTTCCAATGGTCCGAATTGCGTCAAATATGCATCATTTTGTTGGAAAATTAGTTGTCTTTTCAAAGGTAGGCTTATAATGTCTCTCTTGTAAAAGGATTAGTCGTTATTGGCGAAAAACTCGAGAAATCCATTTTCATAATCCTTTTTTGATCTCAGTTTTTCATCACTCAGGAAATTTTGTAATGCGCGAAAAAGGTGTCAATCGCTTAGTGCAAGGTCTGGACTATACGGTGGATGCATTAAAACTTTCCAACCAAACTCCTGGACTTTCTGGCGAGTCACTGAAGCCGTGCGTAACATTTCGTTGTCCTGTTGGAACACAAAACCTCTTCTGTTGGCCGATTCTGGCCGTTTCTCGTCAATTGCTAGCTTCGAACGGTACAGTAATTGACGGTAGCAATCTGAATTTAGTATTAAGCCACACGGAAGCTGCTCATGATAAACAATTCCCTTCAAGTTCCACCATATACCCCGTAGAACCTTCCTAGCCGTTATTCCTGGTTTGGTCACCGGTTAATCTACTTTACCACTCTTAGACCACGATTATTTTTACACAGTATTGTCGTATGTATGCCATACCTCATCCCCAGTATCAATCATTTAAAGAAATGGGTCGATTTTGTTCCGTTAGGCCAAAACTTCGCAAGATGGCAAGTCAAGCCATCATATTTTTTGGTGTAAATAGGGTGGGGCCCAAACATCGAGCTTCTTTGTGAATCCAGCTTAGCGCAAATGGCTTTAAGCTGTTCGATGATTGATCTTTAGCTCCTGGCCGATGCTCTGATTACTAAAATGCCGATCTACTTTGATTATTTCTGTGACTTTATCGACATTTTCGATGACGTGTCTGTCTAGGCTTTAACATAAAAAATAACTGAAACGTGTCAACGAAACCAAAATTTGACCCAGCCAGCTGTTAGAGTATCGGCACCATGAACACCATACGAAATTTCAGCGCCCTAGCTTAAATTTTCACCTTTATCGGACAAAAAGTGTAAAATATACCGAATTTTCTCTGCGTTGACCTCCATTGTTAACACCCTGTAACTCACAAACGAATAGAACAAACAAAAAACAATGAAAGCATTCTTTTAAGTGTAGAAAATCAGCTTTAAAACGAGCCTAAACTTGAAACTGTACGACCGATACTTCACGAGATATCGATCATTAAAGGCATGTATCGTGAAAAACGTCGATTTCTTTTTAGCCAACCTGATATTAAAATATTGACCAAAACTTAACATTTGTGCAAGAAAATTGTTTAAAGGATGAAGTCACCCTAAAGGTGAGCCACTTTATCGAGTAATTCTTCGAGACAGTTCGCTTTACACTCTCGCTTCAAATTTTGTATTAAAAAGTTTAAAATGAAAAAATATTTTGACTACAGTATAGTTAGTGTTCCAAATACTTTTTCAATTCATAACGAATAATGTTTGGAGCCTTTTTATTTAATTTTCATTACATAACCTCAATTTGTTATGCGCCTTCAATTCTATCAGGCGCATAGCAAGTGTGAAATTTTGAACTAAGCCAACACGTAGTAGTTCCTTTTCTATATATCTTTCGTAAACTAATTCTTAGAACAAACCAATCCCGAGTTCCGTCATTTTGAACGCATGCAGCTATGAGAAGTCCTCTGTGGGCATCCTGACGGTCGTTCGAGCAGAAAAAGCTCGCCTTTATTTACCGACTCAAGCGCCGGCTCAGTTACATGTCGGAGCGAAGTGCGAAAGAGCCACCCGAGCGCGGAATCCTCTGCAAGAGAAGCAAAGTGGAGGCTGCCGCAGTAGAATGCTGACATACTGATTGATTTCACAAATAGTATCGCGTTCGCTCCATTTACCTCCCCGAAAAAGCCCCCAGGATCGATCGGAATCCCGCTCCGGGGACCGGGACCAGCGAGCGGACCCGTTTCGTGTTGCACTCGAGCCAAACCGTCGGTCGAATGGGGCACGATAAACCGCTTTACGGAGTGGTCACATTTCGAGGCCGCGAACGGTACGTGCTTGTTCCGCGGCCACAGTAATGTCCAAAACTTTGGCCTCCCTCGAACTGGGACGGATGATTGACTGGCGCGCGTGTGTGTGGAGTGTTTATTACGTGACACGCCCGTCGACAGGCGTAACGGCGGAGAGCCGATCGCGGCGGAAATTGCCGTGGCCACCGACGGTGGAAGACGAGATCTGGTCGCGCCACGAGCGGTCTGGCAAGAGGGCTCAAGCTAATGCTAATGATATGCCACGGAAATCAATTTCAGTGACCCGACCCGGACCGTGGCCGGGCTAAACCGATTGCACGGTTTGCATTGGTGCATTCGGATTCGTTATGCAGTCGCCGTTACTGCGCCGTCCCTGGATGCGCCTGGCCCCATATTGGTTTTGCGCTAAAAAGCCTCGAAAGCGCTTAGAAAGGTTGTGTAACGGGTTTTGGTGCAGTCTGTTTGAAATTATGCTGATCACGGTTCCGGCAACAGCCGACCGTCGTTTGCTCGCGAGTTCTTCGAGCTTCACCCGAGGAACGCATTTACTTTTCACTGTTTGTGGGAAAACAACCTGTAATGGATTCGCTATGTTCGTGGTTCCAGTTTCATTTCATAAGGTCGCTTTGTTTTATTGAGTTTTTCATTTATTTTTCCGTTTATTAACCTTATTTTCACACTAATCAAATTCTCATTTTAATTCCTCTTTGTAACATTCATTTGACTGTACTTTCCAGTTTTTTCAATTTGTTTAGAAAAAAGAGTAATAATTTCTTTGTTTATTTGAATCACATTTATTGACCTAGTTCGCAGTTAATTGAATATGACGTGAATAAAGCATACATCGAATATAAAGTGAAAAGCAACAGCAGTGGCACACCAAATAAATTATAGCAACAAATGGAACAATAAAACTAGAACAAATACAGTAAATTTGTATATCAATTATACAGAGAAGAAAACAGTCATATACTCTGAACAGCTCCTGCCAGCAAAGCTTCGGACGAATGCTCCAACATTTTGTAGCTAATGCCACGTGGGCCGTTTTAAATAAAACAAAACAACCGCCAAACCGGGTTTCAATTGAACGACTTCAACATCAAACGCAAACCAATCCGCCATATGCTAGTCAGGTACTTGTGGGACCGGAAACACTTTACCAATTAGCGCACACCACTCGGAGCCGAGCAAAATGCGAAATCACAATTTCTAAGAATGCCCAAAAGAGCCCCGGAGACGCTGAAGTGGTTTCCAATGAAATACGCGCACTCTTCACGGGCTGACTGGCTATCATTTACATTAATGAGCGGTGATAGTGGCGAACTGGTCCGCTACTTGAAACAGGATACAGTATCCCGTTGAAAGGTTGCAAACGTCGCAAAAAATACCCGCTCGTCAGTCGGCGGCCACGGCGTGAACCGTGATTAAGAGATTTCGCAAGGCGCTTCAGCACATACACACACACATTTGGCCCGTCCGGCCGTGTTGAGCACAATTAAACACCCCTTAACATGCGGTTCTCCGGTTTCATCCACTCCACACACACAGCAACGTTGGTGGGAGATCATGATACTTGAGGGGGTTCAGTACTCCGCTGGGAGCCATCTTCATCGTTCGAGTCGAGAAAAAAAATGGCAGAAGCCCTCACCGCAATTAACGCTCCGGTCGCTCGCCCGAACAAAATCTGCTCATCATTCAGTCCTTCGTCCTTCAGGCCGCACCAGGAGCAGGCGGGCGACGAGAGGCCAGAATGGGCGGATGCTAATTTTCATCGCCCGAAAATCACACCCGAGTTCGGTTCGGTTCTCGGAGCTCCCTCAAAGGAGTGCGACTCCGGAACGGTGCCCCATCTCGACTGGTGGTTGATTCGATTTCTCTCCACAGCTCAGCACAAGGAGTGCTAGGAGCAACTGGCACAAGAAGGACGAATAATTGGTCTCGACAGACCCCGGAGAGAGTGAGTGAGAGAGGGCTATCGATGAGGTGAGAATGAAAAATGAATTCATTGCACTCGAGGCGAATCGGGAAAAATAGACACGGAGCCCACCACAGACGGATGAGGTCCTTTCGCATAGTGCCCGGTGCCGAAAGCACCGCCACCGCCGGCCCCGAAGAGGCGCACACAAAAAACCGGTAACGGACTCACCACGGGCAAGGTGAATGAACGCATTTGGCACGGTAAATTAGATTTACCGAGCGGTTCGTCGTCGGAAGTCCAAAAAGGAACAACCTTTCCACTGGTATGCGCACACACACTCAAGGACACACGCAAGGGCATTGATGTGCACCCGCAAGTGGGACGCCCGTACGAGCGAGTCCGAGGAACCGACACCAACAAGACGAAAAGGACGAACGGATCGTCTGGTGCTGCAGCGATGTGTTTGGGTAGAAGGACACGCACAAGGGCATATAAAAGATGCATGGGACGCAAAGGCTAAGCCCAGGGACCAGTGGCTTGCCCCGGGATGACACCACAACGCACGGGTAAGCAGTACGGGAGATGCTTGACTTATCGTTGGGGCGGGTTTTCGGGTCGCAGGATACTAATTGGTAGAGGTGGGTTTGATGAACGGTGAGTGTGTCTGTGTGTGTGTGGCTGTGTTGCCGAAGGTGTGGAATCAAAATCCTGTTTGTGGCTGAAACGGATTAGTTACAGTTGCCCCGCCATGCAGGGGCAGGATGCATTCGGTTGCACAGGAGCTCAACCCGTCCGACGCTAAGAAAATCACAAGAAGAACGACCAAAGGTTAACAACCGTGGCGGATCACCACTTTTGAGATGGTCCTTTCGATGAACAGGACTTCGAATCTCCTCTTATCACATTGGACTCCAGCGCCCGAGCCCGACGTCCATCACGTTGACCGAACGAAGTAATGGCCTCAAAATGGGAACCATTTTGTCCGAAGTCCTTGCCGCCGAGGTGAGTGGACGTCTTCGAGAGCTGTCTGGTCTGGGTGCAGAGGTCAATGTAACACCGATTGGTCGCTCGTTTTGCACTTGACCTTCTCCTACGCCCTTGCTGCTTAGCTCACTCAGCCAGCTTTTGGCGGTTACTCCTAACTGGAAAAATACGAGAAAAGACCAAACAATTGCTCCAAAAATGGTCAAACAAAAAGAATCGGCACTCAACTAAATAGACGATCAAGGTATAGGAAAAACACCGAAAAAGAAGGAAAACCCCCAAAACGAATTGAGTACCAAAAAGAACGAAACGGAGCGAAAAGAGGAAAAATCAAACATCAACCGAAACGTCATCGAAGCCGAAAAGGCGCCGGACCGAATCCGTTGCCCTTTTGGGATTTGGGAGGATTTTGGCACTCCCCGGACCGAATGCCGCCTCCCGACTGGCCGCCCCGCCGCCAGCCTTCTGAGCCTTACACCCTTGGTCGCCCCGGCTTTCAAGTGCCGTGTCGCGTCGCGTGGGAATTGGATTTGCCACGCCGCCGGTCCGAAAACTTTTACGCCCAATGATTTATTCCCGAGCTCCCGCGGCCAAAGGGGGGCTCCCTGTCCGCCGTCGAGAGCTGCTGCTTCGCCGTACGACGACCGGGTTGTTGGCTGGTTGGGCCGCGCTGGCGCAATCTTACGGTTCGATGAATCTCGAACCGCTCAGGTGGCGGCGAGCTCTGAAATCGACGAAAAGAAGGGCGAAAAAAGAACACCACCGGATCCGGAGAGGAAGTAACGGCCACCCGCACACACGCGGACGACGAATGTGAACTTTGAAGTTTTGTTCAAAAGAGCGAGTGGGGGAAAAAAAAACCAGGCCAACCATAAACCAGGTATTAGCATTTCGGGAGCGGGTTGATAAATTTATGTGGTTTGATTATATTTTCACAATCCTTTCGCTGCGAGAGACGCCCGGTACCTTTCACTGACGGCTGGGTGGCGGCCGCGGAGAGCTTTTCCGGTTCTCGAGTTTTGCCGGGAATTTTGCTCGTTCGGCCGGAGTTTGAATGCCAAGAGCACGTTTTGTACCGGCACGGCTTTTGTGTGGGAGGTAGGAGAGGCCTATGATTTATGGTCAGTATTAGGAAAGTGTTGGGCTTCCCGGGGGCACATCGGGACTCACATCGGAATGATGAATCGATAGCCGGTTACGGACAGGTAGAAGGATTTAAAGTTTTGGTGTTTTTTATTCGACGAACTAGTCCAAAGTGCACGTTTAATTGCGCTTTTGATTCGAAATTCCGGAGTCTAACTCTATTAAGCCGATGGAAAGGATCTGCCAAAAGGAACGTCAAGTTGGAACATCCTTTAACAGACAGTTTTACAGTGCTGACGAATAATAGCTAGCAAATCGTGCAGTTTCGACCACACTTTGGTTTCGTACAAATGGAGATCTGCTCTTCTGGTTTCGGGACTTCAGAAGTCCAGACATCGAGTATCTTATCTAAACGTTTCTTGCAGATCAGTTAAAGTCGACTAGATTGCGACTGCTGAAGAACGGAACTATCTGTTATCTGTTGGGCTATCAACTATCGTCCCGAGTCCAAATACTGTAAAGGTGTTCCACCTCCAGCTACTGGGAGTCGAAATCTCATTAGGGAACCCCCAGTGCACGTGCCAAGTGGCGTTTTCGGAGCGGCCCAAAGTTGAAGTCAGGACGACAGTGGTCGGAGGAGATCCCTACTTCACTCTCGCAGATATCAACAGTTTTTTCCAGTGCCCCAAAAACGCAAACTCAGCGCACCACACACGCCCGGGACGCTCTTTGTTGAGTAACGAGTTAATTGATATCGCCCGGAGTCGGAGTCGAAGTCGGAAAGTGAACGCTGCTTCAACACCCCTCTCGAGGAATCAAGGACATTCATCCCCGCCGGTGGTTTTCAAGACATCTCAGTCCCCTTTGCGCCCGGCACCCGACCGGCGTCTCAGTCCCAGGAGTTCAATTTTCACTTTTCGCATTCAACCCCGGCAAGGCACACGAACGCCGCGACAGGGGACCGCCGTTCTTCCACACACGTACGCTCCTGGCCCGCCGGGGTCGGGAGGTCAGCGTCTTGTTGCTCTCCCCGTCTGCGGATCTGCATTCGGTTTTCACTTTTTCCACCCCGTCATCCCGTCCGATGACGCGCTGCGTTTTATTTATGCGCTGCGTACAGAGAAGGCGTCTGACTTCTGTGGAGGGTCTTTGCCTTCGCACGGTGACCCCTCGCATAGTCGAAAGGGCAATCCGAGCGCTAGGAATGACCGGCTTCGGCGGATGTAGGGGAAACCCTTTGCGAAGGCGCAGATCCGGCCGCGGTCGGCTTCGTGTCGTCCCCTGGGGAAATGCTGTCAGTTGGTCCGGTTTACGACGACACTTTAGAGGGAGACAGCGTTCTAGAGATGAAGAAAACGGAATCATAGGGAGAGAGAGAGAATGAATCGCGATTAATGATTTGATTTAATTTTTCCTATGAATATTAGTTGGACTTTTAAATTCTGTAATTTGAACTAATTTGAACTATAAATGACCTACAAATGATACGTCCACAAGAACGGGGATTGTTAATCTCTCCCTCAGCTTTGCAGCTACCGTAGCTTTAATAACTCCCATTAGTTTGCTAATTCCGTTTCCATATGAGGTCTATGTGCTTCTATGAACGAAAGAACATGTCTGAACGATCCACCTATACGTTCTCAAGATTGGCTCAGAGTTCTAACCGATCGCAGTGATCCAGTGGCTTCTTACAGTCCCTTAAAGGGCTAAAGAAAAGTATGTCCGTTGCTGATATTAAACCCCTATTGAATCATCAATAAGGAAATGGCTACTAAAACGTCATATTCTCCTTGCTGACATTAGTTCAGCCGCCGAAAAAGTAGAATGTCGAATTTGTTTCACCCAGCAATTTGAATCTCGTACAGAAACTACGCATATCATTCAATTACACCGACCATTCGTAGTTATTTCTCCGCCGCTAGTATCGGACACCATTCACATGCAACAGCTGTCGGCGTGCCGGCCAACTGACAGCATGGGCGGCCGCAGAACGCGTGCGCAGGACGAACGTGTCCTTTTTTCCCGAACGGTCGTGTGGGCTTCGTGCACAAAAACATCGGTCATGTGATACCGAGCGCTTCAGTCTGTCGGTTACTTTACTCGCGAACAGAAGTCCCGGAATCGCCAAGCGTGGAGTTCTGAGCGCGCCCACGGAGAGTGCGCTGCGACAAGGACCTCCCCAAAAAGGAACAAGGCACATCCTTTTTGCGAATTTTAAAGCTCGCACTGCGGGCTTCGCGGATGTCGCGCCCTGTCATCGTTGTTGCGCGGCAAAAGTTTAGCGCACGCCGCTGTAGTGCAACATCCTCGTGTCGCGATTCGTGAGTTATCGACCGTGGGTGACGTTAGTCTGACAGCTGGTGTAGTGACAGAACGGGAACGGCGTTCGTTCGCGAGATTCCAATAAGAAGTTTGCTCGAGATCCGGGCGCGAGTCGATAATTGAATTGCGTGGCCACCCGGTGAGTGTAATCGAATTGTGAATTGCGAAGCACCGGACAAAACAGCAAGCAAGTCGTGACATTCGCACCTGCTGCCCCCGATCGAAGTGGCCTGTTGGCGAGTTCGGTGCAGAAAGGTGGAAACTGTGGCTTGGCCAACTTCTTGGTCGCGTTAGGTGAAAGTTGTGGCGCTGGAACGTGACCAACCTTGGCACCGCAAGGGCCGCAGCAGGCCCGCAGAGCGTCATCCGTGCGGAAGCGAACTTGTTATTGTTCGCGACCGACACCAATCCGAGAACAAGTGGTTCAAAGTGGGGAGTGCCGTGTGTGTGTGGGAAATGTCAAAACAAACTTTGTTTAGAGCGAGACAGAGCATTTCGTTTGGTTGCCGGATGAAGGAACGGTCATTGGCCATCGGCGAAAAGCATCCGTAATTTGTAACGCTTTCCGTCCGGAAGTTGGATTGTGCCTTGTGGTCGCGAATTGTCCCCGTTGGGTGCCTTTTTCGCGTTGACCTTCTGCATTTTAGCGATGTGTTTTGACACTACCCGCCCCGCTGGTACCTGCGTGCTGCACCAAATTCGCTCATAGAATCGGTTCATAATCCGCTTTTTCCACTTACTGCGTACGTACGTTGTGCCTAATTGGGCACAAAATCGGCTCGACCTTAAAGGCGCTGATTCTGGGGTCAGATTTTGGCCCAATTTGCATTTGCATCATCAGCGCATCCATCGTTGCTCTCCGGGTTTTGGTTTCGATTTGACATTTCGGTCATCCGCGAGAGGCGGTGAGAAGTGAGAACGCGCTGTGAGCAATGTGAGCGGTGAGCGTGAGCAAAAGCGCTGGCTGGCGTATCGCGTGACACGTTTTCCAGGCGAGTCGCAAAGTGACTGTGTTGCATCGCTCTTAAAGTGTTTCATCATCGTGTTGCACAAAGGACGAGCCCGCACAGGACGAGACTAGTAAACGGAACCGCCACCACCCGTCTTCGATTGGAGCCTTTGACGGAGCCTTTTTGCTTCACCAACCGTCAAAACTAATGTGTAATCTGTTTCCTTACCAGATCGCCGTCACTTCGAGCTCGGGCAGATCGGGTTCCTGCCCCCGTGCGAGTCCTGTAGATGAAACCCAGTGCTAGAGAGCGCATTCCGTAGCTCGTCCCGGTACCCTGCGTAGCGCCGCTTGGTCCTCCTCCAGGATCCTGGTGTGTTTCGTGCTAGTTTCGATTCCAGGCGCTTGTCCTAGCTTTAGTAGCCCTAAGTCTCTGTGTGTGTGTGTGTTAGTGCATAGCCCCACGTGTGCGCGGCGCGTGTGTGTATCCGTGTCTGTGTGTGCGTGTGTGTTCGTGGTGTTCGTGTACGTGTGCATTATTATTGTGGGCGCGGGCGGGGGCTTCTCGAAGAAGATCCGTTTGGCCGGAGTGTTACGTGGTTCCGTTACCCGCCCTACGTACGAAGCTGTTATTGCTAGGTCAAGAAGAGTGTTGATTGTGATTTCCTTTCCTTGGAAGTGCTTTTCGCGAAGTTTACAACAATAGGCCAACGGCGTGAGCGAAGAGAGCGAGAGCCGGAACCAGAAGAGAGTGACCGGAATCCGGAGTGACGAGTCGGAAACGAGAAAGCGAGCACGAGAGAGTGAGCGCGTGGTTGGTGGTGTTTCTGTAAGTAATCACACGGTGTCCAGTGAAAATTTGTCAACCCATTTTCTAACCTCAAACTTGCGCCTTGTAGACCCCCCACCCCCGCCCCTCTTTTTCCCGGGGCGCACTGGACTGCAACTCATCCTGGGTGGCGAGGGAGGCCCCCCGGGGGAATCCTCTCGACCCGTATCGCAGGACAGTGGGTTAGGGTGTTGGACTTTAACCGTCCTTCCTTCGACCCCCACTAGCGACTGCTGTCGGTTTGTGTGTGTGTGGCCGGGCTGTACGTGTGCCTAACGGATGGTGAAATTAAATTGGTTTTATGTGAGTGTTTGCGCCTTCGGTTCAGCCTTAGAATGCCACCATATGGCAGCCCGTTGGTTCCCTTTTCCCACTCGTTGACGATGCCGATGTCCTTCCGGGACGACGCGATGGGATTGGTAGGGCGTTCCAAATGAATTAAATTTTTCCGAACTCTTCATCGTCGGCCGAAGCCGAATGACGAGTGTTTGCTGCCCGGGGGTTAGCCGAAAGTTAGTCGTCCCGGCCGACCGCGGCCGGGACAGCGGGACAGCTCATCCTTTTTCGGCCCATCGGTCAATCTGTGCCCCGGTCTGGTACCCGGCCGGTGTCGATGGAATAATTAATCGAATTTATCCGATATCCTGTCGGGCACCGGTAGGACGGGGGCCGGGACTGACGATTTACGGCGACTGATAGGACTTATTACTGCAATAAATATTTCACCAGGCTGGGCGGTGGGCGTAGTTGCGGTTTTGCAGCTGCCGTTGCCGCCTGCTGCGGCTGCTGCGAGTGTCTTAATTAGATAGGATTTATGGAGACCATTAGGGGGGGGGGGCGGACCAGGACGAGCGCGCGGTGCTCGGACCATGTTCGACCATGGGGCCAGTTGCCCTTTCGCGACCCGCGATTTGTGGCTGCGGTGATCAAAATTTTCGACGCCATTTGCGCCAGCCCGACGCCCGATTAGAGGAATCCATTTCATTGATTGAAGCTCGGTTCGAACGTTCGGGCAGCCAAGCTTTCCCGAGCCTTGTAGGTAGGATGTGGTTGCGGATTGTGCCATGCCTGAGTGGCTGACTGACTGATTAAAATGTGTTGTTTGGTTTCAGTTCCTCCTGCCAGTGTTGGTCCATGGACAGGATTTAAAGAATGGCCAATTAAAGGCATAGTAATGAGAGTGACGCCATACGACAGCCAGTAGCGTAGAAGTGAACAAGCACACGACGACAGGAAAAGGATGGTTACAAAAAATGGCAGGTGAAAGGAAACAAAGCGTTTGGAAAAGGCTTAGGCATGCCGGAGTTGGCCACAGGCGAACAGGAACGGAAACCATACGTTAGCCCTGGGCCGAACAGTGAATTGGTCGAGTCGCTCACTTTTTTGGGTGCGAGTATTTATTTGACAGTTTTTGTGGTTCCATCGTCTGATGAAAAAGGCAAACCTTCACTTTGGAGTGATCGATGGTGGGCGGTTCGTTCGTTGTTTCGCACCGATCGCTTCGACGGTGAACTCGGGTCCTACGGCTAGAGGGAACAGTGGTTCTACGTCAAAACCCACCCAACATGATGGTAGCACGAACATTTGCGGCCAGTTCCATTCCGTAATGTCGAGCATAAAATAATATTTAACATTTTTGGTTGATTTTCGTTTTTCGGGTTGAGCTCAGAATCGAACGCAAGAGTGTGTGTTGATCTTTCACTTCAAAAACAGACAAAAATTTGCTTAGCGTTCGCTTAGTACGTTTATTACGCATTTCATGCTCCTGCTAGGGCGCAGGTACAGTCAGCTAAGGGAAGGCAGCCCGGTTCAAAATAGTTCACATTGAATCGCGCATTTCATTCTGGCGGTCCTGGTCGTCCCGAACTTCCCGGGAGAGGCCGCACCGAATGGGTTAGACATTAGACACGAGGTCTCGATGTTGGGCTTGGTGAACGAGAGTAATTCGATTACTTCTGCTCGAATTCCGCGGCTCGCTCGATCCGCTGCCACCACCGCCCCTGCGCTAATGCTTCCCGTTACATTTTAAAGCAAATTCATGCGCCGAATGTTTTCAATTCTTTCGCCGAACTTCTTGCTGCCGGTTGCCTTTTGGCTCAAGGATTCCTCTCTCTCTCTCGTGTGGTGTCTTCGCGGGGTTGGGAGTTTGTGAATTTTATTTCGAAACCGCCCGCTCGGCCCCCTCAGCATCACCCCTCTGTGTGACGGGGGAGCGAATCTTTAAGTGTAAAATCGTCGAGTTCATCGCCGTCGTGGCGTTTCGGAGACCTCGGTCGAGGGCCGGGCCCCGGGAAACACCTCGCGTTCGCCCGTGTGTAAGCCCGGCTTCGGTTGGCGTGGAGGGGCGCCGAAAGATGAAAGGAAATTCTCGGTCGCGCGGGCCCGAAATTTTCCTGCTACGTTTTTGGATGCGGTAAGATCAAAGATGTGGTAAAGGCGACGACGACGCCGACGACGTCGTGATGCCGAGTCGATTCGAGACCACTTCTTTCGACCTCGAACCGATTCCACGTGGTACGCGACGCGGTGGGCACGTGTCTCGGGGGTACTTTATTTACCACCTCCGCGACGCGCAAATCGGCGGGCTAATGGATTTGGTTGTTTGGGTGTTGGTTTT
This sequence comes from Anopheles cruzii, assembly GCF_943734635.1. Taxonomy (NCBI): domain Eukaryota; kingdom Metazoa; phylum Arthropoda; class Insecta; order Diptera; family Culicidae; genus Anopheles; species Anopheles cruzii. The sequence continues at coordinate 20,546,396 of NC_069144.1, forward strand.
TTGTGTTTGTCCGGTGCAAGGTTCGGTGTCTAGTTTTGCCGTATCATTTACTGTTGCTGCTGTTGTGAAGTTGGTAGTGCCTCTTCTTGGTTTCTCGATCGACGCGAATTCGCGAGGTCGATTTCAAGTGTCGCCTTCCAGCCGTGTTGTTAGCTGTAAAGGCATTTAGTGTAAATCTGTGACCGCTGTATGTACTGCAACCATTATTAGGTGGTCGAAAAACGACAGCGATAGGCGACTTAGTGGCAGGAAATTGGCTGGCGAATTTGACGTGCGATTGGGAAGCATTCGCATTCAATGATCTGCAAGTTTGAGTGCCAAAGAATGAGTGCCAAATTACTGTTTTTTGGCCAATGATTCCTCGTTCGTAAGTCTTCATACCGAAACATTGACATCGGTGTTTCAACGATAAATGGGATACAGTTGACAGTGACTTTGGTTCTGAAATCGGTGGAGTGCACTTTTGAGGTTGGGTTTTTTTTGAGTCCTTCAAAATTGCTCAGTTCCTGGCCGGTCAAACAAGCGACTAGCTGAGAGTAAAATTCTTAACTTGTTACATTTTTTAAATAATTTTATTCACAAGAAAAGATGATATGGGCTTTGAATTGGTAACCGTTGGAGTGTCCTGCCATTTTCAAAGGATTTGGCCTGAGTTATATACAGTGGCTAATATGTCTTCTGATTTGATCGTATCTCATTATCATCACGTAATATCATCTCTTATACTAAGAATTGATGTTCCTGTCTTGTTTCCATACGGCATTGGTTCGTTCGCGAGTTGACGTGAATCGCGATTTAGGCGTGACAGCTGTTCTCAAGCTGCATCCTTTATTGTCTATATGCCGGACTTGAAACTTGTGTTCCTCGCTTATTGATTACAACATTTCTATTCATCAGTGCTGTGATGTCCTTGTGAGTTTCCTGCTTCTTGTCTTCGTTTCGCCATTTAGCAGTTCGCCAACAGACTTGTCAGCTTACAACAGGCTTTGTTAGTGTAATAAAAATAAATAAATAAGCCATTCATACCAACTGGAGCTCCGGATTGGTAAGGATGAATGTGAGCTGAGGTACTACACCAGATTTAATACTACTGCACCTTTTACACCATTGTGCCTGTTTTGAAATCGTGTTGAATCGTGCATTTTTTATAAAGTGAGACTTAGTGCCTCGCCAAAGCCCAATTTGTTGATCCGGACGTTGATGTTGAGGTCGCTGATGGGCGCTGGTGAGTTTGTTGTTGTTTCCAACCGCCCCGCCAAACTTTGCTGGACCACAATCTAATCGCACACCCAGAGCATCCCGTTCGTGTCCCCGTACAGCCAGAGTCCGATACCGAAAGTGCAGTTTGATTCGATTTGGTTTCATTCGTTTCGCCATTCTTTGTGTTACGGCACGAACCTTAGTTAAAGCACGCGACTTGTCGCCCGGGGACGCGGACTTTTCGGTCCACGCGAAGAGATTTGCTCGCGTTTCGCACGAAATACCGGTCCCACCGGTGGCGCGAACCCGAACTTGCAGCGAACTTGCAACAGGAGGCCATTACACAGCTGCTGTTACGCTTGTTGTTGTTTTTTTTTTTTGCTGTTACATTCTTCGCTGTGGTGCCAATCTTCAATTGGGAAAACTTTGTTTGTGGTTTCGGCGAAGAAAGCAACGCGTTGACGTTCAACGGCCCCCCCGGAGGGCTTCTAGGCGCGGTGGCCATCGTTGTTTTTGTTGGAAAAAGCATTCGAAGCTATCAAATTGAGAGTCGCTGTTGGTTTTGCTTCACCGTAAAAATAACGGGTGCTTGTGCAGTCACCACGAGCAGCCCTGAGTAACTTTTCGAACAACCTAATAAAGTGAACAAACTTTCACACAACCAATAGCCTAAGGGGGCCAGAGCAGTTGTTACGACGATGGCGACGGCGGGCTTGTAAGCGAGCAAGGCGAGTTTTCCCGGCGAAAACACCGGCACACGACCGTGTGTGTGTGTGTGTGGGTGTGTGTGTGCTTTGTGTGTGTTTTGTGCGGTTGGCTGAGTGTGTTCGGGAGCGATTGCGATGAGCGTATCAGAAAGCAGCCGCAGCAGCAACAATGGCAACACACAGGAATATTGAGCAAAAGTTGACTTTGGCATCGTTTGTCTTTCGGCAGCTGTTTACAATGAGAGGCCCCCGGTGTACCGACCCCATTCGCAATTGAAGGGCCGAGTTGGGTTGGGTTCCCGACCACCGACTCCGCCCGGAGCTGGGTTCGGGAAGACATTGATGGTGGGTGAGAAAATTTAATATAACTTTCGTGTAACTGAAAAATAACAATAGAACTCTGATGGGATGCCGGCACGACACCCTGGTCTGGCCGAAAGGGGTTCGAACAGAAAAAGGACGCCTCCTACGAGGACTCCACAGGACCCGGCACCCGGCACCTTTTTCCGGCACCCGGTTGACCACCGGGCAAAGCGAAGGGGGCGACTCTAAATTGGCCGTTGTCGTTGGCTGAAGAGATGTTGGGCGGCAATGAAACGATAGTTAATGTCGTTTCGACATGGGCCACGCCACGGAACCGTGGAGGTGAGTTTAAATAATGGATGAGCTCTTTAAAAATAGATCATCTTCATTTTTCATGTCCTGCTTCCGTGCCACTGCTCAGTCGATTAAGGCAAAAGTTGCCTCTTTAATTGCGGACGCGTCGTTTGGAACGAAAGCCACACCGTTACGTGTTGAGCTCACAAATTTATCGTGCTCAAAGCGACAAAGGTAACTTTGCTGGTCACAAGGAACAGGAGAACTCGATGTACTAAAAATTGAGCTATTGTGCTTTTTCAACAATTCCTGTGGGCAATTTTTCAGATTGAACCTGGTTATCAAATCGAATTTGCTTGATCTGTTCAGGCTAAAGAAGAAATCTGTGTCACTGGCCATCATTTATCGCTCGATCTGTAACACTCAATTGAGCGAAGCATAGTTCGCTATCAACAAGCGATCAACCATTAACCTAACAATTAACAAAATTATCAGACGGAAGACTGACTGACAGAACAGAACGGGTTATCTGGAACGATCGAACCCCTTTAATAGCAAACTCCAACGGTAGAAAATATTTTAGGTTACTTCCTGGAGAGCCACAAACATCCGTCCATGTAGCTGTGCTGTACTGTGCTTCGTTTTCCGGCACCGGCGGAGGCTTGATTTAAACAATGAACCCGTCAATCGGTGAGCGGATCGTATTGATCGGTCGAATAACGCGGGGCGAATCGAATGTTTGTTGCAAGACACAAAAAGGACACGGTTTCCGATCCGAAACATGGGCGGCCCGCTTTGGGGCCAGCGAGAGTTTGTGCCGTTTTATGCCGGCGGCGGCGGTGGCGGTTGCATTAATCAAATGGATTCAATCATACCGTGCCCGGGTTCGATCAATCATGCTGCTGCTGGTTGCTGGTTGCTGGTTGCTGATTGCATTTCGTTTAACGACCACCGCCCGTTTAGCCGAAACCCGTTTTGCGAAGGGTCCATTAGCGATATTACTAAAAGGGGGCCGGAGTGTCGGAGTGGAGTCCAAAACATCGCGTCCCGGGTCTCGTGTGTGTGGTTTTAATCTACTTTACACATGTTTGAGATAAACACGGTGGTGTTGTCGTTGTGAATGATTGAGTGACTCTTCAAAGGTCACTCGGTCGGTCACTGTCAGGTCGATTTAAAGGACGATAGATTTGATTGCCTGAAAGAGTAACTGCGAAGCTCTTTAAACGAAGCACAGTCTCATGCGCCCGAAATTATGCAATCGGTGTTGCGTGGCCATGCCGCTGATCCCATGGGATTATAACAAACTCCCCACCGGCTGTCGATCCGGTTCGTGCGTCATTGCTCCTGCGATGATGGTTACTTCTCCGAATCGGCAAATTAATACCGAATGATGCACGAATCCCCATTATCGATTCGCCAAGGCCTTGGCAGTCGATTCCCGGCAGTCCCCAGCGCGCCACACATCGCCTCCCCAAGTCCTGCGAAAGTCCAAGACCACCAGCCCAAGACGTCCGTCGCGTCCGCTGGTGGGAGGTAGAAAACTTTTGCGTACCTCGTTTACTAGGGCACCGTTTTCCTCCGTGCGGGCGTCGGGGAATAACTTTTCGTCCTTTCGCCATCTTCCAGAACTCGTCTTCTCGTCGCCACACCTACTCTGCTGCTGACACCGGGCCGTGAGCGTTACACACGAAACTAATGAACACGGCCGACGGTGAGGCTTTTCCTTCTTCCGGTGTGTTCCCACGTGCGTTTGAAGGCTAGCTTGAAGCAACGGAGAGTGTTGACGTGACTTTGGTCTGTCTCTGTGTGGTTTTGACGCGCCGAGGCATCTCCCCGTCGAGAGTTGCCTTCGTTGACCCAGTCCGGATGCGCCACGGGTTTTCCAGGCAAACACCCAAACCAATAACGCGGCAGCCTTCGGAGGGTGGTCCCGCTTTCTCGGCACGGCACGGGCTTCTTGTTTCGGTCGCTCCTTCCCGGGCCGGGCCGGTATGTTCCGGGATTCGGGGCTAATAAGTCGCAAAGTCCGCGAAACGATGTGCGAGAAAATTAATTCAATACCCCCGGTGTTAGCGAGTGCGGCCCGCGCGTATGTGTTTATGATGCCGAAGGATCTCCACGGACGGTGTGACATTCTCCTAGCCCCCTTCTGTGTCTGTGTGTTTGCTCGTGTGCTTGTTTGGGCACGTGTTTCCCGGTCCGCCACACGGTGGGATTTATGTCGCATGACGGGCAGAGCTTTAAGTCAGGTTCCGGGAGAGTCAGCGTATATGAGCTGAACTTTAGTTCGCCAGCCAGCGTTCGCCGGCTTTCCGTCCGTGTGTCGCCACGGCACGGCTGGTGATGGGAAATTTAGTTGATTTTTCTTTGGCATTTTCGTGCCGCTCGTTGTTGCGCTCTAGCACGTGCTCCCCGGTGCCTTCAGTCTCGGGCCTGCACTGCATTATACTGGGGATTATTCATAATTTCCCAGGACGTATATGAGAGTCGTGTATGAACGGGGGAGAGTCGAAACTGCCGAGAGTCTTCCTCGGAGGCTCAATTTCATGGCACCGCACGCCTTGGTGTCATGCCCGGCGTTGTATGGTTTTTTCTCGATTGTTTCTATCAAATATTAGAATGTTAGTCCATTCCCATTTTGGACAAAATCCTGCTTTAGCGATTCATTTATCTGATGAGGTTAGGATCAGGCGCTGGAAGCCAGAAACGGTAAAGAACTCGTCATTAGCGTTCGACAACACATGTTATAAAGAAATCCCCATCAAACATGTACGAATCCATTAACTACCACAAACACAGGACGACCTTCGAATGGTTCGAGACATAATCATACTACTCAACAGTAATGAAATTCAATTCGTTTGTTACCTCACAGCGGCAAGCGTGTACAATACATAGTACGTCTTCACCCTAGGGCTAATGCCAATCATTTGCTCAGTTCCTCTGTACACTCAATCGAAATCAATTCAATTATTCGAACACCTGTTCAATAATATTGCCCTTAATGGACATACGAGGGGTGTTCAAAAAAGATCGGTAATTTAGTGTTTTTTTTCAAAAAATATTGGTTTATTCATGAATATCTGCTTTATCCTCTTTAAACTAATCTCCATAAGATTTTATACATTTGTGCCAGCATGTTTTTTTCAATCCTCGAAGCACTTCAAAAAATCTTTTTTGTGATCTTGTTCAGCTCCCTCATCTGTATCTCCTAAATCGTAGCGTAGCATCGTTCTTTTTATGGGCGCCTTCAGTTTCCGGAGCAAGAAAAAGTCACAGGGGGCCATATCTGGGGAATAGGGTGGCTTTGGCATCATTAGTGTGTTGTTTTCGTCAAAACTTCGCGAAGAAACAATGATGTGTGAGCAGAGGCGTAAAGCCAATTTTTGTTTTCCCGTAAATCCGGCCGTTTGTGGCGGATTTCTTCGGGCGAATTGCGCATAACTTGCAGGAAATATTCTTTATTGACCGTTCTATCCTTTGGCAACAACTTATGATGGACCACGACCCTGCAATCGAAGAACACACCTCCTCGGCCCTCTGACAACATTTTGAACCACCCATAAACGCTGCTTTGGGCCAACATAGCTTCACCATAAGCCACAGTCAACATTCGGAGTGTATCCGGTGCACTTAATTTGGATTTTCACACGAAATTTGATACAAATTCTTTGTCATCCATAACTTGGAGTAGACAAAAATCAACGATGAGCTAAAACACGTCCAAGCAAAACAGCTGTCAAAAATTGACTGATTACTCAAAATGGCCGAACTTGTCACCATAAGTGAGTGACATGAGTAGTAACGTAACGCCAGAAACAAAATCGAAAATCGAATACGTATCCCGTGGAAACTAAAAAATCTCAAAAATAGTTGACCTCAGACAGACCTCTTATATGACGGGGGCAAGTTCGCTAGAAATCGTAAAACAATCTTAGAGAGAGAACAGTCCCCAGAGAGAGAGAAATTGCCACAATAGAAACAGTTGTGTGCTGTGAGCCTCCAATACACAACACCAGCGTCCCGTTGTAGGACACAACTATCAAGACTTTGTTCGGGTCTCTACACCGTCTCTTCGGCCGGTTCGAGGGGGTTCGGTGAGGTCCAATTTCGAACCGAGTGCGCCGTGCGTTCCTTTTTTTCGGTTGCCTTTTGGAAATGGTGTTCCGTTTCGAGACGCCAGCCAGTGGTCTGCTGGCTTCTCCGGGATGCCGGCGTGCCACGTGCAATTTAGTGGCGTTATAAAAAGAAATGAACATTTCTTCGCTCAACCGACACCGGCTCGGGGTTTTTTTTACGGGGGTGAATTCGGGCCCGACCGAGGCACTCGAAACCGGTGGTGGCGTCGACCCCCGGTCGGTCGTCGAGCGGCTGGGTCATAAACCAATTTTCGTTCCGGTGGAGCGCAAATCTGTCGTAACCAGTTCCTCCAGCCAGCCAGCACTTTGGACGAGAAACCCAAGATGCTCTTTTTTCTGGCCAGTACCACCCGCCGTTCGTGTACTTGGTGCCCGCTCCCACCGCTGTTTATGCTCAATCTGTCCACACTGTGGCTGTGTGTGTGTGTGTGTGTCCGGCATTTTTTGTCGCTTGTCTCGGTTTCCGGTCTCTCGTCGGTCTTTCGAGGCGCGCGCTCAATACGGAGAAGATTCATCTTGTGCGTGGAAAATGGACTCCACCACTTCAGGGTTTGGTGGCACTCGCGCGCTGCTCTTGCTCGGCTTTTCTCCCCTCTCCCCCCCCATTTCCGGTCCCAGGAACATGGCGTCGCGACCACTGGGCTTGGCCGGGCTTTATGACATTTTGTCAACGTTGGGCTTGTTTTGTTCTCCATTCTCGTTCTCCGCGTTACGTTGGACTTTCGACGTAGGCCAAAAATTAGACAGCAGAACGGGCGGGGCCGAAGGGAACTAGGGTGTCGCCAGGGGCTTCTCCTTTCTTTTCCCCATGGGCTGGGTCGTGCCCAATCGAGCGGTTCTCTCGACGCGATTTGTGATGCCGTCCTACAGCGACCTCTGGTGGCTTCCAACCGTAAATTTTCCGTTCGGCGGCGTTGGTGGGTTTGGTGGTGAAAATTACCGTCCACACTCGTGGTCCCACCGTCTGGGACACCGCCATGTTTGGCGTTGCTGCCCAATTTTTTTTTCTGGACCTTTCTGGCTTCCCGTTTCGTAGAGGTCGTCGTCGTCGTCGTGTCCTGTTGCTGCGCGCGATCCAAATGTGAAAATGTCCGTGGGACGTCGGGACCGGAACCGAACCCGGCTATTGAAAGCACTTAAAATTCAGCACGACATCGCGGTGCTAAATTTCATCTTTGCTTTCCCCGATGCCATTCATTTTAAATGCCGTTGGCAGCGCTGCCGGCCCGGGCTGGTTGGCTGGCCGTCCCCTGGTTTTCTTTCACTTTCCAGGCATCCGGGCCAGGCACCACACCGCCCCGTGGCGTCCAGTGTTTCCGCGGTACGCTTTTCGCATTTTTTTCCCACCGAGCACTTCGTTTTACACGGCGACACTCACACTCCGAGTGACGCCTAAATTTGGAAGTTAAACGAGAAAATAAAACGCCGAACGCTGCTGGGCGCGGGCGCTCAGCTGTCGACTTCCGGTGGTGGTCGTTTTTTTGCCGCCCATCATTTTTTTTTTTCGTGTGGCCGCAACTGCCACCAGCCACCGACCTTGAGTTAAAACGCTTTTCCGACCACTCTCTCTCGGGCGGGTGTATGAAAAGGCTTTTGCGCGACTTTTGAAAGAATATAGCTTCGGGATCCTCCAAAAAGGGTGCCGTGCGCCATGTTTTCGGCTCGGCGATTTCACTATGGTTTGAACATTATCCTTGCCAACCGTTGAACGCGGGACAGTGGACGCCCCGACGACGTTTCGATGGTGAAATTGTGGACCGATCTGGTCCCGAGTTGGGGTCGAGGACGAATTTACGATCGCCGATAAATTTCCAACCTATTATGCGTGCTTTTGTTTGGGCTTTTCACTTGCGCCTCTAATGGTAGAAAGTCGTGACGAAAAGCTCATGTCCGGGCCCGTCGTGTCGTCCCGGTTACTTCCCGAGCACGGGGCACGTTTAATGGGATGATAATTTTGGATAATTCCTCCGGCGCCCGCGCAAGAAGTGGCCCAAAAATTTTCGATCTCCGCGCGATAACAACGGGCGAAATATGGATTTTCCCCGGAGTCGGGACCCAAAAAAAAAAACGACCACCGGTAGATGGGTGGCAAAGCAACATTTTCCTCCCCACCCGCCACCCCCCGGAAAACGGGCAGCGAACGTGGTCTTCTTCTCCTTCGAGGAAATTTTTCGGTCCAACCCGAGGGTTGGACTTATCCTTGCGATGCGATTCTCTTTTTCCTCTCGGCGGTGCGGTGCTGGAAAAATTTCACACGCATCGGGCGCAGGAGGGTGGGAGGTTTTGTGGGGAGTCACCGGAATTTCTTCCCGGCCCTTCGAAAGTGTTCGTAAGTTGTCAAAGCCATCCACATGGCCTTTAGCGCGGGGCGAGAAGTCGAACCTTTCGTTCCGGTTCCGTGACCCATTTTGGGCCCGGGAAAGGATGGGCCCGGGTGTGGCGACTTCGTCTCCTTCGAACATAATTCATAACCTCGAAATCGCGGATAAGATCCCGGACCCGGAGCGCCGACCGCCGGCCTACGCAATTGGATTATTAAAGGGATTATCCTGGGAACAAGGAAATATTTGTTTTCATTTTTCCTGCTCCGATCCGCGCAACATGTTCCCTTTGTTTCCGCGTTGGGCGACTCAAGTTGGGCGTTGTCAAGCGCCGTCTCCCCAACATCGTGACGCAAGGAATTGAAGATTAAAGAGAAACATTCTTCACGCGATTCCTTCACGAACTGGCTGAAGCACCATCGTTGCGCAGCACGAGCAACTTCAATTGGGCGTGGAATGTTCGTTTGGAAAGATAAATATAATTCATTACTTATAGCTTCACTTTGTTCGCTTTCGGAGAATGGAACTGGTGACTGCCTTTTGCGCGTGTACCGGTTCCAATTACAAGCTACGCCATTCCCGGCCTTTCACGTGATTTCGTTGCTTATCATGTATTGTTGAATTTTGGTTAAATTGCTGAGTTTGCCAATTATTGTGTGTTAAATTTATCTTTTGTTTTACTGTTTTTCTGTGTTTGTAGCTGTTTGATTGTTATGTTTTTTGGTCTTTTGTTTTGTTTAATCTTCTATTGGAACAATTTGAGTTTAATCTGTTAATTTGTTTCTTGGTCTTTGGAATTTTTTACGATTTTTTGTGGTGTTTATTACTTACACGTTGGTTTCTACAATACTAAACTGTGTTATGCCGTTTATGTGACGTGTGAAAGCTTTTCCCGTATATACTCATAGTTAAAGTAAAATTTCTCATTCGAAAAAAACAAAGTGAAGCTTGTTTATAAATCAAAAGTGTGCAGCACTCAGGCCACCCATTTGACGGAGCTAAAGCGTCACTTGGGGCCCTTTTAGGTCATGCACCATACTGCGGCTGCTGCTGCTACTGCTGCTGGTGGTGGCTCTTCTGAAACAAATCTTGACACGATTTGCTGCCGTTCCATGGCGTCATGAAGTGCGTCTTCGCCCGGTCTGGTGGGTCCTGCCACTCTAGTGCCGGGCAGTGTTGAGCCGAGGTCGAATATCTCAAGTGCCATGAATAATGCGTGTGTGTCAGGGGTGAGTTTGCCAGGCGGTTCTGCTTTGCGGATGAACGGTGTACACGGTATTAGCCTTTCGCCGTGGCGTCGAGGAAGAAAAAGCCAGTCGCCACACCACTGACACGGTAAACACTCTGCAGAGGGCGAACGCAGAAGAGCGGCGCCAGCATACGCAAACATACCCGCCACCCGTGTGCCTTTAAGGGCGCAAGAAGGCGAAACAAGTACCACACGTCACAGGTAGTTGAGCTCCCCGCTGCGGTTGAATGTGGCGGCCGCAATCTTGAGGAACACCTTCCCAGGAAGCGGAGCACCCATCGCCACCCAAAAGCCGTCTCCCGTAACCTAAGATTGGCAGGTGGTTAGAGTCAGCGAAGGTCACTTCGTTGCAATGCTGCGAAAAAAGGCTTTGGACCTCTGTCGGTCTTTAGATGGATGGATGGATGACCCGGGAAGACGTCCTTCGTGCTAACCAAACAAAAAACCTAAAAGGTCCCGGTTAGCGGATTGTCTTAGCACGCAGATTACCCCGCACGAACTTGGCTAAAGCAAAAGAGAGCAACCAGCCTACTAAGAGGGTCAGGGACAGAGAACCAGAAATGTGGCCTTCCTTTTATGGCCATCTGTTTGGCGCTGGAAAGTTGAGATTGAAAGTTCTTTACAGAGTGTCTTCGGGCGCTTCCCACTTAGCGGAATAATAATCCTGTTCCGAACTTCATCGTATGGTGAAATCATAATACGACGGCGGTCGAAGGACGCCGACTCTGCCTCTTCAGAGAAACCTGCTCAGATGGAAGCAAAGGTGGAACACTTTGTTTTTTCAATTTCTGGATTGACTTACCTTATACAGGATGGTGTGTGTGGATTCCGAAGATGGGGCGTAAAATATAGATTGGGGCTGTCGCTGTATGTCGTTGTCCTTGTTCATTTTCGAAGAAAAAGGGGTCGATGATGACGTCGGACTGAAATTCACACCAAACTCGTCACTCGTTGCGGGTGCATTGGCTTCTCTTGCACGACCAAGGGGTTAACCAGCAGTAAAAACATTGAGAAGGTTGTTCTAGCTGATCGGGAATGGTCCGATTGCTTCTGATCTGCTCCGTCTGCGACAACGCACAATCTGCACGCTCTAATCGCATCTTATCTTTTCTGTTCTCTTGTCTATTTCCAGAGTGCTGCCACGAGTGTACAGACCGTGAGTGGCGTTGGTAGCAGCAGCAGCAGCCTCGTCTGCCTCGCGGATGCCTTGCACGGACCGGTGATCCTAACGGCTGCTAGGATCTCAACGCCTCGCGGAAATGGCCTCGTACCACCTGTACGGGGCGCTGATCGCCCTGGTGTGCGTGCTGTGCTACCACAACAGCCTCAACTGTGGCTTCGTCTTCGACGACATCAGCGCGATCAAGGAGAACCGCGACCTGCGGCCACACTCGTCGATCAAGAACGTGTTCCTCAACGACTTCTGGGGCACCCCGATGCACAAGGTAAGACACGCCGATGTGCTAGTTACTGTCGATAAGTGGAGTTCTGATTTTAACGAAGTCACTCGGGTTCTTGGGGCTCATCCGATTGGATTGGTTTGTGGTTACACTCGATACGGGTTCGTGGATTATTCATGCAGTCAAGGTCATGTTATGACCGTAGACCGTGTGTTGGTCGGGTCCTTTGACCATTGGCTTCGGAACATCTACGACGGGATGCTATAAATATTTTATCTCCATCCCCGGATCAGTCCCCTGGCTAGTAATGGACGCCCGGTTGGTTCCGGTAATCTACAGTCCCACTAATGTGTTAATTGCGGTGGGCAACTACTTGACATCATTTACATCTCGATTGCGGGTCTCCGTTCTGTTTCCGGTTGGGTACTGGCAATCGATACGATATTCGGCATTCCGGTTCAGATGGAGTCCGGAGTCTGACGCCAACTGTTTGACAAATATTCACCCATACACAAAGGTATCAGCGGAGTGGTTTGATGCATGGAGCCCATCATATAGTATTGCGATGGCCTCAATCTTCTCGAAGTTTAAATATTCCGATCCACTACGGGTCGAGTCTGAGTGCCGTTGTATACTCGGTTCCACCCTCACACACACGCGAACGGACGGACGGACGGGAGTTTCTCGGGGAGTATGAAGGTTGCTGATGTTGTGTTTTATTTTTGGTCCCTCCCGTACACGTGAGTGAATATGAATGTATGCATAATAAAGCCCATCGACCCCGAAAACCTTAAAGCTAGTAGTGTGCGCGCGGAGTCGGACCGCGGACTACTAGAGGCCACCCGACGGCATCCATTATTCATGGCGTTGCGTTGCGCGCAAAAGGGACGGAACCGGTGCTGGAACACAACGCACGTTCCCAATTTCCCAAAAGCACACCAAACTCACACACACAGGCGGACCGGTCCAGGCATTGTTCAAAATGACGCCGCTCGTGAAGCGGAAAGGCATTTTCCGCGTCGGGCAAACTACCGACGGCCAGAGTTGCCGACAGGGACGCCGCGCTGTCCTCATGGGGGATTGAATCCGGGGACTTTAGTCCCCCGAAAGTATGCTGTCAGTGTGTGTGTGTGTGTGCGTGACCTCATAGTGATAGTTAGGTGCAGATGTCCAAACAAGGGTACCGCCAAAAATAGATTGATAAGAGGCGTGAAGTAATGGAACGGTTAAGTCCTAAGACTGAGGCCACCTTAACAAGCGCACAGGGTTGGCAGCGGCCGCCACAAAACGAAGGACAAAATTCCTTACGCAAAACACAATCCTGTTCTAAATAGTGACATCGGTGACCCTCATTCGGGACGCCATCCTGGTTGTAATACCTGGTAGAAATCGAGCATATACCATAGCGGCTGGCTCCGTATTTATAGACCTCATTAAATATTACCAATCATTGGTCATCGATCATTTAAGCTCTCGCTCCGTGCGAACCAGGTTTGGATCGATTTTCCCCAATTAATTAGAATCATAAAACTTCCCCTTCCTCGACTGAACACCGCCCCACACACACACACGTCCCGCCGGATGTGGGTGGGTGTGCTGTTTTATGAAGTTGTTGAACCTACGGAGACCTAAAAAAAACCGCTGCTCCGACACGACGGTTTGCGGTGCGCACGGAGCACGGGATGGTGATGGTGGTGAGAAAATTTGCGCCACGGTTTTTCCGGATCACGATTTTTCCGGAGCTTCACCTGGTGGTCACACACACACACACACACACACACGTTGTGGTTCTTTACTTTTGCGTGGGTAGTTGATTGGCTTTCATCGTATTTCATTTCTTCCAATCGACGGTTCCGTCGCCGGGAACTGGGTTGGAAATGAATAAAGTTGATTGATCTTAGGTTTTGTGTGTGTGAAACGAATGGATGGAGGCGTAAGGGCGGACGTGCGCTTTTTTCGATCTGTGAATTCATATTAATTCGCCTTCGATTTCCTCTCGGGTGCGCGAGCGAGTTTTTTCCATTTTACGACCGAATTAAGGAAGAGTCTAGCGTTGAATCTTAAGCACAGTTTGCTTCACAGGTAGCGTGGTGCCCGACAGGTGGCTTGAGTTTTCCGCTGATCTTGGGATATAAATACGCATAGGCTTTCGGTCGTCAATCGATTTGCGATCGATTTTCTTATGGAAATGCTTTAATAGTTGATTAGCAGCGAGTCATCTATAAATGGACATTCAAATACGTAGTCCAACCGTTCCAAAAACAAGAACCAGCTTGACGGGACGCTAAGCATATTAAATCTCAAAGCTTACTGAACATTTTCATTGAACAATGTTTGTTTACTATTGTCCGAACGGACATAGCCGTATTAAACACCAACTTAAAGTTGTGTCCTCAACTTGATGCCGCTGTCAGAGTTCGAAGTTTGAAGACAAGCCACATCATTTAACAATAATTAATTTTTTTTTAATGGTGGCCTTTTGCAACAACTTAGTCGAGATATTAATATCAAAATAGTGCAAAATAGTCTAGAACGCGCTCGTAGATTGCCATCGGAACGGATGTCATCCACCGGCCAAGAGTGCATTGATTGTTCGGATGCTTTTTAGTAGCTTATAAGAGACGACTCTCAGCTGATCCAACCAACTACGCGATGTTGTTGTATTTCTACGCGCCTCACGAGGTGGCTCGGGCGTGGAGCATATTTAGCATCTCAGCAAGACCCAAGCCGTCTATTGCTTTTTACGCTGTAACCACACGAGGATTTGCGATTTTTTGAATCACAGAATAGTAGAATCAACAGTAGTTGTAGTTAAAGGTATCAATAGTCTGTGCAGGACTTGGTATCTCCAGCAACCCTTAGTAAACTTCTTCGATCAATCGTAGAGCATGATTGAACAGTAGATCATAATTCCCCAGTAAACACATTTTTCCGGGGAACAAAACTTTCCCAAATCAAATCTCCATGACATTTTAATTTAATGAACACAAACGAAGTGTGTTAGGTTAATCCAACAGCAGTGACTTTTTCCAGTGGTCAGAGAATGTAACTTGCAAATTCTTCTCGTAACAATTATGCAAACCAAACATTATTTTGTGTTGATTGTGTTCATTCAGTTCGCAGTGTGTTACCCATCCGAATAAGTTAACCCAACCAAGTTTAATCACCAATCGAAACAGACGCCCGCCATTTTGTGGACGTTAACGGGACGACCATTTGTGTCCTCGGCGGCTGGCCGAGCAGAACCAGCTGCTAATTGTGCGAATTGGGACGCGCCATCCGTGGATGTGTATGTAACAGTGTGACAAATCAGAGAAATTACCGCGTTAACCGGTGCCCCGGTGATGGCGGCGGTGGCCGCTGTAAAGCCCCCCGTACACCGCAGGGATTATTATTTCATTTTATTCGATCCACCCGGGCGCGCGTGGCCAGGGCGCCACACCGAAACCGAAAGGAGGACCCCACCGAAACGGTGTCCGCCGCACGCCAGCTGCATGCATAAGTAAACGCGCAAATGACAGAGAAATATTGCTTCCCACGGTACACGGGGCCGGGGCCGGGAAGACGACGCTTCAAGGTGTCCTTACCGGGCCTCAGAGGCTGAAGCAGGACGTGTCCTCACGTTGAACGAGCCTCCGCCTCAGCTACTCCGCCCCGAACCGCCAGACCTCCTCTGATACTTTTCCAGATACTTTAGGCAATCGTAAGTGACACATGGCTGTGACATGTTTCGGCGACATTGCTTCCAATCCACCGCGGGCGCCTCCTCAGCACTTATTTTGCCTTTCAGGGGGGTGCGGCGGGACAGGTGAACTGTCTCCGCGACTGCCAGGTGTGTGCGTGCGTGCGTCTTATCGTGCCCCTCTTAGTGTTTCGAGACAATTTCGAGCGCTTCGAGCGCTTCAACGGGACACAAGTACGTGTACAATAGCAACGAGCTCGAAAAGCAGAGGAATAGGAAGACAACAGGAACAGGATGACAAAAACCACTCACGCACACACACACACACACACACACACACACACACACACACACACACACACCGATGCTCCGTGCTATATATTAAAAGAGATGTCCTTTCGCCGTGGCGTCGCCGTCGCCGTGTGCCGTTTCCGCGATGTGCTCCTTACCGTGGAGATGAATGGTTTTTAGTAAACTCGCCTCACCGTCGAACGGGGGCTTCCTTCCTTACCTCCGCTCCGGTAGCTGATTCAGTTGGTGGATGAGTTTCTTTTTTCTCTGCTTCGTTTTCGGCCCTAGAATTCGTCCTACAGAGAAGGGTCTCCTTGGCCGGTGTGCGGGCCGTGCCGACCGCTCAGTCAGCCGTGAAACATAATCATTCCGACGGACGCGAAGTTCCAGCGTTTGCTTGTTATGTTGCGCTTCTTTGTGTGTACCGCCCGTGTCCTTACGAAGGTTCCGCGGGCTCGGGAAGTCGCACCGTGTGATGGAATTCCTTTCGCTACATCATCAGTGTTGCTGCTGCTGGCTGTGTCTGATGTGCTCTTTTGGGTTGTTCAAAAATTTGCCGTCAAGCGCATTTTTTGTCCCCCCGATTGGGTTCGATTCCGGTCTCTGGGCACCGACGCTAGCACTCGCCCGGATGTGTTACACTTTTTCTGGGGTAGTTGCGCCGGAAGTTCGTTCCGTTCGGTCCAACCGGTGCTCCGGGCTCCGGGCTCACCTTTGCCTAGACTGATGGTGTCACGGTTGGGTGAGTGAAATATGCTTCCGCCCGATGGCGTTGATCATCTCACCGCGGCGGGGTTGGCGGATGCAGTGGTGCGCTGTGGGGCTTAGGCCGCAAAATGAGATTGATAAAAATTCAATTCCGTCCGCGCTAGCCTTATGGCTCGGTCTCGAAAAAGCACGCGGCCCTCAGCACTTGTCTTTGCAAACACAGCCTGCACATCGTCGGCAGTCGCAAGGTCGATCGTTGTTTTGTGTTACCTCCGCGGGACCCGCTGCTACGTGGCTTGGGCAGTCCTGAGGAACTTAAAGGTTGTGTTGGGCTTTGGTAAAATCCAGAAAGTGATCGTATAAATGGCTAATAAGACTTCCGCTTCTTGTAAGCAACATGGAACAACGCACCGGAGTAACCGTCCTGTTTAATTTTCATTCTCTGCAGTGTTTTACAATACCTATTTAATGTCACGTCTGATTTTCACGGCTCTTTTGTGGATCACTTTGCGCTTTGAGTTGAAGTATAACCGATTATTGGCAGTTGGACTGCTGTTGGGCTTTAATTTATACAAGCCTTGCTAGGTATGTTTAATGGATGAAGAAACGTTGTAACGTTCGCTCGTCGATGGGACGATCGATACCAATTTGGTCCTGATTCGATACTAAGCGAGCGAACGGCGCCTGTTGCAAATCATGCATTCTTACCACGTTGAGACCACATTTTGCAAATATTAAATGTTCCCTTAACGTCAATTAATTGGTAGGCAATAACTAAATCATTAAATTTTGTGTCGCACTGGGCAAAAATATCTCATTTCAGAGTGGTTCGATAGATTTCAACCCACGTTGCACGTTAGGTTGCTATAACAAAATGTTCTTATGAACAATCGATTATAAATAACTACCAAAGCGTATTTTAGTAATAAAAATTATACGCTAAGCTCGGTGCTAACCGTCGCGAATCGGAATTTCGGAATTTCTTTCGAAAGATGTTGGAAATATTCTTCATTCTGCCTTTTGGACGCAATTAATCCTATCTAAACAAAGAAGAACCCGCCGCACGTGCTGTTGGTGAAGCGCTGTCCCTGTCTGTCCTATTTTTCTGCGACACTACGCAAGCGAGCGAATGGAAGCAGAATGATAAATTTACATACAGAACATGAACATCATCGTGGCTCGGCGGTGTCCGCACTTGCCGAGTAAGTCACGTTTCGCACGATGGTTGCCAATCAACCAACCAACCGATCGCTGATGGGTTTCACTTTCATTTCACGCACGCAAAAACCCATTTACGCACGTCGCACGGTGAACCTCCCAAACCCTGCCCCTGGCCGCCGCCAAGGAAGTAGCAAAGAAGAGGAATCCGGTGCGTATCGTAAGAAGACACGCATGACGAAGGTGCGCGAGGTCGCACACTGGATCTTGAGGCCCTTCCGGCATGACACGCCTTCGCATGACGAAGGACGCCGTCGCGCATTTGACGGATGTTGTCGCCCGGGGACCAGGGCACCCTGACGCGCCACAAAATTGACGGAATCAATTTCGTCATCGAACGCGCGTAGAAAATTGTGCAACCGGCGAATGATGAAGATTTAATCAGTCGTCGATCCCCGGGTGATGGATCGTGGCCCAACGGAGGTGCCCGTGTGCTTCAAAAGCCCTATCCGTCCCGGTTTTTTTTCCTTTTTTCTTGCTCTTTCCATTGCCGTACCCCATAAACTTTGGATGTCCTGTTCCGATTCGATTAAGGACGACGGCGGCCCGCGTACACATTACGCGGTAGTACCCGGTCCCGAGCGGATGATTATTAGCAAAATGTTTTTCCATTTTCCATTGATGGACCCGCTGTTGCTGAGCGGTACCGGAAAATGGATCAACTATCTCGCGGAGCCGTCGACTTTCATTGCTTTCGAACGGACGTAGATTTTATATGAAAACTATTTGACATTTTTCAAACCACTTTAGGAAAGTTATAGCTTCATTGATTTAATACCAGCAACCTAGGTAAATTTCGTTGCCATTATAGTTGATTTCTGATAGTTAAGTTGAAAAGAAACTTTCTGATATATTGTATCTGTTCATTGTTTTTTATTAATTTTATTATTGTTTACTAATTTGCTTCAATATTTATGTTCAGCACTCTGCCAATCAGTTGCTACGACTAAGGTGCCACAGACCACTTCTCTTTAATTATTCGTCACCTTTCCATGAACTTTTGTGTCGTTTCCATATTTTTGAACTAATTATGATTCGTCGATGGTTTCTTGGAAGTTGATACTGTTTTTTTTTGCCATTTTCCATTTATACATCCCAGCCACTAACAATTGACGCCGATTTACCATTTACCGAAGGGAGAAACTTTACCCATGAAAATGCGTACGAAATGAGCTATTCGTGGGCTTCAAAAAATGCTCCCCAATTTACAATATTGACGGCTGCTGCCCGTGCCGGCGCGTGTACGTGTGTTGTTTTTCTTTCCCTTTAGGGTTCATTAAAGTCTACCGATGATGGTGATCGCAGTGATGATGATGATGGTGGTGGTGGTGCTGGTAGTGGTCTAGATTCATTAGCGCGACTGGCTTTCGGTCTCGCCTGTCCCGACGGCGATTCCCCCGCAGCCCCCTTGCCCCGGTGCTGCTGGAAAATGGAAGGAAATGATGGTGGTAAACATTAACCATTCATGAGCATGATGAAATGAGTGTGCGATGGTGGCCCAGCAGCCAGAAAGCGTGGTGGAACTCGGGGCGGTGCACAAAGTTGGTTTCGAAGAAAAGTCTACCAACATCCGCCAGCCCCACCGCCAGCAACATCCAGGGCGGGTAGGTTTGGTGCACAAGTAACTATAAAAATAAATTGGTTTATAGGTTCTGCGGATCGTTTCGCCGGGCTTTTGGGTGGGCGAAACCGAGCGAACCGTTTACTACTTGTGATCTTACGGTTTTTACTTACCTTCTTCTTAAACCGCGACTTTTAATAATGAATGCCGACGACGACGATGATGACGATGTTGGGGAGAACGGGACGGCATTAAATTTCAACTCCCAGCACTCAAGTGGCGTCCAAATTCGTCATTCGATGAGCCTTTTTGTTTGCTGGACCTTCACTTTGTGGCCTCGGAGACCTACGGCAAAATGGTTGGCCAATTATCGATAAGTAGTGTTTTGGACAGGGCACAAACATCAGCGCTCTACTTTCGGATGTGTCGATTGGTAGGGCTGCTAAACGGCTGGCCTGTGAACGGATGGAGTATGGCAGACCCTATTGTGCTTCTAAAAACGTGGAAAACCACGAAAATGTTTACCGAGAGCCGAGACCTGATAATCACTTTCAGGCAGAAGAAGCACGAGATTGTGGTGCCTTTGCCACATTATCACTCTTGTTTGCCTGCTGTTAATTTGTTCCACCCAAACTCGAAAAAGATCAAAGCGAATGTTTATCCCAAAGAGTCCAGAGAACCAGGAGCATTATAAAAATGGGAATCATTTTGGGGTAAAAAAAAATCGCTGGAGCTTGCTTTTAATTACAATCGTCAACAGCACTGCTAAAGACCGGACTCATTATGCTTAATGAGAGCGAGATAGAGAGAAAGACAGAGAGCGAGCGAAAGATGTGATAATCAAGAACCCATCATTTGTGCGATTCCGCGAACAGGGCAAGGATGTTTGGGCATGGGCAGCCTGTTTTGCGTGGAACGGGTGCCACAAAAAGCCGTCTGTGGGGCGAAAGCACGCTCTAAATTATGCGCAATGCTTGGTTGTGGACGTCGGTAGGCATGAAACGAAAATCCGAACTCATTCGGATGGTTTGGTACACGCTTCTCGTTCCACTCTTTGCGGTCCCTAATTGGACGCTGTCGCGACGGGTCTCTGGTTGACGAAAGAGGACCCTTTATCTGTAATCGGAGCAAAAGGGAATAATTTAATTCATGTTACAAGCTCATATTATTCGCCGCTTCATCTGATGTGTACTTTCGTACCGTTCGCATCATTGAATAACCTTTATCTTTATTTAACGCTGCCATCATATAATGTGGCGCAGAGGTGCGTCGTTCTATGCCATTTTTGCCAGATATTCTGCGTGCTGCATGTCTGGTGGCTTTATTTGTTGCATCTTTTTGAGAGAGCCGAATTAGTTAAATTTAAATCATCACTCTAGCGAATACGGAAGAAAAATCACTTTTCTTTGCTAACTCTGTCGTTGTCAATATAATTCAGTAAAAAAACTCTTTATTCATCTGGTTCAACGAATCAATGCAGTCGATGGAGGCGCATGGTTGTTTATAGTTCGATGGTGTCACACACTCACCATCAGCCAGAATAATCATTTTTGCATCACACCTAAATCCATCAGTTCAAGAGGCTCAGAGAGAGACTTTAACATACGAGTATAGCGGGCGCCTCGTTGTGTTTCCGTCATATTTTTAATAAAAAATTTTAGCATACACAAAGTTTTACCACTTTTTCAGAGCATTGATTTCGCGCGCGGTATGGACGTATTATGTGGTGGCGCCCCATTTTGTAATGCCAGAATGTTTAACTACCATAAAAGTCCTTCCAATCATCCTTCCCGCCCGGCCGGAGGTACGCCTAAAGCATCACAAAAGCGTCCTAACGGTGGCAGTGAATGATTGTTTGATGCACAGTAAATTAGGCAGCAACTAAGCGATAAATCCATAATGCCAACGTAAACACATTAGACGGCGGCGCGGCCCTTGTAACGGCGCCCAGTGTCAACATACATTATCATAAAGTCGATGGATGCTGTCATTCGGGGGCCCCCCACACCACCGGGTTTGATTCCACGAAGTTTGTAAAATGGAGCCCGCATCGGACGGCGTCGGTCGTCGGGCGGAGGACCATGCCTTTACGTGTTTGAAGTAAATGCGCATTGGCCTCGGCCTCGGATCTTTTTTATGTTTTGCTTAATTTTATTTCGTTCGAAATTAGTCACGGCCCTGGACGTTACATTTAGCGCGTAATTGGACTACGTGGAGGCGACCATTTGTGTGTGACGGACGTTGATGAAAATCAGCAAACAACCATTTGGCCACTATCGGTTCGGGGATCATGAAAAAATGAAGCACCGTATCGCCATTGTTTTGGGCACACTCCAAACGAATTGACAGCGCGCGCGCCCGTCGTAACGCTCCAATCGCTCTATTATTCAGGCCCTCCACAAGGGTTGGCCCTCCGGTGAAAGTGATGATTCCTACCCCAAATCTCGGTAAGGCAGCGGCGTCTTGTGCGACGATTAGGTGGGGTCGGGCACAGCCTAATTTCTGTTCCGAATCGCTTCACGCTACGATTACGAAAGTTGTTTGCATGGAAATTTCCAGCTGAGATTTCTGGGCTTCGCCAACAAACAGCAGCAGCAGAAGCACCAGGAGTGGTAGCAGGGGTTGGCTTTCTAACTCCCATCTCCCACACCGCTTCGGTTGTCATTTTGAGATAGCACAGAGCTGGACAAGCGCACCCCCGCCCGAATGGGTGGAATGCGAAGGAGGTTTCCCTGGCATGCTAAGCAAATTACTGGGTACGGCAAGGAACTTCACCCACCACGTGGTCTGGTACTCGTTAAAAAACAACAACACCACGGCACGGCGGTGGTTGGAGCATAATTATGTTACTGACAGTCGGGGGAGTTCGGTTCTGATAAGTGGTGTACGGGTGCCGATGGTGGACTCTTCGGAAAGCCGACGAGTGCCAGGAAGTTTCTTTTGTTTCCGCGGGATCCATACTTTTCACCATTTGCCGGATAGGGCGTCACCTACCGCCGAGAGAGACAGAGAGAGACCGAAAGTCATTACAGTTCCATTGTGAAGTTGAATTTTCGTATTTTATTAACACAAAAAACCGGAGTGAAGCGGACCAACAACACGAAGAATTGCCGGTGGAGAATGAACCCCTCCGTGTAAGAGGGCTATCATTCGGAATGGTCTGTTTCCGTTAATGGACATGCTTCGTGGACCCGGTGCGGGATCGGATTTGATTGCCGGCAGCCCCGCGTGTTGTTTAGATTTAATTCCCCGAACGGCAAACTTTGGCTGCGGAAAGGGTGCTTGTGTTTCCGTTTGAAATGAAGAAGTTCGAATCCAACACCCAGATTTGGCCCCCTTCGCAGGGTTTGGGATTTTTTTGTTGTTGCAAGATCTCGGCAGACGAGATCTGTCGGTCGGTTTGAAATACCAGCCCGCCAGGGACTCATGGGTCGTGAGAAAGAAAATCCGCGGCCCAAGACAAAACTCTTCACTTGTTGTTTTGGCTTTGGGCGAGAAAAGTTCCACTACGTGAGAGGGTCCATGTGTGATATTAGGTCATATAAAAAGTATCGGCGGTTTTGATTCGTGGCAAAGGTCTGATTCTCCTTTTGCTGCCAGTAGCACTATGAATTGGCTGAAGATAGCTCATTGGAAAGGTTCATTTTTTGCGATTCAAATACGTTGAAGGTTATTAAAATTAAAACAGGAACAGATTTTGCAATGAATGAAGGGTGATTTTTTTCAGTAAACATCTCAAAATGATGCACAACTAGATATGTTTTTTTCTGAGGCGTCAACTACCGCGTGGTGGGACTGAAAAATACTGCTCCATCATGAGATGCTACAAATATCAGGTTGGGGAAAAAGTAATCGACGTTTTTGGCGTGAACTTCAAAACTTTATTTAAGACTAGCTGATCCCGGCGCGCGTTGCCACGCCTCATTTCATCCTCATTTCTCGATTATCCGACGTTTCAAAGGACTTCCTGGTGACGTATCCGATCTGTTCCGAATGATAGGGCTTCCCGGTGATGTATCCGATTGGCTTTCCTTCCCGCTTCCCGGTGGATACATGGCAAAACTCGCACCAGCTAAATTTGACTCAAATTGTTTGAACACTTTTCGAATTTTTTATGGAAGCCCCCCTTTGTAAAGTGGCGAGTGGTTTCAAACATTCACCAGAATATTTCCCCTTCCGAAACACTTCCACCTGCAGAATTTGGTTCATCAATTTGGAATTTGGTTTGTATGGGAGCCCCCTCTCCCGGGAGGTGTGAAATGTACTTTTTCTACTATATGATCCTAATTGAAATCTAGAAGGCTGTAGCAGTCCGTAGCTATCTCTCTCTCTCTCTCTCTATCTATCTCTTTCTCTCTCTCTCTCTCTCTCTCTATCTATCTTTCTCTCTCTCTCTCTCTCTCTCTCTCTCTCTTTCTTTCTCTCCTCCCATCTCTCTCTCCCTCTCTCTCTTCCTCTCTTTCGCACCTTCTTTAAAAATTAAACGCAAACTACGCAGTTCCCCCCAACATCACACTACTTCAAGATGGATGGAATGAGGGGTGGTGATAGGTGGAAGAAGGAAGGAAAAGGCTTTTAAGTGAAACCTATCGATTTAGAGACCACCAAAACCTAAGAAACGATACCCATATTGCCCTAGGACGTATTTTAAGGATTGGGGTTGTATGGGGACCCCCCCTTCCCCTCGTCCTGCAAGGACCAAATTTCGTCACATGGTTTCTCAGGTGACCAGCAACCATTGTGCAAGTTTTGATGAAATTCGATTCATAACTTATGGAGTAATTGATGTTTTTAACAGTTAGTTGTATGGGAGGGCAAAGAAAGAGGGGGGTGAGGGGTTTCTAACCATGATAACGACACTCCCCTGCCCCTAAAACCCCATTATACCAAATTTCGAGTCAATCGGTCCAGTAGTTTCGGAGTTCACTTGAGACATACAGACACAACTTGAATTTTATATATAATTTCCAATGGTCCGATTTACGTCAAATATGCACCGTTTTGTTGGAAAATTTGTTGCCTTTTTAAAAATATCTTCATATTGCCTCTTTTATAGAAGGCTTAGTCGTTATTGGCGAAAAACTCGAGTAACCCATTTTCACAATCCTTTTTTGATCTCAGTTTTTCATCACTTAGGAAATTTTGTAATGCGCGAAAAAGGTGTCAATCGCTTAGTGCAAGGTCCGGACTATACGGTGGATGCATTAAAATTTCCCAACCAAGCTCCCGGACTTTGTGACGAGTCACTAAAGACGTGTGTGACATTTCGTTGTCCTGATGGAACACAATTTTTCTTCCGTTGGCCGATTCTGGTGGTTTCTGGTCAATTGTTATCTTCGAACGGTGCAGTAATTAAAAGTACAGATCTGAATTTAGTGTTTGGCTACACGGAAGCAACTCATAATAAACGATTCCTTTCAAGTCCTACCCAAATACCCAGTAGAACCTTCCTAGCCGTTATTCCTGATTTGACCACCGGTAAAGCTGCTTCACCACGCTTAGACCACGATTATTTTCACACAGTATTGTCGTATGTATCCCATTTCTCATCCCCAGTACCCATCTGTGTAAGAAATTGTTCGATTTTATTCCGTTTGACTAAAATTGCGCAAATGGAAATTCGAGCCATAATGTTTTTTGGTGTAAATGGGGTGGTGCTCAAACATCGAGCTTCTTTGTGAATCCAGATTTGCGCGAATGGCTTAAAACTGTCTGACGGTTAATCTTTAGTTCCTGGTCGATGCTCTGACTACTAACATGCCGATCAACTTTGATTATTTCTGTGATTTTATCGACATTTTCGATGACAGGTCTGCCTGTGCGAGATGCATCTTTAACATCAAAAATAACCGAAACGGGTCAACGAACCCAAAATTAAACGTTACTAGCTTTTAAAGTATCGAGACCATAAACACCATCCACAATTTCAGAGGCCTAGCATGAATTTTCGCCTTTATCGGTTAAAAACTTTAAAATATACCGAATTTTCTCATCGTTGACCTCCATTGTTAACACCCTGTAACTCACAAACGAATGGAACAAACAAAAAACAATGAAAGCATTTTTTGAAGTGTAAAGTATCAGCTTTAAAACGAGCCTAAACTTGAAACTGTACGATCGATACTTCACGAGATATCGATCACAAAAGGCATCTGTCGTGAAAAACGTCGATTACTTTTTCCCCAACCTGATATTTAATTCTGAAATCTACTTTTCATGCCTAAAAAAGGATCCGAAAAGTGCTCAAGGAAACCTGCTCCAATTAACGTTTACGTTACGAAGCCATGGTTGCCAGCTTTGGACCTTATAATGTCGGGCGTAGATTTTTGCAGCCTCCTTTTGTTTGACCAAAATTGGTTCAAGAAACTGCTTCAGAAAATAAATCTAACAAGTTTTAAACCGCAACTGGCCTCAGTTCTTCGCTTGGCCCTGCGACTATTTCATAGCCCTAATAATGGCGTGTCGAAGAGCATTTTTTTGTCTCAAACTCCAGTTCAGTTTCCTTGTTTTTGGGGCCGGATCACGTACACACATCCCGAGCACTTCCGGTTGATGGCTCGCCAGCTTTTGTCGCCAGGATGGGCCACCCGAACCCCGGATATGTCGCCATGCTAGTACCTCCTCCTGTGATGCTGCATTTTAAGATCAGTCGAACCGGAAATCCTTTCAAATCTCGCCACAATCATAAGTGATCTCTGACGGTGTATCTCTGATGCATTTTCCAAACCCGAGACAAGATGAATAATTCATGGTGCAGAAGAGCGTGTGTGTTAGGAGGGATTCTTTGTGGCCCAAAGGACATCCTGCGCGCTTTAGGAAGGCACACACACGCCTACACGACGGTGGCACCCGCCGCACTGCTGCACTGATCGGATTAAAGTTGAGTTTGGTTTCTTTCGTTGACGGTATTTCTTTTTGACTGTGCACGATGAGGCAAAAGCCTGGAACTCGAGAAACAGAAGATAGAGAATGCAAAACAGGTGCCCTTTTGGTGGCTGAGTTCGGGGGACACGATCAAATCTCGGCCCTCGCCAGAACGTCACTGTTTGTACTAATTTCCCGGATGCCGTCCACAATTGAAGTGTGATTCCGGAGGGCAACTCCAACCAGGTGAGGGTTTTTCCTTCAATGAGTTCTGTTTTTTTTTGCTAGGTTCAAACACCGTATCGCTTGCCACCCAAAATACTTACCTCCTGGGGCCTTGGCCTTCCCGTTCGCTCGCTGCAGGATGTGATTGGTTTGTTTTTCTTCGCCGGCTGGCAGTCGCCGGTCCTGATTTCGCAGAAAGGATCCGAAAAGCATAGCCTTTTGCCCGACACACACAGAAGTGCACATGGTCCCCGCTGAATGACGCGAGAACGAGAATTTCGGAGGATATTCATGACGATTTGCGGGAAACTTTTTAAGGGAGAAACGAACGAAATCCCTGTTGTGTTTGTCCGTGTGGACGTGCCCGCGTACGTGCTTGGTGCGTTTCGCGTGGAAAGCGCATAAATTTAAATGCAGAATGACGGAAGCGGAAAGCAGGGAAAGGTGGGTTGGATGGACGGTGGAAAGGGACGATGCATGCATCATCATGCGCTCATCATTTAATGCTTTGCATGTTCCCCACCGCGGCTCTGGGATTTCCAGTGGTCTGACGGGGACTGGTGCATTTTTCAAAGGAAGAAGTGAACCTTTTCCCACATCCAATGTGTGGTATTAAATGCACCGTTGAAGTTCCGGTTGCAGTACGCCGTGAGTGACCGCCGGAAACAGGGTACCTATTTTCATGTTGCAGCTTTTTTCTCCGCTCTTTGAAGAACATTTTCGGGATGAGCCGATAAAAAGCCTAGCCTTGAAACACTCAGCATTATGTTTCCGTCTTTATTAATATCATTTGAAGTTTTGTATTGTATTTATGGAGATTATAGGATGCACTAGTATGAGGATGATTCATGTTTTCATTTTCTATGTTTTTTTACACGAAAGGGTGTTCAAATACAGGTTATGCATGTTTGCTGTATAACTATTAAACTGTTTTTGATATCTTTCTTTTCATTCGGATTCAGGTCTGTGTCTTTTTGTTTCAATAATGTATGCTTTTATTTTTTTTCTTGTTGCTTGTAACACTTTTCATTTCACGTTTCATATTTCAACGGGTTTTTTTCTATTCTTTCTTTACGTTCTTTTGTTGGCTTTTATTTTATGTTTTCTACACGATTCACATTTTAACAAACTTCTACTTAAAAGCAGGTACGTCAGTATAGTATGCTTTACTGCAGCAAACGGATCCCGTAGTTGAAATGTTAAAAAATGTCAAACTTTTCGTCGCATTCGATGGGTCTATGAACGGAATTCACTTGCGCCTGTGGTTGTTTAGCAGCGGTGTTGTTTCATCATAACCGGAATGTGGAAATTTTGGCACACAACGTTTCCGCCCTTCGCGCCGGAATCCCCATCGGTCCGGGAAAATGTGTCGCACACCTTGGAAAAACTCAGCTTTTGAAAGCAACGCCATACGGGGAACCGTGCCGAAAAACAGGAACTACCACAACCGAATGCGAAACGGGGCGTTCCAGCTGACCGTGTGGCGAGACTGGGGTGTTGATTTAGCCGCCCGGCCACCGGAAATGATAGACGAGATGTGTTTATTCTAGTATTTGATTATTTTCATCCCTGCACCTCGGTCGGCGGGGCTCGGTGGGTCTCCGTCCGTCAGCTGCAGCGGTTTGTTTTTTCCACGTGGCGGCACACAGGCGCGCCAGGTTTTGCCACCGGCGGGCTCAGTCCCAATTGCTCTTGTTACGCATTTTCCGGCGAACGAATTTGGACGCTTTTTTGTTGTTTTCGACGAGCATCATTCTGTCGGGGTCCCCGCATTGCAGGCAGGCGCTGCCAAATGCGTTCCGTTGTCTGTTGCGTTTCGACGGAACCGAATCTTGCCGTCCGGCGCCATCGATTCCCGGTTTGCATTTTCCGCTGCGGCGGAAGGAAGCGTTCGGATCGATTCCGGTGATGTTCTGATGTTCGAATCGGTGCCGCAGCTGATGCAGCTGATGATCTGCTGGACGAACTGAGGCGTGCGATAATCTGTGCTGCCAAACACAGCGCGAGGCGCCACAAGCGATGCTCGTTGTCAATTTTGTCGTGCGCGCTGTTCGAATTATGGAAAATATGCTTAATGGAAATTGAGGATAAACCATGCCTGTCGCGCCTGCATGTGCGGCTGGACTGCGACCGATGGGGACCACTCATAATCCAATATGTTGCAAAGCGGGGAATTTGTGTGCGAGAGCTTTTGATGGCATTAATGAAACTATAATTTCGGGTAGAGGCTGAAGGCATTGCCTAAATAAAGTAGGCAACTTTTGCAAGTGAACTTAGTTGAAAACGTTGTCGAACGCGAAGGCGAGAAACAGAGTATTAAATACACCAAAGCCAAAAAAAATGAATAAAAGATTGACCAAAGGAACAATAACAAAGTGAAACCAAAAGTAAACACAAATGAAGTTAACAGATACTCAAAATGCCCATCCTTTTTCCAAATGAACGCATGTTCTATTATAGACAAAAGGTGGAAAACGCTTAATATAAGAAACTATAATTAAAGAAACACGTGAACACCACCGACAATCTTAACTAGAGCAAAAAAATTATAAATTACAGTGCATCATCGTCTAAATTTGTGTCTTTTTCGACATTATTTTGGGCTATTGAGTGGCCCTGTTTGTGGATCATGCTTCAATGTTATAATTTTTCATAACATCAACAACAACTTACAGCTGGCTCGGTTGCCGGTGTCCGTTTGACAGAATTCAGACGAAAAAGGGGGCTTGACAGCCTTCTTATTTATCGTTCAGTGTGACCTTTCCACGACCTCTAGCTCCGAGCTCGTTCCAAGCAATCATTTTTCATGTCCTTGAACTTCATGTCCTCCAGTGTGTGTGTGTGTGAGAGAGAGACTGTCTTTTTACCGCTGATTGTGCTCCACTTAGAGTGGTGTGCCCAGCATCTCGCATCCAATTAGCATTCGTTCGGAATCGTCGAGGTTGTAGAAAATCAGCATCATCCGGCGTGTTGGCATTGGCCAGGCATTTGAAGGCCCGTATTCTTGTGCCATGCTTGGGCCCCCCGTTCATGCCAGCATCCTTTTGAAGCAGAGTTGATTTTTTCTCTCCCTCTTTCGTTTTCTCGTTCGCGCGTTTGTACAGTTAAAGGCGGTGGTTGATCGGAGGTTGATTTGTGTGTTTTCCTGTCGGGCAATCGCTGGTGAAGAGGTGCGTCTCAGTTTGGCTCAAGAGTGATGGAGCACTGCTCCCGTTGCACCTCGGCAGCTCGTCTTCTTCATACGCAAAGAAGCCTCTCACGTTCACATATCCTTTTTATACTAAAGTGCCCACTGTTTTGTGTCCTAACGCGCAAAGTAGCCGTATGTGGCCGTATAATGAATGCGGATCCATTTTCTTCGAGAACTTTGGGTGGCAAATGGATCAAAAATGCGTCACACGACACCCTGTGCGGGAAAGCATCCTGGAGGAGGTTGCCTCGACTGTAAAATGTTTAGACCAACCAGCGGCGGCACCATACGGTGCGCTAATTGTCATTCCCGACGTCAACGCTGCCGAACGAACGGGAAGGCTTCGAAGGCTTTCGAAGCTGAGGAAGCCGACGACGTCAAGAAAGCAGACTAGCTTCTGCGCGAGCCCCTCGAGCCCCTGGCCTTGTGTGCGACTAATGATCAAATTCGTATTCAAATCAGCCAATTTATAAGCTAATTCCGCTTCGCCATGTCGTTGGCCACTTTCGGGCGGCGCATAACTCGGCTCGGGAGGATAGTGCTTCGGGCGGGCGATGTGCGGCGCGTATCCTGCGTATCGGTGCGTGTTCTTGTAATATTGTCGTTTGGGCTTTATTTGTAAAGTGGAGTGGTGCTGCTGCACCAGAGGCAGCAGCTTGTTTAGCTGATTTGCTCGAATTTTTCATTCCATTTTTCGTCGCCTTCTTCTTCCGGGGTTTGACAGAACTTTTAGTCCCCGAAGCCAGCGCAGGGAGTGGAGCGCCCAACCCGAGGCCGGGGGTTGCGATAAGAAAATGGGAAAATTTAATCCCGGCCGCTCCGAAAAACCCCTTCGCCCAGCATGGGCTAAGATAAGCTAGCGGGCGATAAATTTGGGCTTCCGCGTGCGGTCCGTAATCCGGGGCGCGGGGACAAAGCGATCGTGCGCTGGATAAGGGTCCGAAAACTTCGGCTCAAAATTAAAAACAGGACAACCAACGGGGACACCCATCCCGAAATAACTCTCTCATCGCGCGCTCATCGCGATAAAGCGTTATCCGTCGAGAAAATAGCTGGTTTTCCGTCGGGTGGTGCGGCTGTGTGCAGAGATTGAAACCGACCACCCCCCGGCTAATTTTCTGACACCTTCTGGCACCCCCTTCACTCGGAGGAAAAGTGTATATCTTTAGGTGTGTGTGTGACGATTCACGCGGTTGCATCCTCTTTTTGCACCACACCAGGCACACTGCACGAATGGACTGGCCGAAGTTTGGCCATAAATCTGAGCCTCATACTTTTCGTAGCCGCTCGCGCTGTCCGACTCTCGTGTCACATCCGCTTCCGGTCGGCCGGCCCTGCTCCCGGCCCAGGAGAAGGAGCCGTGTTCTTGCCCGAAGTGTCCGAAGGCCGCAAGAAGAAAAAACTCGCGCCACGAAACAAACTTTCGGTCGGTGGTGGTCGGAAAATGGGCGCTACAAAACCAAATACACACAGTAACGTAGTCCTTCAGTTGGTGTGTGTGTGTGTGTGCGCTATTTTTTGTCCGTATTTTTTGGGAGGGAAATCCCCTGAAGGAGTGTAAATTTTGCGATTACTCTCCTTGGTGGCACCAGATAGCATCATCTGGGGGGCTCACTCCTGTGTGTTTGTGTGCAAACTCGCTTCCGCTGCCGACGGGGGATTTCTGCTTCCCATCTGCCTAGGCTCGAGATCCTCGCTTCCGGTGAGCTTTCGCGGGAACGACGGAGAGCGAGAGCGAGAGAGCGAGAGAGAGGGAGCGAGAAGCTGAAATTGTTCTAAACGACCACCAAACCGAATTGACTCGCGTGCGTTCCTGCCCTCCCCCCGAATGGTTGTTAAGGGGGTTTTTGTTTGGTAGATTTACAATACCGTCCACGGCACCGGTGCTGGTGGTGGCCCTGGTGGCCAGTTTCCGGTGCCGGCGGCGGCGGCGGCGGCAGCGTATCGGAACGTTGACATTTCCGGTGTAGTGTTTTGTTGGGTGTTTTTATGTTTTTCGCTGAGTTTTTCCTTTGGGACACAAGGTGGAAGGTTTTTTCCTTGGGCTTCTGGAAGATTTGTTACACTTTTTCGTGCCTCGCGAATGCCATTTGCCGAGAGTTGCCGCAGATTGGCTGGTCAGTGTGCCCAGCGCCGCCAACGCGTCCATTAGTTGCCGGTGGAGAGTTTGCTGAAACATTTTTTTTATTCATCTTTCGAGGGCCATATCCGTACGTTTGTTTTTTGGGATTCAAATTCGTTCGAGAGCGATACGTTTTTATTTTCGATCCGTTTAATGTTGTCATACGGCTGTTTATGGTTTTTTCCGTTATTAATCATGATTAACATCGCATTACGAAAGAGGTTTGGTTTGCTACTTTCAGTTTTATTTTCCGACTCGAAGTTTATGTTACTCGACATGTGATAACGAAAAGAATAATTTTCCTCATTTTAAATACATTTACACTCTGGAGTTTCTGTTATGAAAATTTGTCGTTAATTTGTTTTCAAATTTCTTTCATTCAAGGTTATCAGAAGGCGTCTTACGCCTGAGTTAAATTGCTACTCTAGTCAATCGTTCTCTAGGTCTTGACTCACTGTTCGATATTGCCAGAGCATATCATCGCATTTCGTCTGCATTACGCTTCGACATGTCAATAAACCAGTACAAAAACGCTCTTGCTTTTTTTTTGTTTTACTTTTGTTGTTTACGTTTACCATTATTACATGCTGTTAATCGTTAATCGTGGCAAGAATTGTCCCAAAATCGTCGAAACAAAACTTATTAAATCTTGATATTTGTACTAAAACTAAAAATGAAATAAAAATCCAAACCAATCCATCGACACCGAAACTCACACAGTTACATCTTTACCATACATTTAGAAACTGCACGATGCCGAACCAAATGATGAGAGTGCCCCACATCGCCGTTGTTGTGTGTTAATTTTGGTTTGTTTTTAAAATCAGTTTCCCTTTATCTCGTTTCCCTGTTTTCAACTCTATATCCCGCTAAAGCATTAGTGCATTGTTAAACGTTTAACCGCACCGGAACTCGGCCTGACAATTGCAGCACTGAGCATGAGCATCAACACTGAGCGCCATTATCTCAACTCTCATTCGGTTCGCTATGTTTGCAAAGTTTTTAATTTAATGGAAAAACAGGGCCGCCGATTGCATCCTCCGGCTGCGCAATAATGGACGGTAATGCTCCACGTCGCCCACTGCAATTGCCGCTGGCTCCTGTGTTGCTGAACGGAAGAGTGGTAGCGCATTATAACACAATTACACAATCCGAACCGACGGAGATAATAGTTCACCGGCTGGCTGGAGAGGATTTGTTGTTATTAATCGTTGCGGGGTCAATTTAAAGCAGTGCAAATTACACTCGAACCACTCTTGAAGAAGGGCGTCCCCGGCTCTCTTGTGTTCGGTCGAGGGCCGGGACAGTGTTTCCGCACCCCAGAGGCGGACACGGACGCGTGAATTATACTCACTGCACATTCCATTAAGGGGGCCGGCCTACGAAATGAAAACATCGGCCCGCGACCATGTTTGATTGTTCGTTGGGTCCCCGCCATCGACCCCATCCAGGTGGCTCGCAATTTTGCAACCTTCATCAACCTACTTCGTTCCTGGTGTGTTGGGCAGGTTGGGCAGTTTTGTTTCATTTCACTCCGCATCCTTGTTTTTGTTAAGTGGAAAACACCGGCACACGGGGCAGTCGTTGGAGTTGAGGTCCACCGTCGATTAATGCGAAACTGCAGATGTGCTGATGTTGATGGATAGGCTACATATTGGTCGCGTGTTCACGTTTCATAAATCTCTCTCTCTCTGGAGCCACGTAGCCGGTTTGAGGTACCTTCGAAAGGGAGCGAAAGCCAGGTGAGCAGCCGAGTAACGGTGACGTCACGACTGACTGGCAGTGGGATTTGTATTCCATGTTTTATACCCTGCCACCCGCCCTCTAGGCCGTGTGAAGAACATGCGGGATTCACTCGCCCGGATCTAATTAGCGGACAGCCACTATGACGATGTGACGTGTCGTGCACGATTAATCATCTTGAGAGCTTGTTTCGGTTTTTTTTTGGGTTTATTTGTCCAGTGGAGACGATCCTTGGCACAGCACGCGTAGTACAATTAACGGTCTCATTTTTATGCGGTGTCCCTCCCAAGGGCTACAGAATGGTGGCCAATGGGAAATGTATCACTTTCCAACGGGTTTTGATACCAAACGGTTGATTACCGTGTAGCATAAGTCGCTCTTTGTTAATTACATGAATTTTTTATGCTTTATCGATCCTCTTTTAACTTTGTTGTCGCGCTAAAGGATTACATGCACTGTACGCAATTTGCTACAATTCTGATTGGAAGTCCTCGACCTGGCTTCGTTGTTATGGAATGGTTTTCCTTTCGGTCTTATCTTGCTGCTCGCATACTAATATTGACCACTTTATTCCTGAAAGCTCATTCGTGGTCCGGCTCACACTAATCATCTTACTGTTTGATGTCGAACTGACAAAATGGAAAAGGCTCCTCTTAGCCACCATATGAACCCAGCCAAACAAAAAATGCATTCCATCGAAATCGCAAAATTCAAATCACTCTTCTGATGCTGCTGCTGCACATTTCCAGTTCAATTGGGTTTTTTCAACATTCGATCCGCGATTTGTTCACTCGAAAACCGATCGATTGGGTGCACCGGATTGGATTGGTCGTCAGCGTCGGACACTCAACCACATCGCTCTTGACCACAGCGAGGAAAGTTATTAAATTTTCCTCATTACTCGTCGCGGTAATCGTTGACTACTTTTCATCTCATTTCCCTGCTGCTGATGATCGTTTCGGGTGCATGGGTCGCTACATCGCTGCTCTTTCAGGGTTCTTACGTTTCGATTTTTTACTACCCTCAACGCCAGCCAACCAATGCAAAATTTTCGAATGGCCGCTTTCTGGCGGTTTCCGGTGTGTTCCAGGGTTTTGGACATCCAGGGCTGCGACCACTGGAAGTACATTAAATCCTTCTGATGGTTGAGCAAGAAATTACCTTTTTTTATATAGTAAAATATACATCGATAATATAGTTACTTGAGTTACTTGAAGTTTTAAAACATGTTAACTGTAGCATGGATGTAAATAACTTAATAACTTAAGTAAATATAAAA
Organism: Anopheles cruzii; assembly: GCF_943734635.1. Classification (NCBI taxonomy): domain Eukaryota; kingdom Metazoa; phylum Arthropoda; class Insecta; order Diptera; family Culicidae; genus Anopheles; species Anopheles cruzii. Next base: position 20,580,892 of record NC_069144.1, read on the forward strand.
GCATTCCAACATTTCAGTTCCTTTCGTTCCAATCTTCGTTATTTATTTATCGATGCACACTTTTATGGCTTGCTTGCTGGCTGCTGCTGTGTTATTAAACCTCAGGCTGTGGTGAATGTGACCGTTTTTTTGTTGTGATTGAATTGTTATTCTAGCCGGTTGTTTCAATTGCTTTTTTTTGGTAAGAAATATTATTTTGGAAGCTTTTTTCGGAGTACAGCCGATTCGTTTTGATTACTATCCGGTAGGAAAAAAATACAAACTTAAGTGAATCAATAATGATGATTATTTTTCGTGTCCCTTTTAATGTTTCATCAGCACTGCAAACTGAATTTGTCTATAAATGACCTAGATTGTTTCGAGTTCGAATTTAGTGTGGCGAATTGTGCTCCTGCTCGATCCACTTTTCGGGGGCCAATAATGAAATTATTTAATTACTTTCCCGGCTTCAGCCCGGCATGGAAATTCAACTTTCCCGGCTTCCTGGATAATTGCCAATGAAGCTAAAAAAAACTGACTGACGGTTTGGTCAATCGCACTGTTTCGTTTTTTCCGTTGCACTTTTACGCGAAGTGAAGTTGTCATCTGTGAAGCGAACCAAGGACGACCGGCCAGTAAGTCCGTATCGATTTCGCCACCCGAACCACTGGGCTACAGAACCGTGTCACGCCTGAAGATGTTTTTTCTTCTGCCCTGCCGTAAAGCATAAAGCAAGTTGGCAAAGGCTAGACCAACGTAGTATCCAAAGTATCGCCAACATTGTTGGGAGTGGCATCGTCGTCATCGTCGTCGCGATCAAGTTGCAGCGCAGCGCACAGGACGGCCAAAACTGGAAACAATGCACACACACCAAAAAAAACTTCCCATTTCCCAGCGTAAGCGGGAGCAAAAGGCGTCAGCTGCTGGCGTCAGTCCGATGGCGTCATGCAGACCATGCGAGAAGCGCCTTGCCAAAGCTCCATTGGCCGCGCCCGCTGTCACCGTTGTCCTTGCGGCGAGACTGCGGTCCCAGCGCACGGATCCTAGCCCATTCTGCGAGCAGCAGTAGTTGACTCACTGTTGGAAGGCTCTTGCTGGTTTTTTTCCCTCTTCCAGGCCTCGGTCGTCGATTTGTCGTTACTTGTTACTGGCTTTGTTGTTCTTCTGCACCACACGATACGCTCTGCTCTGTGGTTCGCGATACGGCACCTTGCTTTGGTAACTTAAAGAGTCAGATTCCAGCTGAGAATCGATGTCTTACTGCCACTTATGTGTGTGCGCGGGTTGTAGCGATCTTTGGCTCTCTATAGCCGCCCGACTGGCTGCCACCAACCGAGGGCCTTTCAGATGAAAGTTAAAGTTTTCCATGGTAAACATGCTCGGATTTATGTTTTTCGCGGTTTTTCCTTCTTTTAGATGAAACAAGCCCTTCCGACGAATCGTTGCGGCCAATGCTGACTTTTGACAGCGATTTTCGGGCGACGTTTCAGCACCGAAGCTTCCTTCGACGGGGCGACGGTCTGTCGATTTTGGCCCCACCCTGTTTCCTGGAGCGTTTGGAAAATTCGAGACGTGAAAAGAAAGTTCCAACCAATGTGTGTGTATGTGTGTGTCCCACTACACAAGTTTCTGTTATGATGACGGTTTTCCGGTGTTGGAGCCGCGGGACAAACAGACACTTTTGAGACAACAACTTTTGGAGGACCTGCTGAAAGGGCAACCTGAAAACTAAAATAAAAGGACCGAAAGATTATCAACAGCGCGGAACACAGTGGTTTGGTCCCAAAACAGGAATGTAGGTCATGTGTGCTGCTGGTTGGGTGTTATTTTTCCAATTTCTATACATCGTCCTTGCTACAAACTTCTTTTTCCCGAAAGCATTCACTTGGAACGACTGGCCCGAGGGGGCCTCTACTTTTACGATACTTGCAGAGCCTGGCTTTAGAATGGTTGCGTTATTGGAAGCAATCCAGGTGATCCAGATAACCGGCACCGGGGACCCAAGAGGTGTCCCAGATGTCTACACCCACCAAAGAGAGAGACATGAAACAGAACTTGAGGGGCACATATACTCCATACTCCTAGAGAAAGAGGATGCTGTGTTTTCGATCGTTCGCTTCTTTGGAGTTTACCTTAGACCATCACTTGTACCCCAGCAAACCAGGCGGTGGTGGCCATGAAACCGGGAGCTGACGACAGCTGTGTAAAAGCTTGTCCAAGCTGAAGATATGACAAGCAAAACATAAAACCCGTCGGTCGTGCGAGAAGCATTTTCTTTGATGTGGTCTTCGCCGCCGGTTTACACGCTTAAAATGATTAAAACTCGACGCGGAGGTGGTCGCCATTTTATTCATTAAATGTCTACATCTTCGAGTGCATACATGTAACCACCATCATCGTGTCTTCGATCCTTTAGCTCTGATCCTCTCCTACTTACTCAAGAGTGCATTGCTATAAATGATCCAATCTGCAAACTGCGAGAGAAAAGCTAATATCAAGTGTCTGGTCTGAATGGAGCTGGGAATCGAACTCACAGTCGCGTAGAAGCCACCACGCTCCGGTCCACTGCTGTTGGTAGTATCACACGATAAAGCATTCTTTTTATTCAGCGAACTGTGCAATATGCAAAGTACTCTCGCACACCGCATAATCCTGTGGGTTTCGAGTGTGTCTAGTTGCTGAACTGTTTCGCTGTTGCGGGTCTAAAAATAAAAGCACCCGCCGGAACTACTGAGCCGTACAGTGGCTGGAGAATACTCTCTGCTCTGCTTTCACCTGTTATCGGTCGCTTTTCGCTTGACTTGAGGAACGTGTGGCCGGTCTCCATACGGCGCGCTGTACACGTGCGGAGAGTGTTCTGAAAAGCCTTTTGATACTTTTGAATCACTGGACGCTTCCTTTTCTGCTGAAGGACGCTTGGTGGTGGCACCAGCGAGATAATAAGATGCACCGGTCCCGGTCCCGGCGGTGTGCTACCGTACTGGGTTCTGGTGCATCTGAATCGTCTATGTCGGTCTCGGAGTGGCGGAACCGCTACCGCTTAGAAACGTCCCGAAAGGGATATGTGCCTGTGTATTAGGATTAGGAACCAGCCAGCGCGCGTTGTGGCTCGTCGGGGAACTCTTCCCGACACATCACACCGAATAGTCTCTCAGTGCGTTTTCGAGTGGCAGCATCCACTTCTGGCCGCCTGCAAAGGGAATCGCCTTTTTGAAAGGCAGGGCGCCGCGACGTTGTGTGTGATGTTGATGATGCCGGCGTGATGATCATCATCATGATGGTGATGATACAGTGTGAAATTTTTCCCTAAGCTTCCCAATCTCTCTCCGCTCCGCTCCACTGCTGGCAGCTGGTGGCGGTGCTGAAGCATCGGAGCGTAAGAAAACTGGCAACGAGAAGCGAAGGGAAAGCCGTCAGAAGAAGGAGAGTCGCTCGGCCGGTGATTGCTTTGAGCGGCTGCACGGAGCGAACCAAGCGCAGGGAGTTATCATGAAATATGTACCGTAGCCGCGTTATGGAGCGCATACAATTTATTTATGTACCTATTTTGGCACATGGCACCGAAGCAAACTGATCGTGACATACTGCCCCGACGACGACGGGGCTTCAAGACGACACCAAGCACCGGGCGTTCCCTCGCTTACTTTTGGGGTAGCTGGTGGGGCCTGTTTTTCTGGTTGGCACCAGATACCGCACACTCTACGGCGCCTCGGTTGGAATGGATCCAACGGCTGCGGTGTGCGGTGCCATCGCTGGGTGTCTGGGCGCCCGGAAGACAATGCGGGATCTCCTCGAGGAAGCATTGTTCTCTGTAGCCCTCTTTCGAAGTGTGTGCATTGCCTACGCAAAAGCGCGTTACGCAATGAACGTGGAAGAGGTTATCGTTTTTCACACAGCCTTGGACCTATTCTTCGTTGTCGGGACTCCGGAGCAGGAGCATCAGTCCGCCAATTCGTCCTTCGAAATTGTCAATATACTTCAAAAACACTCGTTACTAAGTTGTTCTGATTTATGGACTACGAGCACGTGTAGGTTGAAGCCTATAGAACAGTTCATCATGTCGATGACAAAGTCATCATGTGTCATTCGTTTGTCACGATAATTGAACTGTCCCATGTCGATCTGAAAGTTCTTCAAAAACATGAAATTTATATGATGATTATGATAAATTATAATCGTGCCTTGCGTCAACATTGATGGGTGTGAGTGTCCTCGATTTCTCTACGATTCTGCCCTCGCTTTCTGCCACAGGTGTAAGAAGCCAAGGGGCGCGCAGTAAGTGAGCATCAAATTATGGCGCCTGCCAGCGATTAAGGGTAAAACCACCGAAATGACAATGCTCTTTTCGGGGGCAGCATAAATGCCAGAGCTTAACGTGCATAACAAATGAAGGAATGAGCAAAAAAGATAAGAACTCATCCCCACCCGAATGACATCGAGTGGCTTTATTGTTCCGCACCCACACACACACACACACACGAGCGGTGGCATGCGATGGTGTCAAGGTGTGGCACACTCGAGACGAGCATATTATCGAGCGGCCCCTTATTTATTACATGACAATTGCCTGCCAAGAGGGGACACCAACGGATCATCGTTTCGACTACCGATCGCATCGCGGATAATGTTCGATCCGTTCCGTTCGGATTTACATCGTAAATGATGCCTCTTGAGCCGCGAAATGGCCCGCGAACCGCTCGTTCTCCTTCTCCCGATATGCCCCGGACCCGGGCATGAGAATGCGCCTTTTTTGTCGCCGGTCGGTTGACGTGATTCGGTTCGTGAATGGAACCATCTGTTGCTATGGCAAAGGCTGTCGTTCGAAGGGTATTTTCGATGAAAATTTTCCCTTGCCATTATGAATAATTTTGGGAGTCATTTCCACGCTTCGGAACGCCGGCCATCATCGGCCGGTGATTGTTCGTTTCGTGTAATTTCGGTTTAACGTACCTCACTCACGTAGCTCACCGCGCATTGTACTTTGGGGACGAATTGGGTTTTCATAGCATCCGTGAGTTTGCTTATTTTGGAACGCATGATTTGTAAACCAATCCGGAAGTACAATCAATTTCGGTTTATGGAAAAACAAAATAGTTAAATCATACTTAATTCAGCTGTAAAATTGCAATCGATTAATCGAGTCCTTATGGCCAGTCCTTATAACCGCCCCAAAGGCAACCACGAGAATTGACAAATGAAGCACCTACAGTCTAGCGGGTCAGAAACAAAAATATCGGATGTACCGAACACCGCACTTCCATATCCGGTCCGGTCGGGACCTGCTTGTTGCCGGTCAAAAATGCTTCCCTAATGCTGTCTGGACGTAAATTAGCATCATAAATCAGTGACACACCTTCTCACTGTGGCCACACCGGCTGCCAATCGAACAAACATTTTATTTCTTTGCACACCGCGCTTCGATGTAACGAAGTGAGTTATTGCTTAATTTTGGACGTAGCGCTGCCGAACCCCGAAGCAGGAAGCCGAACCACCGCCGATGGCAAGCCTTTCCACTAATCACGATGATTAACGTGCGTCCTTGGTTGCCATATATCACGACCACACAACCGACCAGTCATTTCGGGGGTTTGCTACCTCCTTCGACTCCTCTAGAGCACCCTCGGACATGGTTCGATTTGAGTAGCACCGCGAACAATGAGGTGAACGTGAAGAACCCCTTCTAACGCGTATAGTGGGAAAGTTTTTATAGGTATACTTAGTAGTCAGTTTTTTGGCAACACAATACGCTCCTACGCACTGATGGTGCGCTGCGAGAGAGTGGGTTAAACGATGCTGGGACTAATTAGTTACCCTCTTGACTCAATTAGTTTTTATTGCTCCGCCAGCTCGCCACAGTTTTCGCGATCCGAAGCCTGCCCTATGGTTATGCTGGGAAGCAGGAATGTGCAAGGAGAAAAAAATATGGATCGGCCATCACTTGATAGCCTAAAGTACTTGTATCGTTCCATTTTTGGACCTTTTTATTTACCGAAGGTTTTTAAATGCTTCTTTTCGATTGCTTTTGTTGATGAGTGAGTGATGTTGATTGAATCAATTAAATGGTTGATTGAACACTATCGACTTTGGGCCATGTTTTCAATCGTTTAAAATTTTGTTATGTTCGTTAGTTCTGTTAGTCCTAGGTCCGTTAGGTCTACGAGTTGTATTATAGGTTATGTGCTTACTTCGAAAAATGGTTCCCTTTGTAGCCAGATTTGTAATATTTCAAACAAAGATTTAAAAGCCACATATTCCTGAACGATCTGATATCGAAGCGTGATTAGAATAATTGACGCGGTCGGCCGGGTTTACCTCGGTGCAGAGGTACCCTTTTAACGATACGATGCGGTTACCTTTCGCTCTGCGGAGGAATTTATCAGCCGACTCCTTCCAGCGCATCAAATTCCGATGGCGACACCCAGAAGGTAGCAGATACCGTGCCATCCGCGCGCATCAGCAGCTCCTTCGTGCGATGCCAGCGAGCGATATAACATTTCGTCATGTTCAACACGATAAAGTGGAGATAACATCATTTTTCTCCTGGTGGTGTGTTGCCACGCCGGCGACCTCGGACGGAGCCCGACGGTTTGTCGGTTTCCGGCGGACTCGTTATCGTCCTTTCGGCAGCGATCATCATCTCGAGCCTGGGCGCACCAGGAAGATACCGGAGGATACTCTTAAGGAAGTGTACGATTCGGTCGTGGGGCTTCGAATACCGGTGCTCGAGCGGAGGCTCGGTGGGCAAAGCGCGAAAAAAGGGCGAAGAATCGGTCCACCGTTTCTCGGTCTTACAGACCGAACCGATGCGGAAGGCGGATTTGTTGAGGGAGCGTTCAGATCTTCGTTGCCGCTGCTGCAGAAAGCCATGAATCTGCTAGATCCCCGGAGCGTGATTTCGACAATATGGCCACACAGCCATTTACCGCCACGATAGCAGGGGCGTGCTGTGCCGGGGGTAGGGCGAGGGAGCGGAAGCCCTCTCGATGGTCGATAAGATAAATACATACACACGCGTATGTACACATCGCCTGGCGTTCCGGTGCTGAGCCCTGACGGAACCAAACTTTCCAATTTTTCCGCTGAGACGACGGGTTGAAGTTTTCGATCGTATCGTATAAATATAGTTATCATTCGCCGCTTCCGTCTTTTTCCTTTTTTGGCCCTCCCGGCCTGACTATTCTACTGAAGGCACGGACAACCCCTCACGTTGCTGACTTCACCCGGAAGCGGAAGTTTGCCAGCTTAGACTATTTCAAGATGATGCTCAGCTGTGGCTGGCTCCGCACTGTAAAGAAGATGGCAACTGTGGAGAAAAATCGATTTCGGGCTTCGGTTCGCCATTTGAAAGCAGAAAACGGGGTTGTTGAAACGTTAGCTGCTGCTGTGGTGGGCGGTTAGGGTAGGGCGCTGACGGAAGTGGCCTCGTTCCGTCCCGGTAAATGGTCCATCAAAGCGCAATGGTGGCCATTCAGCGGGAGATGGCATCAAATCAGCTCCGGCAAAAGAATATACCGGTCCGAGGGTTTTTATCCCGACTGCAGAGCCGTATTGCTCTATTAAGCTCTCGCGGCACGGGACAAAATAAATCGCGAAGTGAGAAAAACTGCTTTTTCTGCAACACGACGGGGAACTAAGCTCCGCTGAAGTTTAACGAGCAGTCATCACACGGAAACTCTGCCATCTTAACGTAAGGCGAGCACTCTGGCTCATTTAAAAATCATTCGGGGCGAACTTAGCAGCTGAAATAAGGAAGAAAGAAACTGACCAAATTGATAACAATGCTACGTGGGTTGCTAAACAGCGAGAGGCATCGATGTGGGGTTGTCAAACAATTGTCTATTTTAATAGTTCGATCCAAATGGAACAAAACATTCTGAGTTTCGTTAGGTTTGCATAGAGTTCATGACTCAGAAGAAAATGTGAGAACCGGAATTCCTGATTCTTTGTTATTATAACGTATAACGTATGGTTAACGTATTGGGCCAATATCGATTGATGTTGGATTGAATAGTAAGCGCTAGCAACTAAACTACTAATGGAATCCACTGATTTACTACAATTTACGTGCCCTATGCTACTCGACTGGTATAATCAGAAAAGAAACAATTCTGGAAAGTTTTGTGTGAACTTTGTCTGATCTTGATCCTGATTCCGTGGCTGTGCGATTAGTGTCAACATAATTCTTCATCAATCAATTACTCAAAGTTAATTCTAGCATACTCCAAGAATATCCAAGCATCGGGAACTAATACCCAATAATATCGTTATAACATAATTATCTGTCGCTGCAGGAATGCTTCAAGGGTCCAAGACGTTAGAATTATTTCGTCTACGGCGTCTCGGAACAGATTGCCCCTCAGCGGCAAAGACAATATGCTGCAAGACATGGAAATCATTCTTCCACGTAGCGTGTAAAGCGCCGGAGTGTAAAATTTACTAGCTGTTTATGTTTTACCGTTTACACCGCCAGCTATCTGATTTCGTTCACCGACGAGCACAATCGATATTTATTGCCCGATGGGGACAATAGCCGATCGGCGAAAACTCGTTAGCGATTTTCGCGTGTGCCTCCCGTGGAAAACATAAAATAAAACCGACGACAATGTTATTTGAGTTTCCACCTTCCACCGGAACGGAACGCAACGGATTCCATCATCTTCGCATCGAGTCGTCGGACGAAGGACGACTGTTTGCGAACAATGAAGAAACCAACCCACCGCCCCATGCGGGTGGCCAACGTTATTTTCTCGATAGAGAAATAGCATAAGAAGCGAAATCTTTATTGTTGTGACCCGTACCATCGATTCCGAGAAGGCGGTGGGCCGGTGCCAGCGTTGCTCAATTTCCATAAATTAAATTTGTTATTTATTATGCAACGAAAGCTGCTTCACCTGCGCTCGGCTACCCAGCACCACCCACCCACCGTGCGCAAACTGCATAGCTCCAGTTGTTTGCATGCAGGACTCCACAATCTAGCGTTTGTTCCCGGTGATCGGACGTGGCGAAATCGGAAAGGAACGATGATGATGATGGTGGTGGTGGGCAATCTGTCGAAGCACCACCATCCGGACTGGCACTCGTGTGTGTGGCACAAACACACAAACCAAAATACTACCCATACTACCCCGCAAAAAAAAACAAAAAAAAACAAAATTGGAAACAACATCGAGCCCGCATAAATAATCGTTCCCGGGTTTTCGGCTTCGCTTTGGTTCGTTATGCTCGCCCTGCTCGTTACCGCTATGGCCTATGTTTGCGATGCATGCGCAGGGTTGCCCCCCGTTCCCTTCCAACGCTTTTCAGCATCATTCCCTTTTTTTTCGCCTTCGGCCCACCGACTGGTCAATTATCTCGCTCTCGGTAGTCTTGGAGAGCCATGGCATTTCCTTGGAATTTTCCAACGGCATCCATTCTTTTCGGTGAGCTTCTGGCTCTACTATTTACGGTCTAAGATTGTGGCGCCCTGATAGCGAGGAAAGGCCGCTAGGGCGCTTTGCGCACACGCCACACACGGATTTTTGGGGGCAAAACGAACGAAAATTGGATGCCCTAGCTCGGCCGCCCGGCGAGTGCATCGCCACCTGCCATCGTCCGAGGCACATCGCAAATGCACTCTCCGATGCCACAGCGATGCGCTCTACCTTCTGCATTCCGAATGTTTGCACCGCTGCCAGCAGAAGCATGGCGCAGCGCCCAGGCCAACCGGGCCTTCGGCGCGCAGCTACTGGAAGAAGTTGAAATGGAGCCAACACAACTGCGGCGCCCGAAACAACTGCAATCTTATCCGATTTCGCTCCCGCGAAGGCCGGAGCCGGAGCTGGTACGGAACCTTGACACCGGCCAAGTTTGGCAGCTGCTGCTCGAGGGTTGGTCATTCCGGTCCGAAGGATTCAGCTGGAGGTCAGAGCATGTGAGCTTTGGCCACCGCCGGATCCTGAGGAAGATGCGAGCCAGAGTGTGCGACTCGGGAGTTGCAACTGAAACAATCGCCTGCAAGGACATTTTTGTCATTCCCGAACAACTGTTCACCGGGAAATAACGCGAACGACCGTTTGGTTGGTCGAAAAGTATAGTGGTGATTTAAATTTCCACTAATCCACGGTTCTCTGTCTAATTGAGATGTTTCTTGTTTGATTGTTTCTTTCGATGTCCTTTGAAAGACTCAATACAAATATTGCCACTTTCCGTTGAGATGTTGACCCAATTTCCAAAATTTTTTAGTCGAAGGAGTCTTGAAAGATTGCTGTGACTCACATCTGTCAAATCTAAACTAAGTCAGAACTAAATTTTGCGTCGTGACTTGAGGGGCAAACTAAAAATCCAATCACTTTTCAACGAACCCAATAGCCGGCACCGTTCGAGCGGTGGTTCTGTATCGGTTGCGAATCGGGATGGCAAGCCAGAGGCAAGACACACCATTCGCCACGTTTGCCTCGTTTTAATTAAATTGTTTAACCAACTCGATTCGGTCGGAGGAAATATTTGAACCGCGACAGTGCTGGTGCGGCCAAGCAGTAGGTATTTCTTGTCCGTTTCTCTGGGGGACCTGGAGACGCGCGACCGGAATCCACACTCCACTTCTGTATGGTCTGTAGGAAAAAGTCATTCCTAAGTCAGAAAAGACCCTGCTGCTCGGTTTCCGATGGTGTTCAGTTAGCGTGCGGATGTGTGCGGAATGCCGTAATGGGTGGCTTGTAGTGTTATGTGCAGTTAGTTATTTCTCAAATTAAAAAGCGAACCACACGGCGCGCAGCAGCGTGTTGAGCTGGTTTGAGCTAAATGTTTGAATCGATTGAAATAAAAATATGTTGATACTCGTCCTCTCATCTAGGGGTTTAATTTTGCTACCGCAATACTTGTCTCAAATGAGTTTGCAATCGTTGGGCCATTAGGAGCATCCAATATCCGTTGAAAAGAGCCCCTGCTGGGCCGTTTCGCTGAATGCCTAAGGAAAGTAGCGACACGGCTCACAGCTCACGCGAAAGCCAAAAAGAACTTGACAACGCATTCTTGTGGTGGACACCGGAAAACACCGTTCGACCGTTTACCGTTCAAAGCACACTTCAAAGCTATTCCCGAAAATGGCTTCCAGGCAAGTCTTTTCAACTATTTGCTGAAGGGCGATGCTCGAAATAAAAGTTGCTGTCCAGCCAACCTGCGGAGCTCCCCGAAGGGTGCTTAGGGGTCCTGTGTTTTCTTCGATCCAGTGCCCCATTGTAGAACGAAGGCAAAAAAGTGTAATGCTTTCAATCCGCGCACCCAAAGAGGAGGGTTGAAACAAATGAAACAGCAAACTGGGTGCCGAACTGACCCAGCAACTGACAACTATTCGCCGGCGACGCTGAAGCAACAGCTTCACGGGTACGAAGGACCTTGCGAAGATGTAACAATCCCGAGGATTTGAAGAGCTTCCTTACCGAATTCCGTTCAGGCACAGGAACGACTATACGCTCTCTTGCGTCCACGTCCACAAAGACAACAACATTGGCGAAGGAATTTTTTTTTTCGCCTTTGTTACTGCTGAAGTCCTAATATTATCGACCACTTCCGGGCAGAGAGGCGTAGGTAGTGTGTGCGCAACCATTACCGAATGGCCATTGAATTTCGATAAAGTAAACCACCCGCCAAGAAAACCCTGTAGAAAGCCTTCTTCTGTGAACGCGTAAGGGTTCTTCGTTGCTAGTTGTAACTTCACTTAGCAAACAGCAAACCCTTCCGAGTATTCAAGGGCAACCAGAAATAGGAGAGTTCTCCGCAGAGAAAACGAGCCTTTTCCAGGAAGTCAGTGAAAGAGCCACAGAGCGTTGCGATAATCGAGTTACGGACTTAGGTGGGCGCTCGAATAGAGTTGGAATGGATGGAAAGTTCCAAGCCGCTTGACTCGCCGCTTCGCCACGTGTGAAGCGCTCTGACCTCCGAACGCTTGACGTGTTCGAAAGTCAAAGACCTCATGAATTGGACTTCATCTCAATGTTAATCGCGAAGACGCGACACAAGGGCAATTAACATTTTTATAGCTCCTGGGCCGTAACCTAACGGCATTGAACGGCAAAAAAATACATCAAAATGCATAAACTCCATCCTTGACTGTATGATTTATTTAAAATTATTCTTCATCCCCCGCAAAAACACGTCCATGGGGCGCAGTTCTTCCCGCAGGATGCATGAAGGCACCATCGAAGGGCGTGTTCGGAAAATTTCGCCAAATTCTTAGCCGCCTTTGTTGAAGTTTAAAATAATTCATTTCTACGCGACCGCGAGTCCTACCGATGGAGACGCCTGGTGGCCCATCAATTCCGTCCGCTCGCTCCGTTCGAATCCGCCGTCGGGCCACCGGCCCTTCATGCCAAATGTCAAAGCTTGGCCCGCGAACGACCACCAGTCGTGGAGAAAAATGTCGTGCCGTTTCGGGTGGAAATGATTTGTGTTTTTCTTTGGCCCGGCCGGCTCGGCTCTCTCTAGAGGAGGTCGTTGTGCTCGCCCGGCGAGGACCTCTCTCGTCTTCGGGACGGCGGCTTTTCGCTGGCGGTTTTCTTCGTGGCCGTGGAATTGAGATTCCGTCTCCGGCCGGCCCGCCGGGGGTCGAAGCGCCGGCTCGGGGTCTCTGTTTTAATTGAGTTATAAATTACCATCATATATTTCACTCCCGGGGAACCGGCAGTCGGATCCTTTCTGTCCACACCACCAGCGCGGTCGCTGCGTGTGAAGTGATGCCGTGGTGCACTGGGCCGGGCGGTCCGTCACCGGTTCGTTCTTTTATTGTGGTGAAACTGTCAACCGAACGGACCCCGGGAGCTAGCTAGCTGTCTGGGGCGCAGCCAACCGAAAGTGATGTGACTAAGTTGGTTAGCCGCGGGCTTTCTGTCGGCCGCGTTTCAGCGGCCGAACGAGACCCATCTTTCCGTCCGTCCTCGTCCGGTATCATTAAATACGGTCGAACTGTTCGGTAACAAGATTGCTCGGGGAGCTCACAGCTCTCGACGATGCGCCAGACGCGCGCCTGTCATTGTAAAGTAAATAAATGAAATTTTGTGATGGAAAAATGAAACCATTTGGTAAACCGATTTCGTGTGCCGCCGTGGCTGCTTACTAGCGTTTGGGTCGAGCCGGCCGCGGGGGCTACTTGGTGTGTAGTAACAGTGCTGTTTGTGGGCTTGATTAAATGGTTGACCAATTTTGGAGCCGAATTTGCGCAGCGTAGCCTTCTACGCGCTGCTCCATGGCTCGACATTGAGCTCACAAAATAAACGGTTTTCTGACATTCGGCTTGGGTTGGGTTGTGAATGTCAAAAGTATCAACAGGCCACTTTTAAACGAACGATCGATACACTAGTGAACCATCAACCTACTTAGACACCTTTCTTAGAGCGGTATTTATCATGGAGATCCTTTTCTCTTCTTTTGTTGCCCGAGGCCATAAAATCAACCATATTTACGGCCTTATTATTCGCATAATTCCACACATCACATTGCAATTATTTCCTAATCGGAGCAGCGAACCATGCTTCCCGTTTCTTCTTCTGCGGATTCTTCAGAATGGCGGAAAAACGCATAAAAAAGCCACAACTGGGCGGACGTGTAACGAAAAGGATTAATTAGAGGCCCCCACGGACAGCCCTTCGGTTTTTCTTCATCATTAGCACGGGCTTATGCTCGTTCCGGTTCGTTTTTTTTTTCTTCGGACCAGAGTATTATCCTGAGAACGCCGAAGTGAATGGCAATGCGCGCGCTCCATTGACGGAGCTCTACGAACGTCGCTTAATCTCGCACAAAAATCAGCCCCAAGAAGGGATTGGGGCCTACGGTCAGCTTGTGCCACCTGGGACGGTGGTGTTGGCTGGCGGGTCGGGCAGATTTGGCAGGATATTTCGCTTTTCTTGGGTCTAATTTGAGTAAATACCCAGCACCCAGCAGATTTCACTGTCGGTTCCGTTCGCTTTCCGTTCGCTCTGGGTGCGATTATCGACCGATGATGGATTGCGCGTGAGCGCGCGCCAGGCCGGCTACCGATTTGTACCGACCCGCCTAAGAAGCCATTAATTATCATCAGGAAAAGCGAAAGAGAGCGTGGGAGACGGTGGTGCGTGATTGCAGACTTTCGTTTCCACCGTGAACTGCTGGGGCCCCGGAGCCTTTTTCTCACGTTGTATGGCAGCGGCGCTTGTTGCTAACGCGTGGAGCGCGCGCATAATGAGATGAATGATTATGAAAGATCGACTTGAACCTATGAACGCGCGGTCCCTGGAACTCCCTGGAAGCTTTGGAAGTTAATGTGTTTTTCGGGTGCACCAACACCCCCCAAAACCGGAATTTTCTATCCTTTCTCTTATTTTGGTTTTGGGCGGCTTTCTAACCGAAAGCTCCTGTGAGCGCGTGCAAGCGGATAAGGAAATTTCTGTAGTTTCATGTAGTGGGGGGCTCTGTGAAACAAAAAAACAACTGGACCGGCTCATGTTTGCTTTTTCCACTGCACGCTAACGTCATGATATTGCTGACACAGCGAGTTTCGGTGGGCTCTCGTCGTGTGGCGCCGGAGGTTCGACGATGGAGGCACAGCAAAGAAGTCGCGTCATCGTACGGTGTCATGAATATTTAGGAGGTTGTTTTTCCTGTTTCAGAGCCCGGGCCATGCTAGGTTTTTTTTCTTTCTTGCCGTCTGAGAAAACGTGATGCAAAAAAAACACATTTGTTTTGTGTTACTTCGCACACTGTTTTATCGGTTTCGTTAATTTTCTATGTATGTTTTGGGTGATAATCATTATGCCACACGTTCACTTTGAGCGCACGATTCGGTTGGTTGCATTGTGCTCTTTGCAGCATTGAGCTAGTTGGAAATGTCTTTTTGTGATTTTCTTTTACACTTAATAAGTGATGGCATTACTTTGCGAGGTCGTGTAATGCTGCCGTTAGTTTTTAGTGCACAGTAATAAACCCAATCGAAAATGGTAAATTATAGTTGTTTACCGATCGTAAACTGTGAAACACAAATGTACCAACTGCCTAAAATTCAAATAAAAACGCTCCGTTACAGGGTAATCACAATAGCGGGAAATTAAATGCTATGGAATTAAGAATTATCTTACTGCTTTCTTTCATACATCAAGAAATAGATAATTCCCTAGTTTATTTTATCAATTTTACAGATACACTCTGTCAACTTTCTATAGCCGCACCCACATTTTCAACGTATCTTCCAAACCGTCTTTCCGATTCAACTTCTGGTTTTGGGACTTTTTTTAGTAGGTAAAATTATGAATAAAACCATTTGGTTGGATTAAAGTTTTATGATATCTAGCTTTTTTTCGACCAAATACGATATAGGCACTGTCAACTTTCTATAGCCGCACCTAATAAAATGATCAATATGTGTGGATTGTTTTCAAGTCTCAGTATTTATTATGAGGATTAATAGTCAGTTGGCTTCCCTGTTCGCTGAATGACTTGGAAAATTCTGTTTGTCATACTGTTAACCAGGTTTTTCAATATTTTTCGGTTCATATGTTCCCAAGCTTCCAAAATGGATGCTTTAAGCTCATTAATAGAGCTGTATTGCTTCCTATCCGCATAAATTTGTCTAACCAATATTCCCCAGACATTTTCAACTGGATTTAGATCTGAACTTCACGCTGGCCACCCAAGCAAATTGATTTTATGGGTAGCAAACCATGTTCGAGTTATCGAACTGGTGTTAATGCTAGCATTATCTTGTTGAAAAACCATTTTTTTCAGCGGTTGGCAGCTGTAAACGGGATCAGACCATCTTCTAGAATCTGGATGTAATCGTTAGAGTTCATTTTACAAGATGTAAAAGCCAAACTGAGCTTGCCCGCAGAGCAAAACCCAATCTACACCATCAGAGATCCTTCTCCAAAGTTACGGGTTGAGAAGTACTTCGGATCTTTACGTAAATCGCGCCAGTAGCCTGTTAAACCATCGGGCTCATTTAAATTAAACTTTTTTTCATCAGAAAAGATCACCTACAATAAAAAACCAGAAAACGGAATCGGTTCTTTTGATGCAAAATATGCTCTTGAAAAAGCAGAAGAAAACCCAAAGATACCATGTCCCACCGACTTGCCATGTTCAGTTTAGCAAATTCTACACGTTTTTATTGGTGTAGTAGGCTTGGATTTGGTGCCTTGATCATTTTTGCTCGAGTTATATTCGGGCTGTTTTGCAAAACCTTGCGAATAGCTTCCCTGCTCTCTGGCAGATCCAGTGTAGATTTGATTTTTGACAGCGATATTGTCGAATTTGACGCCAATTTAACAATATCCCAGTTGGTTCTCATCGACATATTGAATTTTTTGGAGTACATTGCACAGTTGCATACCGTTTAGGATCCTTTAACTAATTACCGATCACTTTATTGGATCTCTTTACTCTTCGAGCCATTTCTCGAATAGCAACACCCTCCAGACTATTTGCCTCTATCAATCCTTTTTCTTTTCCACTTAGAACACTTCCTTTTGACATATTTAAGTAATTCACTTGCAAAACTAGTTATGAAAACTACTCTCGGAAGCAAAACTCAAAGTGCGGCTATAGAAAGTTGACAGTGCCTATATCGTATTTGGTCGAAAAAAAGCTAGAAATCATAAAACTTTAATCCAACCAAATGCTTTTATTCATAATTTTGCCTACTTAAAAAAGTCCCAAAACCAGAAGTTGAATCGGAAAGACGGTTTGGAAGATACGCTGAAAATGTGGGTGCGGCTATAGAAAGTTGACAGAGTATATCATCATCAGATATCTTAATCTGAAGAGTATTATCCTTAAAATCACTAATTTACCAATCAGAGCCAATTTACCGCACGTGAAACCCATAAATGTTTGCCCTTAGGTAAGGTTTCCAAAATAATCTCAAAAAACCAACGACCCTCATTTGAGTTGCCGAAGGCATCACTCACTTTTCTTCACTGCTGGAGCATGTTAACCTTGGCCGTGCCTCGGGGGTGGCCAAACAGTTCATCGACATTTGGTTTTTATTTTCAATTTGTGTCATTTTTTATTACCATCGGGAAAGGAAAAGCTGCTGAAGCCATTGCCACCAAATCGAAAGAATCCTACTTCCACCGCTTTTCATTACAACCACCAGCGAGGGGCGGATGCCGCTTTGGGCTGGTCTGGGCCTCCCCTTCGAGCATAGTTTGTAATTAATTCACGATTTCTTGGTGGGTGGAAAAAAGCCCCTCGTTAAGTTGGTGTTTGGGTGTATGGCTGTGTGTTTGTGAAGGAGTGTGCGCCCCAATGCATGCTACCGGGCCGCCACCCGATGCGTAATTGCGGTTGCCGACTTTCCGGACCACCCGGACGTATCGGCCAGGAAAAATCTAATTTCACCTCACGCGGGGCCGGCACTAGTCACCTCGGTCACATCGTACGATGACTTGCGGTGTGAACGCAAGACCACCCGGCAAGAGAATGCACGACTCAGAGCCCCTGGGTACGGGGGGTTGGCCCGGCCCCACAGGGAAAGTTATAATCTGCGCCCGGGCGCCTGGACGAAGATAATCTCGATCCTGACGTAATGTAATAAAAGCCGGGCACCCGCCAGGGCGAATGCCGTGTGGTTTATTATTGCTTCGTCTGGAGCGCGCCGTTGGTCCTGCAATGAGGATGTCCTGCACTGAGGATGTCCTGCGGGGTAGCTGTGTCGCGGCCGGTCGCGGACTGAGGAAAGTTGCGATATCTTAAGGGCGGCCGAAGTTTCTAAAAGTCAAACCATTGTTGGCTCCGTGTGGCCCCTCTCGCCCGGTGTTCAACATCACCCACCCCCCGCACACACGCTGGCCACAACGTGGTTCCCTCGTGCAGGCGTTGGCGGTGTAAAATGGAACCGGGAGCGGTGCTGCGGTGCTGGGTGGTGGGTCAGAAAATGAATGATTTCTCTTTATTGCGCCGATCTCGAAGACCTTATTTATTTTCCGGCCAACCGACACCATTCGGACGTGGTGCTGGTCCGGGACGGTTCCCCAAGATACGGCGATGGCGCTTGGCACCTTTGGCTTACAGAGCTGAGCCCGCTCTCTCTCGCTCTACTGCTCTGTCGCTCGCTCACTCGGGAAGGATCGCTGGAAAATCCACCATAAATTATTCTCGTGCGATTTATTAATTCCAGTGTATTCTTCCCCGTCGCCGCCACTTCCATTGCCTGTATATAATATTGCCGCCCGGTTCCCCGCTTCCTTTGCAATCCGCCACACACCCGGTGGCCCCCTCGCGAACGGTGACGTCAATGTTCATAGATGTAGAGCGCTCCGTGTGTCTGTGTGGTTCTTTCGGACAAACTCTCGAAGTACATTCACTTCCGGTGTCCGGTGTGTCCGGGAAGGCTTCACCTCCTCACTAAAACGGTTCCTCTGCTCCTCCTTTTCCGTTGCAGGAACAAAGCCATAAATCATATCGACCGCTGTGCGTCCTGACGTTCCGCTGGAATTATCTGCTGCACGGGCTGGAGCCGGCCGGCTATCATCTGGTCAACGTGCTGCTGCACACGATCGTTTCGCTGATGTACTTCCGGTAAGTTTTCGCCGTTGCTGTTTTCTTTTTCCTACCGTTCGAGGCAGTTCGGGGGCAGTTCGCTCCCCCCCCCGGGGTATGGTGGGGAGACGTAAAATGCATGTTACAGCAAACTGAATGTGACGTGTGGGGCATGGTTTGTTGCTCGAAAAGCGGGCGAAATCATGAGTTGCGGGTTTCGTGGAAAGTTAGGTCAGTGTTTCGGTGCTTTTTTGAGTTTTTTCTTTTAGTATTTTGACGGAGAAACGTAATAACAGAGGTTCAAACTTCATGTCATGGAGCTTTTTTTCCTTTGCGAGGAAAGGCTTTGTCAAAATTTTAAAGCATTCACTTCTTGGTATTGGAATTCATAACTGACCGTATAGAGGTGGGTTTGTTTCAGATGCACCGTTAGTTCCTGTTGGTTTTCCGGTGTATTGCACAGGATATCTGTTAAGCTCATCAGCATTAAGTCGTCAGCAGGAACAGCTCTTTAAGATGGTGTCGATAGACTATCAGATTGTGGTCCATGCCGAAGCCTTGAGATGTGGAAATGTTTTCTACAATTATGAATATTTTTCTGACAAACGAAAAATAGCCTAAGAAGGAACCAACAAATCAGCTCAATAAAATGAGCATCGAAACATTCCAACACAAAGAAAATAGATAATTCCTAGGGAACTTGCTAACCTTAACATACTTTGGAAAATTAGAGTAATGGAGCAAAGCTTCCACTTCCTACACTGGTTAATGGACATGTCGAAGTGTAATGCAGACGAAACGCGTTTAAATGCTCTGGCAATATAGAACAGAGGATCAAGACCTAGAGGACGATTGACTAGAGTAGCAATTTAACTCAGGCGTAAGACGCCGTCTTATACCCAGCTCAGATGCGGACAAGTAAACATGTAGTAGTAAAAAAGTTTGAACATATAAAGGGCCTGAGATACTAGAATCTAACACAACACCTAAGTCATAAACCGCATCAACTGTAGGGATAATTGTACCTTGAATCTTTTAGGAAAATACTCAACATTTCCTACACTTATTACCATTGACAGACCATCGATCAAAAATATATAATAGTTCGTGAAGGTTCCTACAGTCAGAAGGGTTGCCAATTGGTAAAAAGAGTTTCAGGTTGTCAGCATACAATAGGTATCAGTCAGGAAGCAGGGATTGATATTATTAAGAAGAAGATTGAATTTCCTCAATACAATGTTTCAACAGGAATGAACAAATAGAGCCTACCAAGGACGAAGTATTGAGCAAACTCTTTCAAATAGGACTCAAGCATTTCCAATAGTTTTGAGACATTTTCCATAGCAACCCACACTAAACTTCGTCTCCTACGATGCCACGTCGTTTGCATTCCTGAGCAAACGGAATGCGCATTTTGGTGGACTGTCCTGCCACTCCTCTTCGACTCCAACCAACTCGAGCAGAAAAACAAACAATCGAATTCGAATGGCGTCAGTTGGTGGCACTCCACGCAGTGAGTGTGATAGCTTATTTCGAGCGAAGATAAATATACATAAATCGTGTCCCATCTCCCCGACGTCGTGCAGATTCCACGCGCCGCACGACGCGCGTGCAGTGCACAATCGAGGACCTCCGAACGGCGGGAGGTGGTGGTTCGATGATGATGAACGTGGCGCATTCGATCCGACTGCTGACGACAACAGATGCCAGCACAGCATGCGACCGGCGAGTGTAACACGTTGCTCTTACGTGCGCCACTTCAAAAATGGCCCGAGCAGCAGCCGACGAACGGGCCGGGCCACGTTCGGGGCTAAGGTATCGGGCACTTATCGCAGGGCGGCTGAAGTTTGTTTTGATTTCTTCATTCAATTTCCGGTTTCCGGCACTTTTACCGCCCGCTGAAGAGCGATCCATCTATGCCGGCGTGTCCGGGTCGACTTTGGCGACATCTCGGCGGCGGAGTGGGTGATTTTATGGATGGCATGTCATAAAGTAAACTAACATTGGCGAAAAAATGTGGCGAGTTCTCTGCGTGAACTATCGAGAGAAGCCCCAGCCCCCCGTACGTCGTGAGTTGTGGAATTGTGTGAAGTGCTTTTCTTTTCACTCTTCGAACTGGAAAACCATCACGAAAGTGTACATGTGTGTGTGTGCACGCTTTTTTAGAGGATATCTCTAAACTACAACTTTGACCCTCCCGAACGCCAGCGCAGAGTTCGCGGCATCGTCGAGCACTTCATGAAGATGAGATGTGTATTTCCCGAAATGTGTCAATGTTTGTGAGGGAAAATGGAAAAGCCGTGTAAATAATAAACAAATGTGTTTTTTAAGCAAGTTTTCCCGTCCGTTTCATGGCACATGACGGCGATCGGGTAGTGGTGTAGCTCTGCAGCTTTTTTGGGAAAATAATGCAACAATACATCTGCCAACTCAGCATTTACTAGGTTGTATACTAAGTTTTGACGTTCGATACGAAAGGACGCTGCTACGAACCTGATTTTTTTTTGTCATATTGGTACACTATCCAAATGAACGTATGAAAAGTTTCATTTCAATCGGTCACTTAGTTTTTTTTTACAAGCCTTTTATTATCGACAGTATTTTTGTCACGTCACAGTAATTTTTGCAGCTGCTATGACGTCATCATTTGATGAAAAACGCTTTTCGCGCACGATTTTTTTAGGCTTGAAAACAGATGGAAGTCGCTAGGGGTCAAATCTGGTGAATAGGGTGGATACTCAAACAATTCGAACTTTAATTCATGGGTTTTTGCCATTTTCAAAATGCTCTTGTGACAGGGTGTGTTGACCTGATGAAAGAGGTTGTCTCTCTTCTGCAAACCGAGTCTTTTTTCACGAATTTTCGCTTTCAGTTGCTCTAAAATGTTACAAAAATAATCAAAATTTATTGTTTTATCAATTTACAAGTAATTCGCTAGCAAAATTCCATTCGCATCCCACAAAACTGATCCTAACATCTTTTTTGGCAATTTCTGGACGAACTCGTTTCGGAACCCAAGAAAAAGGTTCAAACCACTCCTTAGACTCTTGTTTTGATTCAGGATCATGGTGATAGACCCAAGTATCATCCATAGTGATAATTCGATGCACAAAATCCACTTTATCCTTCGAAAACGCTTTAAATGTTGTCAAGAAAGATGCATTCGCATGCGTTTTTGTTCCATTTTTAGCGAATGCGGCACCCATTTTGCAAACAGCTTTCAGGAACCCAAAACATCAGTCAAAATATTGGTTATACTGCTCAATGAGATGGCTAGGCCTTACACTAAATCTCTTTAAGTGATTCGGCGAATTTCCAATACAATATCCTGTATTTTTTCTACGATTTCCGATGTTGTTTCTGTTTTTTGACGTTTTTGACATGGATCGTCTTGAAGGCTACTAAGACCACGTCTTAACTCATAACCGCCCCTTTTAACCACCTAAACAAAGGTAAAGAGTCCTTATACACGTTCAACATTCGATCTTAATTTTCCTTTGCCTTTAAACCTTTCAAAAATAAAAAAAAATCACTGCAAGATACTTGATTTTTTCCATTGTGAAAAATTATTTTGACATGTCGATACTAAATGACTTGTAAATAAAAAATTAAGTGACCGATTGAAATTAAACTTCACATACGTTCATTTGAAGAGTGTACCAAAATAACAAAAAAAAAATTAGGCTCGTAGCTGCGCCCTAAGGTATCGAACGTCAAAACTTAGTATACAACCTAGTATAACACTGAATCGTTCTCATTCTCACTTATTGTTTGACCCTTTTATTATCTGACTTAGTTTTTTTTTGTTTCCTTTTAACAAAGTGTTTTATACAAATTTTGGATCCCTTGTAGATCCTGTTTTTTTATTTTATTTATCGCCGTTGGTATACGACAGCGGTTGCTGTCGTTGAGGCAGGGCTTGTTTATGGTTATTGCTGTGCGATACTTACAACTGTAATTATAATTTCTTACGAACAAAAATATTCTTTACTTTATTATGATTTATTATTACCACAACGGATACGGTCGTATAAAGCACCAACTTCAGTTTTGCCAAATTGTCGTCATAGAAACGGTGAAACGGTGCAGCGTGGACGGATGAACGGACTAAATGTGTTTTGTTTTTCGTACGGAATATTAGAACTAATTAGAGAATTCAACAATAACTCAAACTTTTTAATGCTGGCTGGGAAACGTCTTGAGCAGCTTATCTCAACCGTATCGTTAATCTCCGATGCACTTTTGGCAGTTCTTTGGCTGCGCACTCAACTCAATGGGACTAGTTTAGCATTACTTGCCCATCTGCCGGCGCTGGAAAGTCGCAATCGGGAAAGTTTTCTACAAAAACCTCGCTTCGCGATTTTCGCGACTACCGCGGGAAAGTTGAGGCGCCGGCTACGAGTGATGGGTGGCCACTTTGTTGTTGGCGCTCCTGCCATCCTTTATTTCGCACAAAGATAAACTTGTGTTTCTCGATAAAATTAAGTTCACATCGTCACCATGGCTCCAGACATGATGACGCGCTGATGATGGTTGGATTTAAAATGAGCAAAAATTCACACCCCACGACCGAGAGTTTTCCTTCCGCGAGATGATGGTGGAAACTTGCCCGTGATGCTGCCCGTCCTTTCCAAGATATGATATTTCTTTTTCGCCCTTGTGAGCAACTTCAACAGCAACGGGTTTGTTGCAGTTTCGTTCCTGTTTTCCCTTAAGTTGCTGCTGCTCATTGTGCACAAATTATTCAGCCAAAAGCAGTGGAACTGTAACTGGCGTGAACTGTAATAAAAGCCGTCATGGAATGGCATATCAGTGAACAGTAAAATAGTAAAACAGAGAAGCAGAGGGCAATAGATCAGCAAATGACATTACTGAAAGTTGGTAGTCGCGACATTTTCTTAAGGAAAAATAATGCCATTAATCCGTCAGCGTCATTCATTTTTCACGCCCAGACTAGGTTGACACACTGAGTGGAGCGAGTGATTTGATCAACTACGCGAGATGATCAACTACGAGATTTGTTTCAAAAATAAATATAATTAGTTTCATAAACGTGCATTATTATGTGATTATGCTACGCATCCATAGGAGAAGGCTCATTCGGGTTGTGACGTGCACAGGTATTGCGAATGCAAATTTTTATGCGCTATTCTCGTGAGGCTGTGAGGCTGTGAGGCTGTGAGGCGTTCTAATTTGAAGCGTTACGCGTGGTGAGAAAATAATAAAATGTGGTGCCGCAAGAAGCGAACGGAAGTTGCTCCTTCGTTGGCGCAACGCCACGGCTACGCAAGTTCCCGACGAAAACATCCAGTCCCGGATGCGAATGAGCCGAAAATTGCAAAATGTCCGACAAGTTTTTTTTTCCATCGCACTCTTTTCAACCACCTGGTGGCGATCCGGTTTTCCATTAAAAGTTATTCTCTCCAAAATCGTTTGCGTTCGCAACATCGTCCTGGGCGCCCACTGTTCGGCGCTAATTCACACGGCCACTTTTTGGAAACAATTTCAGTTTTCAGGGCTTTCCGTTTGTCCAAATTTGTGTCGTTGTTTTCCGTAACTTTTCGACTGCGCTCCGTCGAGTTTGGCACTTGCGCTGGACGCGCACTATGTTTGTCGAGCATTTTTATTGATATAGAGCTCCGCTCTGTTTTTTTTTGTTACTATTAGAATCGGCATATTAGAGTCGACAGTTCGTTCGCACTCAATGTTGCCTGCCAGTTTTTGGATCACCTCTTCTCGGCCACTCACTCACACAGAGCGTGCCGGATTTGGAGCAGAATGTTCCAAAATATCGCACCCACGACCGTGCCCGGCAGAGGGACTGCATTATGCTTCGCGTGGGTCGGTGTCGTTGTGCTGCGGGTGGTGCATGACAAAACCCATCTACCGTTGAAAAACATGGCCCCCTAAAAAGGAGGCTCTCTATTTCGGCAGGCGCCAGATGTGAACGGGGCGATCGACCCAGGAGGCTCCAAAACCCCTTTTATACCGTGGAAGTTTGAATGAAATTGTTAGTTTACGGGACCGAGGACACCGGGAAAGCCAACACAGCTGTGCGCCCAGCCACCAGGCACCGGGCACGTCAGCTACGCGGGATTATATTTTATCGAATTTATGGTTCACCGGAGCAATAATTTCTCTAATATCATTATCGACGATAACGAGCAGCTACCCGGCGAGCGACGGTGACAACGACCGGGCCGGGCGCTGGTTTGGCTGGGTGGCTGGCTGGCGTTCGAACCGTCGATAGATAGACGAAACAAGTTGTTGATAATTTTAATTTGGTCGAAGTTCGTCCGACTGTGTAGTGTAATTGTATTTTCGGCGGCCCGTTTTTTTGTTTGTTTGTTTGGGGCGGGTCACACGAGAATATCCTGATATCCAGACGGGTCGAACCCACGCACACGGGTGCCAATGTGATGGCTGTCACCCAATTAGGTGTCACGATGACGTGAAATATGTTCGTGTCATCGATGATAATGGTGCTCGGATGTCGACCGCACGACCCGCAACCAATGCGCGCTCCAAGGACTCGCGCCTCGTTTTTGTTTCAATTGAAATCGGCCAAGACGGCGAGACAGGCCGATTCGAATCCCGCCAGAACAGGGCCGATAACGATCAGCATGAAAAAGTCTACTCAAAGGGGGGCCCTAATAATCATCAATGGGTTGGTGTGAACGCTGCAACAGCGACCGGAAGCACACGGAAACGCGATGCCGACAGAACGCAAAGCTCGCCCGAGCTCAGACACCACCCTGCGCACGTGTTGGCCTTCATCGCGACAATTATCGTGATGAGAAGCGCGTGTGATGTTCGTGTGCGCTGCGCGAAACATGAAATAAAATAAAAGCATCGCCCCCAGCTGGCCGCCCGTGGCCGATTGGGCCGACTAAATGATTGTGATTGATGGTAATTGATGGGTGTCCTTAAATAGCTGGCGAGCGCGAGAGCCTTTGGTCGGGTTGAGGAAGGACGAGCCGCAGAGGCCGCGCCGTGGACAGGACGAGGGCTGCGCCATTAGAACGGAGAACCACTATTTTATTATGCTCGCTCTGATTGATGCCAATTTCGCGAGGTCGCGCTTTGCCATTACGCCCCAAAGGCCTTCCAAGCCTGTTGCATGCAGAGGGGAAGAAAAGCCGTTGCGCTCTAGTGGTGCCCCAGAGATTGGAGAGCCCTGATTGAAGTTTAATTTTATAGAATAACGTTCCACCATGCGGTAGAGCCAAAGGTCGAATTCTTGAATACGTGATGTCGCATGGGTACGATATTATATGTAAGAGCTTTGCTTTCAACCACCGTACCAGATGTTGTTTAGCTCTGTGATGCAGCTGTGCTAAGTTTGCGCTTCCCAGGTTTAACATGTGAAATTACTTTACCGGTTGAATCAAGTATTGAAAATTCTTCGAAGTATATTTAATCAACATTAATTCTTACCTATTCTTAAAAAAAAACTTTTTTTGGGACCGTTGGGCTGTTTCTGTTCTTCATTTCATTGCACTTCAAATGTATTTCTTTATTTCCATAAATGCGAGGTGGCTTAATACAAGATCTCTTCGTATTATTGGTGAGAGATAAAGTGATTGCATACTTCGACAAATAACAATCCCTGGTAACAATAACTGGTTCGTCAATTGTCAAGCACTATCGCAGCAGTTTCCTTTCGTATCATTTACGACGACTTTACGCCGATAACAAATTCTGTGCTGCTCGGCTGCGATAAAGCAGCACAAATAGTGTTTCGCGCGAACTTACAAAATCGTAAAAGAAGTAGAAAAAAAAACCAAATCACCTTTCAACGTCGTCAACATGCAATGCTTCAAATATTTATCACGCTCCTTAACCGTTTTCGTCACCGTCGTCCCCGCCCGACTTGCAAAGGGATCGCATAAATAACTTCATTTGAATGCAATAACAATGGGTCAGAGCCTGAGTCGTCCGAAAGCCACCTTTTGCTCCTTTGGTCCAAGAGGTCCGTCGTCGGCGACGTCGCCGTAAAACAGCGCCAACAGCACAATCTTGAAACAACGCCCCGGACAAATCGACGCGACGGAAGCAGCAGAATGGAAATGGAACGGTCCAGGAAAGCGACAATAAAATGGCGCAATGGGTTACGATGATTTTGTTATGCTTCCCGGGGCCCCGTGTAACCTGCCACAGTGCAGCCCGAGTTGGAACACCCGGGGGCAAGGTTTGGGTGCTTTTCGGGACGGTGAACTTTTGCCGACGACTTGACCCATTTGAAGAGCGGTGCTCAAGAGCGGTGCCCTCCCCGTTCTGGCTCCACTCTCGGGAACCCCGGCCTGGACTCCCGGAGTTGCATGCCAACGGTGGAATGCAACCCCTAACAATGCACCGCGCGATTGCAGCGAACTGCAATCGTAAAACGTGGCGACAGTCGTGAGGGAAAAAGGAGGGAAAAAAATATATTCTACGACTTCCCGGTCGCTGCTGCCGGCCATTCGGTGGACCGGCGTTGCTAACCGGAAAAGCGTGCCGCCGGTCCCGGGGAATGGACGAAAAACGGGTGACTTTTACCACTGGCAGAAGAAAGTCCGGGCCAGACAAAAAACCCAACTCATTTACTGGCTCGCACAAAAGTGCGCCCCGGTGCGCTCTCGAAGTCGCTTAATTTCCCGAGCAGCCTTCGCTCGATTAGATCTTGAAACGAATTTCATCAAATGGCGCGAAGGCGCACCGTGTGAATTGAAGGTGAAGCACGCAAGGACCGGAAGTTGCCGTACTGGGGCGTTGCAAAGCATCGAGCTGGCTTTTGTGCGGATCGCAGTCAGCCCTGAAATTCACGCTGAAAGCATTACGGTTTTTTTACTAATTACGTAGGAAAAAGTGCGCTCGGTACGCTCTTTGATTTAAATCGTTTCGTCGCTGTACGAAAGATGTCCAAATATCTGTAGAGCTTATTCAGTGTTTCAGTGTTTCTGTAACATTTTTTAACAACAGGTTGGTAGGTTGGGGATGGTGTTTTGGTATGTCAAATATGCATCGTTTTTTTCTTTAACTTGTTACCATTTCAAAGGTAACTTCATAGTGCCCTTCCTTCATAGGAGGCTTGGTTCTTATTGGCGAAAAACTCTAGCAATCTATTTGTACAATCTACTCTCAATATCCCATTTTCCTATCACTCAGGAAGGTGGTATTAGTTTGGTTCTATGTGCGGACTGTATGGTGGATGCACCAAAACTTCCTAACCAAGCTCCCGGAATTTCTGACGAGTCGTTACAGACGTAGCCTTCGTTGTCCTGATGGAACATAACATCTCCTTTGTTGGCTGTTTCTGTCCAATCGCTAGCTTCAAACTGTCCAGTCCAGGTTTCGCCGATGTAAAGTCATTTTTTCTGGTCGATTACAGCCATGTAACGGTAAAATAATGTTTTAACCCACAACCTGTAATAATGATACAGTATTGGGATTTGAACCAGTGACCACCATGAGCCCGTACTCCTCGGTCCGTAAGTGCGTCCAAAAACGCTTGAAAACCTTTGGAAGACCATTCCATTTCTCATCCTACCCGTCCGGTTCGTTTCCAACCATTCGACACCAACACACACCCGTTTGTAGGGGAAACCGTCCACCCGCATTATGAAAGACGGCGGGCCGTGGGTTATGCAACCCACAGGGTTTTCGATTCTCTACCGGCCCGGTGCGCCGGTGCAAACAATTTTAATGAGCGCAATGAGGTGTGCATCCGGCGCACATCGCACTGAGCACTGGCTCCTATGCACCGACAGAGTAAAACCAGAGTGTTCCCGTGAAGGAGAGTAAGAGGAGTGCCGTTGGCCGCCACCGCTAGAAGGGGCCAATTAAATTTTCTTCGCTTACTTTGCCCACAGAACGGGACGCCCTGCAATCTCCGATCCAGCTCTCCGATGGTTCCGGATGGGTGGGAAGGCCGTTTTAAAGGAGCTGGCTTCAACGGGAACGCCACAGCCGCCAGTCCACCCAGCAAGCCATACTATGATTTAAAGTGAGCGAGAAAAGCCGAGAGGGAGGGAGATAGAGAGAGGGAGAGAGCTTTAAAAAAATACAACGATTCTCGGTGGCCACCGCGGGATAGACCGCATCGCAGGGACCGCCGCTATCTGAGGGATCTTCTGCCTGCCGGGAGGATTGTGTGCCCATTTTTCATTCACGCTTTGGAATGTGCTCCCTTCTCTTCTGCCCGTGGCGCAAACAGGTCCTTGCTTCCTTTTGTTTTTCCTCGATCCTGCACGGGAATCGGTTGAACTCGAAACTTGAGAAAGTCAACAGATACACGCAAAGAGGGGGAGCGATACGAGATGAAATGAAAGTAAACTAAATGGCAAGTAACGTTAATGGTGGCACTGGCCGGCACCGACCAGAAGGTGGGAAGGGTGAGAGCGGTTTGGCGCAGTCCCCAGTCCCAATGGGGTCCCCGTTGGCACTAATTAAATTAATGCCCACAGACAGTCCGGGGCCGAGCCTCGAGGGTGTTGCTCTCCCCCGTGGCTTCGTCCCATTCGCTTCCCGCTCCATCCCGGGTAGGCCACGTGACGCCCAAGCGTGACCAACGACGTGATCGGAGAGAGGGCGGGGGAGGGGAGTATAAAGTGGCCAACATAAAACCCACCGCCGGCACACCGCTCCAATATTTGAAAACCCGTTCTTCGCCTCTCTTGCGCTGTTCCGAGTGGGCTGGGCTTCGATTCCGGGGCTGGGTTCTATCGGTTGGTTCCCGCCTCAAGAAGTCGCCCACGGTCGATCGGTCGACGGCGGTCGGAGCAGCAGTCGGAGGCGGGCACAATTTACTGCCATCAGTTAAACCAACAATACGTGCACGACGGAGCGGCCTGTTTACTTAACGTAAGAAATTATATTTTATGTTTTCGTTCTCGCTCTCTATATTTGCAGAATGTGCGCCATGCTGCTCTCGGAGATGGCCAGCTTTGCGGCGGCGCTACTCTTCGCCGTCCACCCGATCCACACCGAAGCGGTAAGTGTTTAACTTTTGCATCGTTTAACGTTACTTTAAATTCGAACCTTACGGCGATTGACTTGCGGAGCCAAACGTCGCCGGCATCAACCGGATGCTTCTGACGATGGTAGCCTCAATGGTTGTTCTAAACGAAAATGGCTCTACTAAAAGTGTCCCGCTCTTTAACTCTCCCGTTTTTGCGCGTCTCCCGTTAAAGGACATAAAATTCTTTTTTGACACCATTTTTTACGAGCCTTAAAGAAATGAACTCCACGGGGCCAAACTTTTCTCGCGCCCGCATTGTGGGCACCTTCCCGAATGGTCACTCGCCCGCTGGTCGCAGAATGTTGACTCTTCACCTCACCTCTTCGTGGAAACGTGTGCACAGTCTTTTATGGCAAAAGTGGGACTCGCGGCAATGATGAAAAGGAGCATAAAAAGCACCGGAGCGTATTCTCGAGCAGATTTATTGTGCCCGAACGCGGCGGCGGCAACGGTGGTGACCAAAAGAGCACACACACAGACACACGAAAACACCCAACCAAAGGTGTAGGCGGCGAATGAAAGATGAATTGTCTCCGCGAGCATAAAGTTGAACGTTTTATGCGCCGCCACGCGGGATGTTCTAGGCAAAAAACGGTCTCTGAAACGGCGGCGGTACGGCGAATGGCCGCCGGGTTGGTTTTTGAGTGAGTCCTTCTTTCGCATTACAACCTCCTGATGATGCTGATGATGATGGGCGATCATGACGAGGACGATGATGAGGATGAGGTGTGATTGTGTTATAGAGTGAAACGATTTTTTGTCCCTCATTTTTGCCATTTTTGACGAAGGACAACGACGACGACGGTCGACCGCTGCTGCTCCGTTGCTCGCCGGCGGTTGATCCGAAATATGGTCCTTTTTTTGTTTTGGTAACTATATTATTTTGCTTGCTGCAGCACTGCTTCCTATGGCAAATGAGCTGCTAAGTGTAGTATAAAATAATTACTAGGTAACTTTTACTGAAATATGCTACATGGGTTGCTGATTGCGGATTTCATTTCCGCTGCAACGAACCATTCAAACCATTTTAGTGTCTAAACGTAGCAAAAGTCCCGGGGCTTGGTTCAATGAGTCTCAGCTTCGCTTTCGCTAAGTGAGTACCTTATGCATAGTAAAATACTTATATCTTTTACCTTTCAAATTAACCCTTTATATCGTTCAAATGTTAACGTTCTAGAAACTTCTTCAACGACTTTTGTCATATTCGAACTTTGGTTGTTAAACGGCTACAACGGTGCCCAACCGACAGCAGTGGTTTTGACAGACGGTCTGTGCTTGATGTGCTGCTTGAGGAATTTAATTTTGATTCTTTCTTTCTTTATTTGATTCGAAAAATCTCCTTTGATTCGAAAAACCTCCTGTCATACGGCGTAGCATCGGATAGGATTGTCATTTTGATAGTTCTTACCCGACGGAAAGGGCTGTCAGTCAGTGTCAATTGCCAGCACAGCTTATGTGCTACCTTAACGACTTATTGATCGACAGAATATGCGACAGGTCTTTCGAACGAACTAGCTGATGACCAATTGTGACCAAAAAATACGGTCGCTTCAACGAAGTCCCCCATCGTTGGACGATCAACGAGCCACACCAAACCACGTAGCTTATTCCAGAAATAGGACGAACATAAAACAATAGGAAGGATTGGCTCGCGCCAGCATGAGCAGCATGTCGGCCACCCGGCAGCCGACTCGAAAGTATCGAAAATTTGCCACATTTACTACGAACGGAACACAGCGGACCGCGCTCAGTATGCTAATGCATCGCCCACCACCCAACCACTAGGAGGCCCATTGTGTGTGTGCTTTTTTTGTTTGAAAATCCCAAAATACCTCTCGCCGCCAAGAGGCTCGTGTCGAGTGGAAAGTTTAAAATTCGTTCCAATTTAAAACTTTCCCAGCCTCTCACTGGCCGGCCAGTCGGACCCCGCCAAAAGGACGCCGGAACCTTTGCGCTCCGTCCGTCCGTCCGTCCTGCTCTGCTTTTGTGCGGTGTCTTCCCTCCGTTTTTGGCTTATTTATTTTTTATGCCCTCCGTGGTTGGCGGGAAAAGTTTTCCACCCATAATCAGCCCCCAGCCATCAGGTTCGGTTCTTATCCGCCGGTGGCAGCCGCCCGGCCAGGATCATCGCGAAAGCGAACCAACCACAAACCACACACCCCGACGGTCGGTCCCCTGAGGGGGGCGGCCCACAATCGCTGATCGTTTGCATACGGCCCGGCCCTCGGGTCCAGCCCCTTCAACGGCCCCCCGTGCCAGCTTGCCTGCCGCGAAGATAATCCTGCGGCGAAGGAAAAATTTCCACGGCGGGGCGATTTTCATCGAAGCATCCGGATGCGCCTGGCACGCGTCCCTGCCGCCGGGAAGGTGTCGACGTTCCCCGGTCGAGTCGGTGTTGTTGAAAATTTCAAGCTGTTTGCGTAGCAGCAGTCATCGCCGCCGCCACTGCCGACTGGAGCGATGAAATTGTGGTCGGACTCACTTCAATTTCGGTGGGGCCTTTTTTCCGTCTTCGTTTTGACACACCCGCTGCGAGCGCGCGGAGGGTGGCTTGATTCTTGCCTCGCCTTGTCGGGTTCGCAAGTCGAGAGGTCGATTTCTCGAGGCCCGGATATCTTCGGTGCCCGATCGAGGCTGCGGCCGGTGGCGAAAAACCACTGCAAATCGACCGTAATTGAGTCAACTGTGGACACGGGCCACTCGAGAGAGTCCACTTGAGCCCCGGCCACACTCGGTTCGGCTGCCCCGGGGCTTCCAAGTGGCTCGCCCAGACGATGATGGCGGCTATGATAATAAAAGGAAGGAAGAACCTCCTCGAGTGGGGTACAACGTGTCCGTCCGGCGAGAGCGTACCGGCCACGGCACCGGCCACGCCAACTGGTAACCCATTTCATATTCCGGTCATAAAACGATTAAAGGCACACTGGAATAAGCTACCGATACCGGCCTGCCTGCCAGGCTCTGTGTGGCTGTGTGAGAGGGGGTAGAGGGACCGTGTGTGAAGAGTGATTTATCTTTTGGGCCAGAATATTGATGGGCATTGATGGGCAGGAATTCTTGGCACACTCGAGTTCGTGCCGAAACAATGAAGCAATTCGCTGGCGAACCACAGACAAATGTTCAATGTCCATTTTGGGCGTATCCCAGCTAAAATTCGATTGAGTCGATTTGCCAAATGAGGTTGGCCTTCTAACTGTTAAAAACATTAACCATACTAGCTTTTCAAAAGGACGCTACAATGAGCCATTAATGCATTGGAAACTTTTGCTTGAAAAATTACACAAGCACACACAGGAGTCCTTTCTGCATCGAGTCGTGCCTGAGAGTAAGAGTGAACGAATCGCTGTAAAGTATCTCCCATCGAAATATGGGGTCCTTTGGCTAGTGAAACATTCACCTCCTTTCTACTTCGGAACCTCGACCATAACTCGTTAACGTTTGTTTTAGGCATCATGATCACCTTTATGTTTAGTTTGCTTATTTTGAGAACGACAACGAGCACCGATTTTGCTGATCACTCATACCAATTAATTTGTATCCAGCTCCAAAAGCAACAGTAACGAGCTGGAAGGTTTTTTTAAGAATCATATCCTTCGGTGTGGCCTCACTTAGAAAGCACACCAGGCAGGCATGCCTACACCCGAACCCTGCATTGTATATTTTCTTTTATACTTCCCTTTCATACAAAATACCTTAAGAGATTAAAGAAGCAAAATCTCTCAAATAACAACAACAAGAATCAATTTTTTACGCTTTACTGTTCACTGTTGCATTTTCTATAATCGCCCTATTAGTGAGTTAAGTTTACACCAATAGGTATTACACTGATAGATAATAGGGCCGATAATTATGGGCTCAAGTAGATTAGATTAGATTAGTAGATTTTATCATACCATCCCATCACTGTCTGCTTTTAGTTTAACAGTTGTTCGTTTTTCACGAAAATGTTAAGAAAAGGCATGGTCTCCGGGACGTGTTCCCATATCTTCTCTCAAGTCGGAACAACTTTTCAATGTGAATCTTTGGAGGGCTGCTGTGACCAAACCAAACGTCCAACCAACACTGCAGTGCTCAATCATTTTCTCCGGAAAAGTAATCAATTGTCATAAACACGAAAAACCGAACTAATTGATTCGCCTCGGGAGAGCGTGTTTCGAGAGAAGACTGATAGGCCGACCGTATTTATATTTTTTTTTGTTTCAACAAACAGTAAACTCTATGCAATTGCACCACACTCAAAACCCAGGAAAATCCTGCAAAACCGTGGCCTCTCCTGACGTCTCCTTTCACTCGTTCCCCAAAAGTACCTTCTGTAAACCGAATCACAACAACGAGCCTCTGCAAAAAAGGGCACACCTCTCGTCCTTTTCAAAATGGAAAAAGGCTGCAAATGGCCGCGCTTGTTCTCCACGCTAACGCCCTTTTCATTCGACGCCAGCCCAGCGTGCCGAATCCGTGCAAACCGTGGATGTTTTATGGTATTAATAAATGAAATTTAATAACACTCCGGCGGGCCCGATCGGGTCGGACACTGGGCCGTGCGCCACATTGGCCATCAGCAAAATGGGCCAATGGTGAGCAGAAAAAATATTTGCGATTGCCGTAGAGGTAAAAATAAATAAAACGTAACACACACGGGCACGCACGATCACGGACAGGAACCGCGGGTCGGGTTGTCTGTTGGAATTTGTACCAGCGAGTCAACGATTAGCCTGAAGCATGGAGCGTGATCGGTCGGGGTTTATTGCCGTGCGTTACAATGTCTGCGAGTCCAGTCTCATCCCGAACCGTCCAATGCACACGGGCGCATGAGTCCAGGATCCTGAACCATCAACGCCATCGCCATGGCACGCATCTGCTGCGAACACGTGGGCAGCGATTTTTCTGATTTTCATTTTTATTCCTTTTTTTCCTTCATTTCATTCACTACACTATGAGAAAATACCGTACTGGGTTGGTAAAGGGTTTCCCGGTCCATTTCGCAGTGGGAAACGGATGCCGCACGGTAGCACGTTGGCGAAATTGGAAATTCTTTTCCTCAATCCCTAGCCTCCTATAAATAAGTATTGGTCGGTATAGGTCTAAAGATATGGAAGGAAGAATCAGCATACGTTTTTAATCCTCGTTCAAAATGAAAACTGGGAAACCAAGGTATGAAGAGATTAAGAAGGGTCAAACATTTATCTCTGCTTCAGAATAATTACTTGATCGTTCGTAGGTTTCTTTTCATTGCGATGTTCAAGCTTCAAGCTAGAATTAGTATGCAAGCTACAGTGGAACCGACAGTCATTTTTAGATACATAGAAGAACCACTTGGAGGTGAAATGTTGTGTTCGAGGGAATTGAATTGCTTGCAATAAAATGGGCGCGTGTGTGCGGTTTAGGAACAATACATTATTTGAACGCTGACAATGATTTTCAGCCATTTCCATCGAGTGTGCTGCCCGATTCCTTGCCAGCTGTATTAATAACATATTACAACGATAAGCTGCTCTCGAAGTCGTTCGCGCGCTGAACACAGCACCCCACAGCGTCCACGCAGAGCCACAAACAATTACACAGTATTAATTATGGGGCTCCGTGTCGGCACGCGCGCACCGTGTTGTTGCGGTGTGTGCGCCTGCAGCAGTTGAATCCTGTGACCCGGGTAGGCCGAAGATTGTGTGCGACCGCAGAAGTGATCTCTCGAGCGCCGGAAAATCCCGAGCCGCAATCTTTGCCATCGACCGCCAGCAATCGGCCTCCGTCCACTCAATTACTTCCGCCGGCGAAGTGGCGGTGGCACGGTGTACACGCGGCAAAACAATTATCGAAGCCTCGCCCCCCCGAGCATATAATCCCTTCGTGGTGGTCCGTCTTCGGAGAGCGACCGCATCGATCTCCTTCAGCGTCCTGAAGCAGCCGCAGCGTCAACCAGCCAGCCGGCCAGACGTAAATCGAATTCGTTGGCTTTTGGGAACCCCCCGGTTGGATCGGACGCCGAGGCCGGGGTTATAAACAATCCAGAGAGCGCCTGGCCGACGACATTCAGTGCTCGGCCATGTTATGCTTCCCGGCCGTCCGGCCGGCCGGGTGAGTTATGCTGCAGCTGACCACCAACGACCGGCTGCGTTTGCACCGATTGTCGTATTATCTTACTGCACTTAATTAGCTGCAGCACACCGACCGACCTACCACCGTTTCCTGCTTCACCACCCACTTCCCCACGCTAAGGTATCGATTGTTTTGCGCTCCTCCGCCTTTCGTGTCTACGCGTAAACCCGCCAATTATGTTTTAATTCGATTGCCAACGCAAATTACGCTCTCGTATTGGTGTGCCTGTCTGTGAGCAAGTTCTACGATCTGGACAATCCATTTTTCGATCGATTGGCAGCAGGAGCAGCAGCAGTAGTTGCAGGCGGGGGCACGGTTCGACCGGAATCAATTTCGTTGGGCCAGGGTGGACATTCGGTTTAAGGCTTCGGAAATTGTGTAGCATAAAAATGCTCAAAATTAATCATCCAACACCAGCCGTTATCGGGGTTGCCCGAGGCAGGCCTGGCGTGGAAATCAAAGGGACGCGAGGGTGGTAATGGGAAAAGTGTCGGGAAGAAAAGTCGGTGGTCGCTGCGCTCCGGCGGCACCCGGTATTAAGGGCAATAATTGAATTTGGAATTGAACCAACCACACGATCCCCGTTAGATGAACTCGCCGCAAATACCAATTCCGACCAGCGTGCGCACACACACACACAGACAGGCAAGCAGCACTTCCGGATTCGGCACCCGGTCGAAGTAAGGGGCACGAATCGATACCGACGGTGTCTGACTGTCGGGAGCTTAGACCTTCCCGAATGGAAGGATTGAGTCGCCGGAAGGAAATGAGGAAAACTGATTCCAATTTTGGATAAATCTTTTCCCGACTCCATCCTGACTCTCTCTCTCTCTCTCGCTCTAAAGCTCCAACACCCCTTTCAAAGAAAAGAAAGGTGTTGATTGAGTTTTTAATTGCTTGCAGCGAACAGCTTTCTCTGCGAATCCCAGAGAGGCTCCGAAGCTGCTGCTGCGACGAGGAATTAAATTGAGGTTAGGTCATGGTCTGTCGCCATCTAGCGGCGCAAATCTGAGCAAAGCCAATCCGCCAATCTAGGGTGGTCGCGCCTGGCGTAGAAGAAGCTCCATTCGCGGCATGGAAATGGAATTCTATCCAAATGGCGATATAATGGTTTGGCTATTGGAACGTGTTGCTAGACATTGAATTTTGAATCTGGAATGCTCCTTATTAGTCCTATCAAGTACCCGTGTCCGACGTTCGAAGACTTACTTGAGAACTCTTTCGATGAAACTTTTAAACTGAAACTGACGATCCCATCCGAGTCGGGAACCTGTGGGCGATTTTCTCGCTCCTCGCGAAGGCGGCGAGAAAACTGCCACAAAATTACTTAATGCAGCCGTCCACCACCAGCAAGCCACAAGATTATTTTTAGTCAAACCCCTGATCCATTACGCTGCTGCTGTGGTCGGTCGAAAGGTTCGATTCGCACACGGCGGCCACCATCGCGCGGAACATCAGAAAATCATCGTTATTCTGTGTGTGTGTGTGTCGCATCATCATCATCATCAGCGCCCCAGCATGCATCCGTCAGAACCGCATATGCTGCTGCCCTCGTGGCAAAGCGCGGAAAGCGAACCCGACGCCGGTGCAACGGCGTGGAATCCACCAGCCACCATGCGCCTCCATTGGGTTATTTTTCTCTCTCTCTTTCTCTCTGTCGGTGGAAACTAAACCTTTTCCACGATACAGTGCGCCCGGGAAAGCTGATAATTTTCGACCGCCGGCCGGGGTCTAGTTAGCTCCACCGACACCGTTTCGCCGTCCGACCGCGCCAGGGCTTTTGCTGAAATAATAGCAACGTAAATAGGTAATAAATCTTGATTAATGATATTGGATTAGTCTGGGCCACCAGAGCATCGCAGCCGCCCGCTTTTTTGTGGCCATTCGCTTCCCACCAGGGGGACCCACGAGAGCGGGACTCTTGATTCACCGGCTGTCCCTCTAATCCAGTCTCCAGTCGCGTCCCACTGGTCGTTGGTCCAGTTTTCCCGGTGACTGGCGGGCGGGCGACTTTTTGCCGCGAACCCTGCAGAAGTCAACCGGCGGGGATCGTGCGGGGACACCTAGAGGAGGGCTCCGTCTGGCGGGTGATGGACCCGCAGATTAGAGTGCACGGTTGGACGTCGGTCGACCGCCCATCGGGGTGCTGTGGTGGTGGCCAATCACGCAACTAACTGGAAACGGTGGACAAAACCACCGTCACTCTCAAGTCTCACCGTCGAGAGCCAGGTGTTACGTGGTAGTAATGACGACCCCCGCTGGGTGAAACACACTAGACTGCCCTAAATG
Organism: Anopheles cruzii; assembly: GCF_943734635.1. Lineage (NCBI taxonomy): Eukaryota > Metazoa > Arthropoda > Insecta > Diptera > Culicidae > Anopheles > Anopheles cruzii. Next base: position 20,618,735 of record NC_069144.1, read on the forward strand.
TTCATGAACAGGGGACATCTTGAGCATTTTCAAAAGCTGTTTTGCAGCTACTTGTGTTGTGTTGTAAAATGGGTCCTCCAGCTCCACCATAAGTGCCTTAGGCTCCTCTGCGTGAGGTTCGCTCAAAAGAAACCACCAACAATGGAGCGACGCATCCACGTTCGCGTCCCTCACTGGGACAAGACACTAGGTCTACGCAAAATAAAACTCCCGAACGATAGATATCATTTGTCATTCCATCAACGTTGCAAAACCTCCCAAAGTCCCCGGCAGGTGGCCAGGCGTTTTTCGTGGGTTAGCCCCTTTATTGCCCCGATGCTCTCACTAATCACGCTATGAATAATGCTGGCCGGAATGTGTGTTCGGAGCGAGTCGGCCCGAGCGAGCTGAGCTGATGGTAAATGGAGCAAGCGCTGATCTTCGGTCCTCGGCCCCATAAAAGGAAGCGCCGCCCGGCTGGCCAGTTACTCTTTTCTGGTGGGCTCGTTCATGAGCATTAAACTAGGCCACAATTTATTACATAAGGTTCTCGGCTGGGTTGGTTGGTCAGACTCCTGTCCGATTCATACAAGATATGCCGAGCCAAGTAGCCGAGGTGCTGGTGGCACATGCTGGTGATGATGCTATTGGTTGTGCGACGGCGGTGCATTTCTAAGAATTTATCTACTTCGGAGTCTGTTGATAGAGCAATGCAGATTCATTACTTTGGTCGCGTTAAAGAGGCCAAGCTAACAGCCTTTTAAATATATTCTAATAATGCAATGGACGCTGTTGAAAGAATAAAGTTTTAATATTTTCATAATGTAGTCAAACCACGTGATTCGAATCTTTATAATAAAAACCGAAACATTAGTTTACTCCTTCGCTATCGATTCCTATTCATTTTTGCTTTGCATCAAACAACGGTTGGAAGGAACAGCAACACGATCTCATCGTGGTCTGCTTCGCTAAGAACAGTAACCCCGAGAATGCTGCTCCAGCGAGAACGGGGATAACCACAAGTGGGATTGGAATTTCAAAAGATAGATCGACTCGGGACACAAATCCGCATATCCTTTGTACTAGCTGCTCTGAAGACCCGATCCCGAGAAAACCAAACCAAAAGACAATGGCCTCCGGACGCAGGACACGTTGTCATTCGCTTCGAGAAACGAGCATGCCGCGTGTATTTTATTGGCCAACCCAGCACAAGCGCAGCGCCTCGTTGGTCTCTCTCTCGTAGGGACGTCGCCATGAATAAATGAGAATTCGGTTTTACGTGTGTAATCCGGCGGGGCCCGCAAGATATCTTCGGCTGAACGGGTGAAGATGAATGCCAGGTGCTTGTCGGCATCGTTCTCCGAGAACGATGTGCAACGGAAGCTGTCGGCACACCGCTCCTAAACAGATAATTCCATCTTAATTGCATCTCGAGCTGTGCAGTGAATCAATTTCCTGGCGGACGTCCTTACAGCGATGCTGTTGTTTTTCATTCCATTTCATGTGTGCGCGTGTGTGTGTGTGTAATCTTGCATACCGAATTGGAGATCACCTTCTCGGTCGAGAAGACGACCTCCACAGACGGGGTTTCGATTGGCATACCAGGGCCGCGTACCTGCGCTCCACCCCGTTTATCGAGATAACGAAGACAGTAATCTTGTTAACAAGTTGTGCACAAAATAAAATCCCTTACGAAATCCTATGCAGCCATGCACTGTGTGGGATTGGAAAAAATGTGCCACAAGGGCACAAGGGTGCGTCAAGGAAATGCCATTCCAGTCATGGTCGCTAAGGAGAGAGGGTCCACGAGGTGTACCCGTGCACCCGTGGCCCGTAGTTCGAAGCTGGGTGCTTCTTCGGTTTGATTTCGTAATTGGATTCTAGCTCCGCTGACGGATTATGGGATCGATGGAAGAATCTCATTACTGCCCGTGGTCCGTTTTCCACCCCTTGAGAGGCGAAAATTAACTTGTCTCCGTTGCATTCGCCTTTGAACTTCTCGTTTGGTTAGTTGTTTCTCTACTGTTCTTTCCTTTGGTTTAATGTTTTTTTTTCATTTTGCTTTACCCATGATCGTGTGTTTTCGTTTTTCAATTGCTCTTTTCCATGTCTGTTTTAGTGATCGATCTTTATTTTGAAAGCCTTTTTGATTTTTTCGATACAGAAACTCGTTTGCGAGTGATATCTTTTTCTTTTTCTTCGTTTATTTATTTATTTTGTACATAATGCCAATTTCTTTATCGCTTGTTGACGGTACGCAACATGCTACCTCATTCAAACGCATTCCATTTGAACAACTAGCCAGCCCGATCGACTAGCGTGTCTCCCAACTACTATTAGCTGCTATGTCCATAAACAACACTCAGGGTAAGAACGTTGGTTCGCGCACTCGGTGACGGGCGAGCTCGCCCGTCTCTCGATTACCGTTTGAGTGCCAAACACCGGGCACGGCGTATCCTTTGCCTCTCCAGAAATGTCATAACGTCGCGAACTGTGCGCGCCGCTCCGTTTCCGTCTACTCCTTGATCCTTGACGGACGGCGACGGGTTGAAGTTTAATTGGTTCGCATCCTTGTTCCAGCGTCGTGCGCCACTCTCGGTACTGATTCGAACCGCTTCCTCGCTGTCGTCGTCGCCGTCATCGTTGTCACGGTGCACTGTTTTCGGTCCTCTAATGTTGCGACTGCAGTCGTGGAGTGGACCAGCCCGAGTGCCGCTGTAACGGTTCGCCACGGTTCTCACCTTTTTATGCATTTCGATAAAAATAATTTTCCACCATTATCGCACTGTTTCCTCAATTTCTCTCTCTCTCTTTCTCTCTCTCTCCCCCTCACGTGCCAGGTGACCGGAGTCGTGGGACGTGCGGAAACGCTCTCGTCCGTGTTTTTCCTGGCGGCATTCATTTTCTACACCAAAGCGACCAGGCGGAAAAAATCCACAGGTATGTGTTGTGTTCTTCGGTTTTTTTTCAGTTTCCAGCCGGTGGACGCTTCGCTACGGGGTGGTAGAGAGCGATTTTGTATGGGTGTCGGGGTGTGGTTTGGGGGTGTAATGTTGCACAAACAAGTGTAATCACCTTCACGGGAACACGAGTGCTGGACAACGTTTCGTTTCGTTTCATTTCTTTTTTTGCTATGCGCTGCGAAAATAAAAACAAATCCACACTATCGAAACTCGAGGCGTGGAAGTGTTGGTTTTTTTTTGGGCTGAACCCCTCGTTCGTAAGGTGTTTGTGGATGGTCAATGCGCTGGAAGCAATTATTGTGAAACAAAATAACACGATAGTGAAAATAGAGTGCAACACAAGAAAAACTAGTGAGCCAGCCTTTGATTATTGCGTGCGCACTGTATACTGTATGTATCGATGTGAATTTAATTTAACGGTTTGTTGGCGTCGTTGTGTTTCCCTTTGAATTTGTATTGTTGGGTCATTCCGTTTTTTATGCGCTTCGTTTTCAATGATCGGTTTTGCCATGTTTTTGGCTCTCAATTTTACTTGAGTGAATTAGTGAAATTTATTATTCGTATTTAAATAGTGTGTTTCTTAAAGCTGAAGATAAGTTTCTTCCAAATTGTGCACATGTATGGGCTCTTTTTGGTTTTATTTGTCTCTTATAATTAATGACTAAATCATTTTTATTTGTTAAATTACATTTAGCTACATTAATGTGGGCTTTAGATGCTTTGTAAGCTGTATATTTGTTTTGATTGTTTGTTTGAGGTTGCATTTTATTTGCAACTGTTCGCTTGTAGAAGTCTTCCAACGGCTTACTCTACAAGTTTTCAGATGTGAACAGTTGATTATTTGCAGTATGCTTTCAGCTTTGTTGGGGCTTCCGGAAACCTTTGTTTAATTTTGTATTCGGATTCGTTTTTTTAATCTTTTTTATCAAGTTTTCTTAGTTTAGGAATAGTTCTTCCTTGTCCTAGATTCTTCGATAGGTGTGTTATTGCTTTTCAGACTTGAAATACTCCAACCATTTACTAATTTATGGCTTTATGCACCATATTAGTGCGTAATTTTGTGCTTCCTCTATGTGTTCAAAGCACATTATTCGTCCCAGAAGATGATGTGTGAGTGGATGACGGAATTTAAACTGCGGAAGCATTTTAAATTGAATTTATCGAAGCGACACACCACCCACCAGCATTGTGCGTAAACTCCAAATTCATATTGTGCAGCATGAACGCGCGCAACGCAGTGTCGCCAGTTGCTGCGCTAATGCAATTCGCCTCCTGGTCGCGCTCAAAAACGGCTACCTAATACGAAATCAATCAATTTAGAAGTGCCGCCTGCGCGCACTGTCACACTTGATCCAATTTCAATCGGATCGTCTGCAACGTAGTTTCAGACCCTGGCCCCACCGTCCCTACCCAAGCAGCGCAACCTACCCCCGCGAGAATTCTGTCTGCCATTCGCCATCAGCCGGAAAATGTGCATCCGTTTCGGGCTTTTTACTCGGGTTCTCAGGCTCACAATATTCGGGCGTTATGCAACAACTGCCCTTCTTCCACCTCCTCCGGGCACACTATAAATTCCCGTAGCGTACCACCCATCCTGCAAAACGTCCCCCAAAACCCGTGGCCGACCAATTTGCTGATTTTACAAGAGCCTGGCAAAATGTGATTAATTATTGAAAATCCGCTCCCTAATGATTTGCTATTCATCGGCAAAATTCCTGGCGCCATTCGCTGCCCTGGCCAGAGGCTGCCACTGAGAGTGGGGCAAACGCCAAACACCAACCCGCCGCCGCGCCCCGCCGCCGCCGCCATTTTGGCATTTCTGTGCGACGAGAGCGCTTTTCCACGTTCGAATGCGCCTGAATGTATGCAAACCGGTCATTATCGATCGGGGACTGTTTGACAACCGTCGTTCTCGACTTCGACAGTCACGGGCGCAGCGTACGGTGCCGTCCACCAAAAGCCATCCCAATTTCGCTCGAAGGCTTAAGGGTGGCCCGGGAAAGCGTAAAAAAATGGATCCCAACCAGTCCTAGCAGAAAATGGATGCTCCAGTACCAAATCGGCGCCATTTTTCATTGGTCGTAGCGCGAGCGGGAAGCCCGGCCGGCGTTGTTGAACTAATGTACAGCCACCGTTCGTGCACTTCATGCCGGCCTCAACCGGGGGTGGTGAGCCGAGAATGGATTGGAATGGATTTGCCTACCACCAGTGCGCCAGTACATGACGCCACTTGGACCTTCTCGCACTTTACACGCTCCCAAATAATCCTGTCTGTCCGTCCTTACGGCGCAATGGTTCGGGCTTGGAAGTTGGAAAAAAAGTGTTTTTTTTGCGATCAAAATTGGAAAACACAAAGAAAATTGTTAAATTTGCGCCGTTGTCAGCCCCTTTTATGTTATTGGTGCTTAATATTTGCACGCAAAACATTGTTTTGTTCGTAACATAGATTGGGAAATTAGCAGAGCTCTCTATGCGTAGGTTTACATTTATCACAAAACTGCCCAAAAACGGCCGCCGAAACTGGGCGCGACGAAGCGCATCATAAGACCTGCTGGAATTAAACCTGTAAACCTGTTCCATCAATCGCCGGCCCCCGAGGTTCCGGTGCCCGAGTTCCCGCGCCGGAAAACTTTTATCCCGCAGCGAACGTGCGTTCGGCGTTGGCTGTTTTTGGCACGGCGGGGGTTTCCTTTCCTCTTTTTGGTTTTTACTTTGTCCTCGTAAAAATGACCATCATTTGCGGGAAAACCCTTTTCGCGCACCGAAAACGGCCCACGGTCGGCCATTATGAGACCTTGCCCGTGCCCGTCGAAACTTTGTCGGAGGTGTCGGACTTCCGGAGTTTTATGTTTCTCGTGTTGGCAAAGTGAAAAAATCGCCCACTATTTGGCGTTTCCGACAGTAGAGGGCGCACACGAGAGTGGTTCGATTTATTCTGCAAAAGGATACGGCTACCGAAAGCTACCGAAAGCGGGTGCCGGTCACCGGGCGATTTCAGAATGTGAGAATGTTAAAATTCTTTTCACACCGAAACGAAATTACAACATTTATCAAGTAAATTACTTGGCCGTGTGGTGGGCAAGCCGTTTGCGGCGCTCCCTCGTTAGCCGTCCTCGGCCGCATTTCCCCCGAACAACCATTTCAAAGTTTTCCATCAAAGTTACGCGCAGTAGCGCAAGAGTCACCAACCGGAGCCAGTTTGTGATTAGAAAAGAGCTAAAAAGAGCGAAGCCAAGGAAAAGTTTGCACCCTCTCACTCGAGGCCAAACAGTTGGCGCGTTCGAGCGAATGTTTCAGTCTTTTTGGCGCTGGTTTCTGTTTCTGCGAGCTCTCGATAACTGTTGGTGAAAGCCAATTTTCAGCGGGCGTAGCCAAAGCAGCAAAACGAAGAGTGAAAATGTGTTTCGGTTATTAAATAAAACTTTATAGTTGCCCTGTAATGGGTAGCACTGAATGCACTCTCTGGTTGTGTCGCCCACAGGGGTTTCCAAAAGCAACGAATAACTATAGTATTATAATTAGCAGCAAGAGAAGAATGTAGGTTGATACATCAATATCAATAGTCTCTAGATAATATAGAGCCCAAATAGGCCATATGCTAAATAAGCCAAAAGGTAGAATCTGTAATTGACGGTAATTCATACCTTTTAAAATTAAACTAGAAAGTATTGTCATGAAAATTACCATAAGTTAAAGTCAAAGAGACTTATTAAGTCTAGTACACGAAGTATCGTATTTGTCAGTCGAGCTGTCAGTGTAGCATACCGATCACGAGGGCAGTCGATGTTGAGAAATCATACAAACTACGTGTGCCCACCCAGCTTGGTACTAAAGTTTTGTTAAATAGTAAAAGTTTCAATAACTCAGCTACGTGGCCACGGCAAGATTACAACAACTGGCGATGTGGATATGACAGGCAAAAGTTTCTAAATTAAGAGAGTTAGTTAGAGAAGTCAGTAAATGAGCACTAAGTAGATGAGCTCTTGCTGTTTCTTTGTAATCTCTCTCGGAACCAGTTCAGCACCGCTGTCACCGTTGGGCGTCCAAGGTTCATATAAAATGACAGCGAAGGATTCACGTGCAAAAAAGACTTACTAGAAAAAGCAAGCAAACATTCTAACCGTAATATGAAATCATAATGCTTGAAGTGGAAGCCTGAACGATTCGCTGGACGGTTACTTCTTCTCGGCGTTACTTTTTTCGGCACTACATCTGCCGCGAGGAACTGTGGGTAGAATCAATTAAAAAACAAACTACGGAAAAGGACGTTGCTTTTCGGTTGGTGACCCAGAAAAGCCTAGCCACTCCGGTTGCTTACGCGAGACATCTTTGCCCAGGAAATAACCTTCTCGATCCTGCTTCGCAAGACGTGGATCGTGTCAGCAGTGTTTGCTCTGCTCTCATCGATGGCTTCGGTTCTCAGGCGCGTTGTTTGCACCAAATGCACCACTCTGCCTTTTATAAAGTGTTACAGTGTCGAAAATTACCCTCAAAAATCCATTTCAAGGGTGAGCCTTTCAGCCCATCACGGGTAATGGTAACTGTTTCACCAAGAGCATGCAGAGCATCAATCGAGGTCTGCTGCTGGCGTCTCTGAACTCACTTTGAACAGCACGCCTGCATCAAACTGCAACCATCAAACCTCCGAACCTATTTTCACTCTCCGGAATAAATTCAAATATGGCCGGAGCGTGGTTTGTACAAATTATTCCAAAAAATCTTGAAAACGAAAACTTGCAAATCCCCGTATCTGCAAAGCACGCCCGGCGGGAGTTGAGATTTGAGTGTAAGTAAAAGCACCGCTGTGCATCGGCGTCGCAGTCGGGAATCTCGGGGAAAACCTCGCCAAAAGTGGAGAGCGATTTTCACACGAACGACGAACGGTTCCAAATCGCACTTGCCACTACACTGCAATTCCCGCGGTACTCGGGCGATAGTGGGGCCCTCCCCGGGTTGCCAACTGGGGGTCGGCAAGAGCGGGTGAAGAAACGAATCCCAGAAGCTTCTTCTCCGGCAGCACTCGGGGCTCGGTCGAGAAAATAAACTTTCATTTTTATCGCCCTCGCCGGCGTCATCGCGGAGCTTGAGCGCCAGGGTGCTGCAGTTCGCAAATGCATCTGTGGCAGGAGTGCAGCGCCGGCGGCAGGACCAACATCATTAGGGGCTCTTGGGTGAAGTAGCTCGGCGCTCAGTCACGTTGCCAGAGAAGGGTGGCCGAAGCCACCGACAACAACTGGTTGCCAAACACTTACGGCGTACCGGGGGCTCTCTTCGTCGTGAAATAGGACGAAAAAGCGGGCAGAGCTTCCTCTTCATCCGCGCAAGATGGCGGCTGAGTTGGTGTAAAGCATTAAACCTCGGACTGATGGTCGAGCTTTTTGTCGGCGAATGAAGAGCGATAGATAGAGATGGGTGTGTGGATGTAAGCGTATCTGCGCGTTGCCAGGACTGCAGCGAAATGTGTCTAGCATAAGCATAACTTCCTTTAAAACAACGAACCTCGTACGGCATCGCTCAATAAGTGGTTAAGCTAGCAATTGTTAAGCTCAATCGTTCAAAATAATGTTAATTCGTTATGAAAATTACACAAAAAGAAATGTGCATTAGATTGGTGCCTCGGAAATCGATTAATTGGCGAATTACACTTGTTACAAAATATTCTTGTCCATATTCTTTGCAAATGTTTATCTGGTCCGAATACGCGATTTCCATGTTCTATTTTCAAATTATTTTCTAAATCTATATGGTTTTCAAAAAAATTCTGGTAGAAGTTGAAACGAAAGCTGTTTTTTCAATAAAAACAGTTATTTAAAGTTTGTAGTACACGCCCATCTTAAGCAGTTTTTGACCCACGACATATGTATATTACTTCACCACAAGATGCAGAGAACGGTGGAGACAGACAGAGAGCGACAGACATAAGAGCACTCAAGTGAGGGTCCATGAAAGTCCATCGCTTCGAGTTCGAAGATTCGGCATTCCATCGGTCCATCCTGCGTTATCCTTTTTGCCGTTGTTCTCGCCCTCGGAAAGTGTGATTTATTTACGACAGCCTTTTTGGCAAAGTGGCAATACCGCCAACGACTGCAGCAGATGCATGCTCCGATCGCAAGTAATGCCGCGCTTCGCCAACCCGCCACTAAAGTTGGGACACTTGGGTGGCACCGGTGCAGTGCCTGTGGGGGATGCCTTCTTGGATGAGTAATTGAATATTTTTAGCAAACTGCAACCCCAGCCAGCGGTCGGATCGATACTGCAGATGGAAAAAGAAACCTTCACACGACGAAATACGAAACAAAAACCAGAAACATTCGCTGCAGCAACACAGGATGTGAAGCTGACATCCTGTGACATGTTGCGAAGCACACAACAACAAAAACAACCCAGCCCGGGGCCGGGGCACCCACACGCCCATCAGCGTTTGGCAGCACACCAGCAGCAGCAGCTAAATTCGATCGTGTAACACATTACGCTGGAGTGTAATGAACATAAACTGCATAAAAGCATCGACAGGAAGAGAAAAAAAACAGCCAACGAAAACGAATCCCCTTCTGCTGTTGCGGCAAGAAGCTCGCTTCTTCGTGCCTGTCCATTACTCTTACTTATCAACTTCTTCGTCTTCGTTGCTGCGAATATTGCAACATAAAACCGGGGGCACTACGGTGCACATTCGCTGCAACTGCTGCAGTTGCTGCCGCACGCTTATGAGCGTACCGAAAAGTTTTATGAGCCGTTTGCGTTCTCACGTTTGCGCTGCTGCGTTTGGAGCAAAAACGCGCCAAAACGGGCAACTCCCTTCTGAACACAAGACGACACAAAAGTGAACGAAGGAATCTTGCCAACGAACTTGGGGTGGTCTGCTGCGTTCTCCTCCCCGCTGGCCATTGCGTGCCGATGTTTATGAGTTTAATTTTCTTCATTCGGGTAAATTTGGCGTAGCTAAAATGCTGCTGCTGTTACTGCTGCTGCTGATAGTTGAATCAAAGCAGTTTTTTGCAACATTTCCATTCTTTACTCGGAAAGGTTATGTTTAGTGTGGCGGGTGTTTTGCTGGGTTCGTGCCCGGAATGCTTCGGAGTTTGACGGCCGGAACAGGGTTGTCGTGAAAAGAAACGATAAATTGGAAATATCGACATTAATGTGAAAGGAAAAGAAATTCGTTTTGTTGGTTTTTACTACTTTTTTGTAGAAATAACACACCTTTTGTGTGTAAGCGGGTTCCGTAACTAGCTGAAAAAGGCACCTAAATTATGTAACTTGTGTTGGAAAATTTTACTTTTTCTTTTATGCTTTAACTATGCACTCTTTTATTAACTATGCATAAACATCTTCACATCTTAACTTTTAAGATTTTTTTTGTACTTTTCAATCGTAATTTTAAACTAAATATTTGATTTACTTTTTAACCTTCTCTAGGTTTTATTATTTCTAGGTATTGACCCCCGCTGATAGAGCAGTCGGTAACGCTCTTCGCTGTCAGCGCAGCTGGCCGTGGTTCGAATCCCGGGATCGGTTGTAACTCAACCGGCCATGGTTTCGATTCCCGATACCGGCGTGACAGGGGGGTTGGCGCGGGGCTAACAATCCCGTCCGTAAAAAATTAAAAGTTACAGAAGAGCATCAGAGATTAACATTGTCTCTGGTGCCAGGCCAAGACTGCTCAGCGGTTGTAGCGCCAAAAGAAGAAGGTTTTATTTGTTAAACCCGTTTTTTTATGTTTTACTAAAATCACACTCGGAATATATTAGTGAGAATTGCTTAATTTCTTTGTTCATTTGTTTTTTATCGTTGGTTGATTTTTTGTATTTTCTCCTGTCCGCCAGAAACGTTTACAGAAAAGAAAGTTTAATTGATTTTTCAATTAAACATTCAATGTCTTTTGGGGAGGCATGTCTTTGTTTCGTCAAAGCTTTTCTTTGCCAGTTCGTACAATAAAAATTGTTCACCTTCGGTGTCATTGTTAGTCCACCATACTCCACCATACCATAACGTCCCGTGGCTCACTGTTCGCCGAGAGATTCTTGGCAAGCTTGCGTTCGCTTTCAAATCGTTGCCCAATATGTGTGATATATTAAAACGACCAAGCCAACCATTTTGGAAACGAAATGCAGCGATAAAAACCCGTTTTCTATATATATCGGGTCCCATTTCTGGTATTATTACTTTCCTCTCGGGTTGTGTTTTCTAACAGAATTACTTTACCACGCTACCGAGTATAACTATAAGCCATTGCGTTTCGGGTGTTTCACTTCCTAACGCCAAAAGTAAGCAAACGAAGACGAAAATCTTGAGATTGATTAGAAGAAAACACTTAGAAGACCGCCGGCGGAAACGTCGAGATGGCGAACCATTTTTCACTGTCGCATTCGCATCACCGGCAGCGATCGAAAGGACGGAATCAGGCGACATTGACAAACGTCGTCGCCTCGGTCGCGGTTGCCGCAAACCCCAACGTAATCCCCTGCGTGAAGAGGAACCTCAAGCTAACTCAATTGATCTTGACGCTTTGGCCCACAGTATTCCTTCTCGATAATGGACGGAACTATTTCTTTTCCGAACGCGCGCGAACGTGTTCACATCTTCGGGACTTTGACGACGCGTGAACGCCACCCCGTAACGGTGTCAATTTTTCTTCACTTTGGAACTTTGGAAGTTCGCGCCATTGTCGAAATATGCGTGGAAAGTGTAACAATGAACAGTCGAACGGAAACCGAAAAATATTGGAAAGCCGTTTCATGATGATGGTTCTCAAGACGATGTTTTAAGATGCGCAGATAAGAAAGTGTTAAGTGAAGTTGATGAAAATGTCAATATTTCACTTCTTTTCCATTACTATGTTCCCACTTTGTATTTGTTTTTGATGGAAATAGAGGAAACGGTGTACGGTTCGGAAGTAACATTTTACACTATTTTGCCTGACATTGTGTCATTTGCAGAACTGTTTGTACAAACAGGATCGCGTGAGCCTCAGTCTTATCTTCGTCACTTCGAAACGGTATCAGGTGTTCCAGCGCGCATACAAATAGTCAAAGATTTAGTGTTTTTGCATACTATTTTTTTCCTTAGATCTTTGTCGTCCCAAACCCCATCATTATGGTTCCTCGCGCAACGATAACAATGTTGGTCATCGAAATTAGCTGGATATTATTTTTAATTACATGCAAATTTTCTGTAGATCAAATTACTGACTGACCACCGCCGCCTGGAACACGGCCAATTGGGGCGAGTGCGCCCCCGGGGTCAGTGGCAGCCGCCTTGCCACGGTCACTTTACCAGGACGCAGGACGGACAATTAAAGCCTTGCTTTTCTCCTAGTAATTAGCTGCTTCATAATTGGATCATTATATTTCTTCATACTTTAATTAGGGCTCATCAAACAAACGGATCCTTTTCGACGTTTGAGCGGCAAATACGAATGCGGGAAGCAGCAGCGCGTTCGCGTAGCATTAGGGGCTCAGTTAATTACTCTACTGCACGGGCGAACAGGAAGAAGTAATTTCTCGCTCTTTTTTTACTTAAATTTGTGTCCCTTTTTCCGCCTTGGTCAACCTTTTTGCGTTCTAAACAATGCCAAAGAAGAGACCCGTAAGTTGTCCTAAGTAAACAGCTGCGACCGTGAGTGTGACGTTCTTCGAATCAAACAACCGCCAGCCTGTGGTGAGTTTTGTAACTCGCGACAACGCGGGTTCCCGCAAATTGCATCCTTGTTTGAGTCGCTGATTAAATTGATTGTACGTTTGGCTTGGCGTCCACGTAATAGGCGATCGGTCTAATGATGGATCGTTTTCGGCGAGGGCCTACAAGTAAATATTAAAACATAACTTTTTTGAAACGATAAATTTAGGCCTTATAATGTTTTTTTTTTTTGTTTCGTATTTGACTTAGAAACTCAAGCACATAAATTACTATGATTTTATTTTTAAACACCGCACAATAAATGATAAACATGAACTAAAAAATCAAAACAAACAGAACTGTTTTGCCATTTACGAACAAAAAGTGGAAATGAAAAACAGTCTAACAATTTCTGGAATCAAAAGCTTCAATACTGTTAGTGTTATCCATCATCACGCCAGGATTCCGATAAATCTGAGATTTAAATAGCGTTAAACGGTAGCTAGCTAATAGCTGAGAGTAGCCCGATCGTAATAAGTACATCATAACAATGTAACAACCACGCAATTTAATAGATATCTGCCAGGAACGCCGTTATCTATCTGTTTTACGCCGCCAACTGGAGCTTTACCACTTTGTTACATTCACAATGGATACCTGACGCAATTGTAGGAATGCCATAGAATTGTAACTCATAAATACCATTAACTCCATAAACCAGTGCAACCGTAGTTACTGCGCTGTAGGTAAAATTTGCATTTTAGCTGCTCAGCGAAGGACCGACCTGTGCACGAAGGTGATTATGAACACCGAGAACATGTGGAATGTTTTTTCAAAGTTTACTTTATTGCCGAGATTGATCTCTACGCCCGAGTTGCCCTAGCCCCAGAACGGCTTCTTGTGCTCCTTCTTCAGGAGCACGGTGAACGGCACCGGCTTCTCGACGTACACTGGCTCCTTCACGTACACTGTGTATGGCTTGTCGACATGAACTGCGTATGGCTTCGGGACCTCGACGTACTCCTTCTGGTAGACGGGCACTTCCACGGGCACCTTCACCTCCACCGGATACGGACGATCCACGTGGACTGGAACCTTCCGCTCCACGTACACGGGGTACTTCTTCTCAACAACGACTGGGACCTTCTTTTCGACCTCAACTGGGTACGGAACCTTCACGTGCACCGGAATGCGTTTCTCGACCTCGACCGTGTACGGCACCGGGACCTTCTCCGTGATGACCTTCTTCACCTCCTTCTCGGTGGAGTAGTGGTGGCCGTAGTAGTGCTGCTGCGGCAATTCCTGCTGCTGATGGCCATAATGCTGTTGATGTTCGTAGTGCTGTTGATGCTCGATGACCTGCTGATGCTGGTGCGACTGCTTATGGTGGTCGTAGGCTTGCTGGTGATGCGGGTAAAGCTGCTGCTGATGGTTGTCGTAGGTCTGCTGATGGTGGTCGTAGGTCTGCTGATGGTCGTAGGCCTGCTGCTGATGGTGGTGAGGCTGCTGATGGTCGTACCCATAGCTTTCGTAGCCCTCCTGCTGTTCCGAGCCCAGCTCCCACAGTCCACGCTTGTCCTTCTTGGAGTCGTCGACTGGCGCCGCACTGGCTAGGGCCAGGGCCACAAAGAACACGATGAACGCCTGTGACAGAGAACCCGAACTCATGATGTGGGACCTACGGAATTGATCACCTACGGAATTGGGCTTACCTTCATGTCTGCCTGCTGATTGTTTGGTGTCTACCGTCTACGTGCTTCAGTGAACGATCACAACCGAATGATGGTTCCTCTTCGGCCGAACCTGATCTTATATACACCAGTACACCATTGACCAGTGTACCAATAGCCACCCTTTTTGCCACAGTAAAAGAGAGACACACAAGCAAACCATCTTCTTTGGCCCGTTTTCGGGTTTTTGGCGCTACCAGAGGCTTTGCGTTGCAATGATAAACGCATCCAACCGAGCCGAATCGAAGCAACCGAATTAGAAATGGGCTCTTATTGCTATCACCCATCGCCCACCACCGGGGTCATTGGTTCGTGTTTGGTGGCATTTTCCTCCGCCGGTTGTGTCTTTCGCGTCTCAGCTCCGGGTAAAAAGCAACTCCGTTTGTACCACCTACATTTCTAGCAACCCCTTTCTCTAGCAGTTGAGACACTTTATCCGAGTCGGATCGGATTTCGATAACAGTTTACAACTGTTGCAGTAACTGCTTTTACTTTTCATATATTATTGAACGAATTGCGCATCAATTGAGCCGTGATTGAGTAACACAAGTGTCACATTTATTACCGTTATTGATTAGTTAAACATTCTTTTTTATATTCTCCTTTCATCTCTTTTCTTTCACTTCAATTGTTCAGTATTATGTGTTCTAATGATGCTATTTTAGCTTATTTTATGTATTTTATGTACTCAATAACATTTTCATATTACTGTTTTCTCCACTGACTCTCTGAAGCTGTATTGTACATTAGCAAACGTAACCGAATTACTTCTTTTTCCGTTCCGTTTGTTTTTTTTTCTAGGCTGGCGCTACCTCTGCCTTTCGATGCTGTTCGTCGCGACGGCGATGCTGTGCAAGGAGCAGGGCATCACAATTACGGGCGTGTGTGCGATCTACGAAATCTTCGTCGCCCAAAAGGTAAGACGCCACCTTCGGCAACTTGGGTCCTCGTGTGTTTGGATTCCTGAGGGCACAACTCGTTCACTCCCGAAATACTTTGTCTCGCATTCTAACCTCAAATTTCTTTCCAACTTTCTCGGGCCGAGCCGACAGGCCAAGAATTCGGCCAAGAAACTCCGCTCCACTTCGCGGTAGAGCCGTGCGGGGTGGGAAATGAAGTGATTCATGGTAATCGCGCGCGCGCCGACGGTTTCTTCGTGTCGGCCCACGCCAGACGCGGTGGGCTGCAAGAATGTAGCATCCGCTGCGCACGCTGACCATTCGCTGGCCATTTCCAAATTTTCCAGTTACCCCTCCCCCGCGGATCCGAAGCTAGAGCAAATATTCCTTCTGCACTCCACCGCCGGCCCGATGTTTAAGGGGCACACATCCATGCGGCGACGACGGCCCTTGGCAGGATGCTTGGCGTTTGGTGCCACGTGGAGCACCGAGTCTCGGAGTAGAACCTCCGAGTGGGTGGCGAAAGGAAGAAAAACAAAATAATTCTAACAATTTGGGTCAATTTTCCGCATACGCAACACTAAACGGCCAACCCACCGACCGGCTACCGAACAGGCCGGGCCGTGTGGCAGGCAGTGCCGACGTCCTCATCGGGGTGTGCTGCTGGAAAACGTGTTCATTTCCAGCACACACACAACCCGAGCGGTTGTTGTTATTTTGAAATCACCCAACGGTTTTTTTTTCTCTTCCTCCTTTTTCGCTCACCGCGCCTGGTCTGGCGTACTCAGAGTGAATATTTTCGAGGCAAATTTTCATGAAATCATTTTTTGTTTTTTGGGCAATCACTTTTCGGTTATCTGGGTGGCGGCGGACCGGGCTGCCGGGCATGGCAGGGCAGCTAAAGGGTCAACGAGGTCGAAAAACCGAGACCAGAAAAAACAAAAATCTCTCACCGATGGAATGTTAATCGCAATTTTCCCACGGTGCCGGCCGCCAAAGTTTGGTTGACCGGCCCGAAACCAGAAAATCTCAATTTTCTCCCGGCACGCGCCCGGTTCGAGGGAGAGGGTTTCGGTTAGAAAAATGCACGGAGCCCGTTGACCGCCGCGCCTAAAGGTATGCAAAGCGCCGTGCACGTATGCGCACGCGGCGGTTATTATTTCAGCCCAGTTGTGTGACGGTATCGGACGTTGTTTGGTACTCGGGTCTGAGAAAGTAAATTCCACCGATTTTGACGAACTAAACAATGTTTGAAGAGTATTCCAAAATCGTTAGTATTCTGTATGCTGTACGCCTCATGCTTGTTTAGCGCTTGTTTCTATTATCGATGAGATCAACGGGATCTCAATTGGCTAGTCAAAGGCCAAAGATACTTGAATACGATAACTTAGTAGTAACCGATACGTTAATCGCACTTGCCATATGCTAGTTAGGAAACTGAAACAAAATAATGAAACGAAAGGTTCGTTTCAAATATTATGTGTGTGTCAAGACAACGACATATCGTGTCATACAAATCAAGAGTGTTCTTACACTGAAATCTTACTTCTTAGTGAAATTGAACAACACTGAATAATTAGCAAAACACTGACATTTTTTACTAAACTATCTTAACTTATCTTTATTTAAATAAGACACTTTTTTGATATTTCGTTTATAATTTAGGGTCAAACCGTTGATGATAAACATTTTACCAGAATGTTCTAAATAATCGAGCCTAGCAATACTGCGCAAACTTGAGCAAACTGTTTTAAGTAAAATAGTTTCATAAGAAACCCAGTTTGATATACCTTATAGGGTGTCCGCCATCACATTTTAAACAAAACCAAACAAAAATGGGCCCGGAAGAATAGCTTTTGGGCCGCTTGTTTTGTGCTCCAAATGTGACGTCTCCAAAAGATGATGGCTTCGATTGCACGCGACGCTCAATCATCGCGCTTCCCACCGCGCTGCACTTTCGCGAACCTTTCGGGAGAAACATTAAAAATGTGTTTCACCCCTCAAAAAAGGACACCCAGCGTGCTGCCAGGCCAGGAGGTTCATCGTTCTCGCGCCGGGATACGGGTTTTTCGCGACCGCAACATAAAAAAACGGGCAACATCAAGAGTGCATGTTTAACGCAAGAGCGTCAACATTAGTGGCGCCATATGCGAAGAACACACGGCACACATCGTTTCGGGGTTTTCGGTCCGGGTCGCCGTCAGGATCATGCCGTTTTTCTTCGGCGCAGCGGTTGTTTCCATTATGCTCTGTTTGCGCGTCTACACTGCACTATCGCCGGTAAGAGGGCAGCATCGCATCGGTGCGCCAACAACATCTTGTTTGCCATCCATTTCGCCACCGCACCACCTCGCACCGCATCGCACCACGGAGGGGTGTCCCGGGCAGTTAAACGACGACGGATGCTTTGTCGGGTCTATCGCCTAGCTCCTGGCATCAAACGAAATCATCCTTTTTTTCTTTCGCCCACCCCAACAGCAGCCGAGATGCGCTCATGAGTGCTGCAAATCGGCTGCTCGGTTCAATCGGAAGCCTTTGGCCACACCAGGGCGAATGGCTTTGCGCGTTTTCTCGGAATGGGGTGCGATGCGCTACTTTTTAAACACTTTGCCAAATCCGTGTCCGGTCGGCGAGCTTGTTGGTCGGCAGCCCCACTAATGCACTCCCACCGTCCGTCGAGGGCTTTCAAAGTGCATTCCTGAACGACTCCCCCGGATACAGCAGGTACGTTCTCGCCGGTTAACCCGTCGGTCTCGCGATCAAAAGAGTTCACTTGGAGCCGTGTTCTGTGCTGTACCCTCTAAAGTTGTGAAGCTCTCGCTGAGTGATTAGCATGCGCCATTGAGGGGCCTCGAACTAGACGGTGATCTCACTCTGTGGAGCACATGGGAAACAGAAAAACGAATCCGAGCACGTGTTTGTCGTGATATGCTGAACCAGTGAGATGTTTAGGAAACGTTATCATTGTTATTTCTCAATGCCAACATTTTTCAAATATTTCTTTCAAGTTTATTATAAAATAAAACATGGTAATTTCATGGAAAAAGTAGGTATATTTCATAAACAAAATACTTCATAGTAGCGGAAATATAGCACAATCGCCGTTCGTACGTGAATACGACTATGTTCGTTCTATTCATCCGTTTGTACCTGAAAACAAACGAGCTATAACAAACTTTGAGAACCCAATAAAAGAGGAAACTATCTCGTTCAATTTCGATGGGTTATTTCGATAGAGTCTCGATGATGCTTTTGTTTAGATGAAATCATGTTCCACTTGCGGCAAACATCATAGGACATCATTCATCATGTTCATCATTAAATGAAATGTTGTTATCAAAAAGCGATTTTAGCATCAAACAACGCTTTTCCGAAAATTACTTCACTTTCGTTTGTCATTCAAATTCATGCTGGTTAAAATGTTTATCGCTTGAAGAGCTATAAATAATCAGTATCGGAGTTATCTTAGGCTTTTGTACTCACCAACTACGATCGAAAAACTAAACATAAATAATATGTTCATATTCACACTAAAACTCAAAACAGTTTCTACAGTTTTTCGAATTGTAATTATTGAAAATGCTGTTGAAGCACGCAGTCATAATGAAGCCAATTAATTGACTGTCGATTGGATCGATTTATTTTTACCCGAGTTTAAAAAATATCTAATGTTGATATGAGGTATATTATTTAAAATTCACTAAACATATTTCCTTAAAACACTTAGCTGAAGCAGAAAACAAAACTCGGTACCAGTGGCAGCTTCTTAATTTACTAGCTTCAACCATTGTGTTTTTTTTCTATTCTAAGATCTGAATGTCTGTTGCAGGTTTTTTTGGATTAAAAACTCACACACTCATTCGTTTCGATTCGATGACATAAACCCAACCGATTCTATGATGTAGGATAGACGTTTTGCTGCCGGCGTCTGTTTTATTAATTAAAAATAGCATGAATTTGGCCACACCAGTTGTTTGACAAAGATGAGAAACAACATCGTGTCACAAGGCTTTCACACGAACTCATAGACTTTCGGAAATCCTTCCTTGGGAACGTCGTCGTTCCGACGACAGACAACAACGGACTTGGACTCTCGTTGTCAGTTTCGAGGAAACACGCAAAGTTAATTATAATTCCTCCTCCTCATGGCGAGCAATTTCAGTGTTCTTCCTTTGATTTGTGACACGATTTTATAAGAAAGCCCTTGTTCGGAGAGCTACAGTTCGACGCTGTCTACCGTCGCATTTTAAGGCTCCCAATAAGTGTGATCTGCTGGGAAGTACTGTCTCGCACCGCACTCTCGACACGACACGTAATGAAATATCGATGTTTTCATAATTCAATTCATTGCATCACCGGCCTTACCGAGAGACTGCCGCATGCAAGACCAGCAAGTGGCAGTTGCAAGTTTTATTGGCTTACGAGAGGGGTCGAATCACTGAGCGACATCTCCCCGTGGGGGGGGGTTATCCTTTTTTCCTCTAGACCACAATCCGAAACTCAGATTTGAAATCGTGTTCAGAATTAGTTCCGCAATTCCGACATGCAGGAATGGAATGTTAGATGGTCTCTCGAAGCTGAAGCATTTTTTTGAAATGCTTGGAAAGGAGTGCCTGGTGTCCGGTATGGCTTAGTCAATGTCCATCACCAGCACAGGGTCTCAGGGCGTTTGTGCAATGCTTCTTTTTTCAATTCAATATGCAGAGCAGTGTTGCGAGCCACAGGAAGGGGGCGAATTTATGGACGAACATGGCATGAAGACAAGCAGCGTAGAATCGAAAAGGACTCTCGTCGCCTGGCAGTTCCCTCGGTGACATGGAACCTGTGATCGACGATGGCATAATGGGGGTCGTCACAACTCAAATACAAACCAAAAACTAACGTCGACTGACAACGAAAAGACCTCGGCAGGGACTCTCTGTTGGCAGCTCGTCCTTCGTCTCGCTGAGGGCTTTTTCCCATTTCGGAGAAACTCACGCTGACAAGCGTGTATGTGTGTGTGTGTTGCAAAACAATAGAATAACTTTCGGGGTTGTATTTCAACTTTTTTCTCCATTCTTGTGGTCATATGTGGATCCCGTCCGTTCAGTTTTGAGCACAACCCAAGTGTGTGCGATTCGCTGACGGTGCAGGTACGGTGTCCGGAAGTCCTGTCAAACCCCTTGGATGTTACGGAGCTCATCATCAAGACGTGTCGCGGACGCTAGCAACACACGCCATCATCTTCAGGTTCTCTTCCGGAAGTGGTTCGGGATGTGTTTGTTTGTACGACCCCAGGCATAAGATTTACACTCGACCATCGAGACAGTTGACAGTTCCGCTCCTATTGTTATTATGACTTTTTTGTAATCCATTTGTTTCTCTAACAGTGTAAGACGGTCTGAGCAGGTACTTTGCTGCTGGTCGTAATTTACCTTCGCGCTTTATTTTTATCGTGACCGCTGTACAGTCTCTAATGTCTGTCGTGAGAACACTCTCCCGACGAACACAATGTTTCCTTAAATATGAGTCCTATTTTAAAAGAAGCAAAGTATTTCAAGGTAGCAGTTTACACACGAGTTTGATTTATGAGCAGTTTAGATCTGAATCTGTTATTAAATTGTTTTGATTTGTATTTTGATAAACAGTTTAAATGTCTGCTTCCTTGGTTTCCTGCTTTTCTGTGAACGATGCACCAGATTCTAAATTAAAACAGTTACTGCCAATTACAAGATTCAAATCTCGTATAACCCCATCTCAAAAATGAACCACTTATCGCATACCTAATTAGACAAAAATGGCGGTCCAGACTCGGGATGGTGACGATCAGTTCATCAAAAATCAACTTAACTCAAACATTCATTCATTCACAATGTTTTTGCTGCCAGAGTGGCTCAGGCTGTGAATGGGGCAAGCCAAAATCCATCTGGCTAATTATGCACATCTGAATATCTTTGCTACTGAGCTTGTGGAACCCTGTGAAGTTTGCTAACTTTTTTCCCCGTTAATGAAGGGTTCAGCATTCTTTTGAATAAACTACTACGACCGGAGCTACCCTTCTCCAACGGCACAGACACTCTCACTTCGGAAAATATGAGGAAAAACCGAGTCTTTGTCTTTCAAGTACTATTCACTGAAATAGTAGAAAATATCAATGTTGCCATCTCCCTTACAAAGCAAACATTGTATCAAATAATGCTATGAGAAAATGAATGAAAATAAAAGTGTAGTGCAATTTTAATGTTTCTCTTCGCTATGCAGGCGGGTTCAATCGGAATCCCTTTAACTGTTCTTTCTGTTTTACTGATTTCTTACAAATCCTTTCAATGAAATGGAAATGCTTGCGTGTGATGTTGGTAACATTTGACCCCGTCGTTGAGCACATCATCAACAATTCACGAATCGAATCAATTAATGCAAAAGAGCGCTTGTGCTCGGGCGCTGCTCTGATCACGGCGCGGGCGGCAAATCTTTTGCCCATCACGGTGTCACGTCAAACACCGCCACCAGCGGGGCCAGGGTGTGTGTCCTTTTGGCCGCTTAACCATCTGTCGCACGCCAAGCCACCTTCGCGAGCGCCGGGAACCCTGAAACCGGGAATGTAATTTTCGTGCTGCGATAATAAATTTATAATGACATCCTCCTGGTGGTGGAGGTCGCGTCCTGCGACTGCGACACCAGGGCAGGGAGACCAAGCGTCGCCGGTTCGCAACGGACGCGCTGAGGACGCGTCCAAACCGAAAGTACCATACGACTAAACAACCGAATGTTGCTTGTCGGGATATTTTTAACCGCTCGTTACGCGACACCTTCGCTCCTTTCGAGCCGAAGAGCGCGCCCGTGTAATGCTGTAGCACTTGCGGCCGGTTGGGTTATTAGCGGTAGCAACGGCGGGGAGTGTGTGTGTGAGTGTCTGGGAAAAATGGGTTTCACCACCGAGGCCGCCAGTTGCCTGCGCCGGCTGCCATTATTTCCCCTTAGCGTCTTGTGCCGGGGGTTGCTGCTAGATCAGCAGCGAGTGGCGTACGAGCGGTGTAAGCAGCGGCAAGAGCCCAGTGTCGGGCGAAATGATGATGGCGGAACGACATTTTAAGCGACGACCTTCTAATGGCCTGTACGAGCGCCAAGGGAACCGTGCGCGAAGCTTTCGGTAGCTGCGGCTGTGTGGACCGATCCTTGACGCGCGCGGAGCAATCCTTGCGAGAGTGGTGCACATTGCCAGGCGCGGGCCTGTCAAAACGAGTGCGAGTGAAGTGCTGTGGTTTTTTGCTATGCTGGTTTGATACGCTCATTTTTAACTTTCCGCTGCTCAGTGTATCCATGTTTCGAAGGACAAATTATGCTTTGGTTACGATCCTCAGTTTTTCGTCACGTCAGTTTTTTTTAAATACGTTCAAGGAATTAGTCTCTTTACTTTAATCTTTCGTTTTCATTATATTTTTTAAATGATTTAATGTTTCAATGTAGCATCAATTAACACCGCCTTTATGTGTTTCACTAAGAAGAATTATAACACTCAATCGTGTTTTGTTATTTACAATGTTCGATTTTTCCCAGCCATGCTTGCTTACCTCTTAATTACTCGCATTGCAAACCTAATTCCAACCACTTTTAAAAACATGAATTCATATCATATTTTCATTTACGTAATTGCTTACTGCAGCCCCGCGTACATTGAACTCATCTCTCGGCCCAATGTAAGACGATGTTATGAAACCGACCGATGTTTCAATTTATGTTCATAGCTCGTAGCAGCAATAGTGCCCCTGGTCTGCACGGTCGAGCCCGGTATGGGCACTAATACGCCAACCCGGCGCCGGTTACTATCATCTTCTTGGCGTGCCAGCTTTTCACGGGAAGCCCAACGTAATCGGGCCGAGCCTACCTTCATGAATGATGAACTGCTGGATCCTCTAAATTCACGGAAGCTTCCATTTCCACCCAAAAGAGAGGGTTGCCGTAATCAAGAGAGCTGCTGTCAGATGATTCCACTGCCACTCCGGTTCCAAGAATGGTGTTCTCTTGTGCAAACTCCCTGCGACGACAAGGTGCTAGTAGCGTCAGCGGAGAACCCTGCATCGGGCTGCTACATTCGTTGCAGGCCATTGCAGTCAAAAACGACGGCTTTGTTTCAAAAATGGCTCTATCGCCAGTTCCGTCATCTTTCTGGTCTTTGTTTCTTGTTCAGAAAAACCCTACGATGCCGTAATAGGCCGCTACCGGAGCTACTCTTTACGTAACAACTACACACTACATAGCTGTTGGGCTTTTCTCCATCGTAGGACTGTAGCAAGTAGCCAGCCTCTAGTGCGCGGTTGCGAGAAGATTGACACCGAGAATTATGAAAGTTATCAACAAGTTGTGAATGTTGTTCTGATTTTTATCAAACGCGCGGCTTGCCTTAAGTGATTTGGCGTCTTCAGAGATGCTAAGCTTTTCTTTTCTGCTCAAGCGACAAGAGTTTAACTTTTCACACAACAAATATTTATAAGTATTATGCTTTTCTTGTTTGACCTAATAAATATAACAGTTGTAGCAAAGTATTTTTAAATATAAATTTGGACACATTTTGAGTTTGAAGCTACAGTCACTTTCTCTCGTTAGTGGCACAAGATTTAATCATTTTTGCCATGTGTTTACGGTCGTCACCTTACAGTTTTCTTGTTTCGCTTTCTCGTCCGTTTTTCGATTTTTCTTTTTGGTTTGGAGGTTGAACTGTAAACAATATTATGATGTTTATTTTTTATTTTAAATCATTTCAAAAATACACTTCGTTTTGGAAGATTAGCTCAACTCTGATCCGGGGAATTTGGAACGCTGAATATTTTTCGAGAGCTATTATATCTTTTTTGTTTCGTTAATTGAATTTACTTCACGAATGGTTAGCTCAAAAAGGTAAGGTCAGATGGTTGTAAGAATTAGCTATCATTTACTACCTTGCCTGATTTTTCAGCCGAAGTTGTTTTAAAGTTTATTCAGCATTATTTATCACCTTTTTCAATAATGGTGGAAGCATGTGTGGCTCTCAGTATAAAGATTTCTATTCGGCTATACGCAAATTTAAAACAAAACATGGTCGTGTCTCATAAATAAACGCCAGCTCCGAGGAAACTGTTGTGAACCACTGAGAGTAAAATTCAAACCCTAGAACGCAACAGGACTGCCACTGGACAAGACGCAACAGGACAAGACGGCAACTGCCCGTGTGTAATCACGACTGTTTAGGGCATTCGAACGCAGGGCGTAAATCGTCGCAAAAAGGTTCTCCGCGCGCAAAATGATCAATCCATAATTACTGGCATAATTTCGTTGATTAATTGCTCAATCCGCCTCTTCTGCTTTTTGTTATGGTTGGGTAGGCTTAGCCCTTTTTTCTTCCCACCCAAGGCACCGAACCGAAGGGAGCATCGTCGCGCCAGAACATCGTCTTCTTGTAGGGTCCAACGATGGCGATGTGAAAATTAATCTTTCTAGGCGACGGTGGCAACTTACGATCGGGCGGCAACAACCCTTCGCAAGAGCCCCAAAAAAAGGGGTTAACATAATGTATTTTTGAAATACTTTTCACTCGCCGTGACGGAAAAACGGCTACCGCGGGAACCGAGAGCGAGAAAGAAGCAGCTTGCCCAAATTAAATTTTGTAATTTTGCCCGAGCGAAACTCCATACAAAATCCGGGGCGCACCCCGAAAGCGCCCCGAAAATGAAAGAAAAACATTTGTTACGAGCCCTCTCCGATTTGCGTGAGCCCGCATCGAATGCGACCGAATTCTTGGGCTCTTGCTCTCGTCCTGCCTGCCAGTGTTTAGCTTTCGCCGCACGAAAATCCATTATTATCCTTTCCGTTGTACGCGGCCCGCGTCTCTTTTGTGTCCTTTTACGTCCCAGGATCTTCGTTGATCCCTTTTCGGGTTTACCTGATTTTTTGTTTTGTTCGGTCGACGCCTAGTATCTCCGGCCCTTTCCGGTTCCCTCGGTGCCCGGGAGCCTTTCTCGTGCCGGTGACGGAGTTGATCCTTTTGGCGTTTTCTTTTCTGGCCGCGTTCTGTTCATGTCGGAAAAATCAATTAATAGCCCCCAAGCCGAACGAACGCAGAAACTTCGCTTCCGACTGCGCTATGCTGTTGCCAGAAGTTTACCTCTTGACTTTTCCTGGTTTCCAAAGTACGCCAACGCATATTGGATGGGTTTTCTCTTCAATCGCCCGAAAAAATGTTTACAAATTATCAAAGTCTCGGTACCGAGTGCCCGATCGCAACAGAACGCGAGCTGAGCGACACGGGTCCCCGAACGGCTCCCCGAGATACCATAGACAGTATAGCCCCCCGGAACCCCTTTGGAATCGCGTGGAATTGATTTTTCATGGAAGAATATTTCAATTTAATGCTCGGCGACCGGTTGACGACCGCAGCAGCAGCATGAACCAGCAGCTTAAGCCTCACGGTTGGAAGCCCATTTCACGACGGTACCCTTCTCAACAGTCAGCGTACCCGTGTGAGATCAGAGGTCGCGGGCCGAGGTTATTTCGTGTCCTCTCGGAAGAGAGCATACACATGAAACAGCACATCGCAGCAGCCCAACCCAAAGAGCCCTCCTAGAGGGCCGTTATGCGCGGCACGGCCCATTGGAAGAAGAGGCCCAATCGCCACAACGACCTTGTGCCAAGATTGCATTGTTTTTCTTATTCCACTCGGACGGTTCCGGTGTTTCAGGAGCCGAATTCGAAATCGATTATCTCCAGCGCTCATGTAGGGTAGGTTTTGCTGAAGTCAGGCTCTCTTCTCGAACCGCCCTCGGCAAACCAGCAGGATGCACCTTTGGGGACTCATTGAAGCGCGCGGTAAAATGGGGCATCTTAAGTCGCGCAAAAAAAAGCAAGATGATCCGGGTAGGGCCGGGAGGCCGAATAATAAATGAATATTATCCTTGGCACGGGAGCGCCACGCGCTGCACGCACGCGGCCTTTGTAAGACTAACGAGCGTCTGGGGATTGTTTTCCACCATTTCTCGAACGTCCGTTTCGCCGGCCTCCACTTGTTCACTCCGCTATTAGGTAGGCCGTCTGCAAGAGGGTCCCCTGCGTTTCCTTTGAACACCATTTAACGGACAGCGGAGTTACGAGAGCGTTAGCGTGGCCTACATCGCTACCGACTAACTGGGCCACAGCACACATATCTACGCTTTACCCGAACGGAACAGCGTGGAATTGGAGATGGATTATGCTGGGAAACTGTTCTGATCCTAAACGATGGCCGCGTGGATTCTGAACGGTTCTTCGGGACGGTCGTACGTCTCGAGAAACCGGGCTCGAGGTCAGTGAAAATGGATCGATCGATTAGACTAAAGCATATCCCTAAAGCGTCAGGTGATGAATTATTTCACCGAAACCAAGGGGGGCAAGGTTTCGGGTTGAATGGATAACCCTCGACTGGGGTGCGGGTTACATTCGTGCTCGATGTGCGTTAATGCTTCGACAAAGGTCCGAATGAACTGTTCCTTTTATCAAAGGCACACGCGGCACAAGTTAGAAAATGTTAGCTTAAGGTTTTCGATACGCAAACCCAAAAGAATGTTTATTTATTTTATAGATCAAATTATATTTTGAGAATATCTTGACTCACAAAAGTGACTCATACTTGGCATTGTTCAGACCTCGTCGGGTGAGGCGTGGTTCGCTGAAGAATAAGATACCAAGATTCAAGTTTGCTTATTTACTTCTTTGAAAAGCAAAACATTAACTGGTGGTGTATCTGCGCACCATTGCAGAGGTCATGTCAGCTGCAGTGAAACCCGATAAGCGCACCACACGATGCGATGGACACCAATAATGCTGCCATAAATAACATTGAATTTATCACTGTCAGTTCGAATGTCGATTCTCGAGAAATATCCACCAGCAAGATGTGTCCACCAGCACCGGACGGCTGACCAACCGAGACCAAGCAGCGCATTGCTTGTCCCTTTACCGTTGCCCAAGTAAAACCGAAACAAATTGTCGTTCGTCTTTGCGGACGAATCCCGAACAAGCTTTCGAAGGCAGACCCCCCTCCGCTCCCGGGAGTGTGCATGTCCGTTTGGGAAACGAAGGAACTTGTACAACCGCTCACGTCTTTTCGCCGGTCCCCCGGGGAGACGATGTCACAGTTGTACTCGGCCAGGCCTGAGCCAGTTTTCGCTTCCCCGCGGTACGTGAGCTCTTAGCCGCCTGTGACTGCCTGTGACTGAACTACTTATCGTTTCGTTTCGATTGTCACGCTTTTCTACCCCAAGATAGCCGCGAAAACACGAAGCACCGTTCCTTGGTACATTAGTTTTTTTTTTTTCTCTTGTTCAAAAATAAAACGAAGAACCACTTGTCCCACTCGGTCGAGCCCACTTATCAGTTTGTGCACTAAACTGCAACATTTTCTAGGGTACTCAATAGCTAGTTGTGTTTGCAACACGGATCGACTCTAGGATCGTGTAAATTTAGAACTCACTATCGACCCGAAGTAAATTGATTCAATTGAATCATTTTAATTTACATTTTCTTCGGAATCCCTCGGCACACCGAAGTTTCGACGACGTTTCATCGGAAAATCACCAGAAGTACCATGAATGAGAAATCACTCTGCCTCTTCTGGACCGCGGCGAAGTACACTCACTAACTGGCTTTCTTTTTGTACAACAAAAACTCACACTACTTTCTACACGCATCCTACTTATGCGTTTCAACGTTTCTTCACATCCTGGCGGATGGGTCCGCTGCCGGGCTGTGCTGCATTGTTTCTCCCAGGGCCCGGTTGGTCGGTATTGGTGCAGAAAATGTCTCAATTGTGTTGCCATCGCTCCATATTGCGGCCGTATGTGGTATGTGTGCTCGTCAATCGGATGGCGATGGAGACGCCTGGTGGCTGTCAACAGTTTGATCACGATTCCGTTGGTGCCTCTCGAATCCTGCAGACCACACTGCGACAGCAATCCATCTGCTGTCCAGGGCAGGACACATCTCGGCCTAGGCCGGCCGTAAATCGCCGGCCGTCTTCCGACTCCGACTGCTTCGAGTGAAGTCATCCGTAACAAATGCGACCCAGCAGAATCCATTCTCCGAACCAGCCCAGTCACGCAGCCAGAACGCGGCAAAGTCTCCGGGCCGGAGCGAACAAAGGAAGCAACCGAAAAACCGACGTTCTTCCTCCGAGAGGTGCACGATTCTCCCAAGGGGCTCCGGCGATGGCGATGGCGATATTTCATTCTAATGAAAGGACAACGCACACAGCCACTACAACGGGAACCAACAACGCAAGTGCGCCCTCTTCCAAGCGGCTGCGAACGGAGGCATGTGGGAAGCATAATGTTGTGTACATTGCCGTCGAACCGTGACTGTTTCGGGAAGTGCCCGCCAGCAAGCGCTCCGACAACGAAGACGAAGACGGGCAAGTGTCTTAACTAGCTGTGCCGGTTAGGAGCGTTACAGCGTCTTGCATCGATCGAGGAAGTGTGTTTTCTTTACCGTGGCCCCTTCGGGGAACGGGAAGCGTTTTAAATTTATGCAATTTTCGCTTTGTTTGTCTACGATCTATGATCCTTCTAGCCGTTTTGCTAAGGCCGTTGCAATATTTGAAGCTACCATCGTGTTGCCATTGGAACCAACATCGGTTATTTGTTGGCGTTTCCCCAAAAATTTGGGTCCGTTTTGCTGCAGCTATTGGAGGTCAAACAAATCGGATCGGAGAAAGAAAGCGAGCCAGCAAAGAACCCAAGCGCTCGAGTGGGCAAATCGTATGCTTTCCTTCAGGGGTTGGCCCGATTAAGCGGCACCCAGCGCCGTTTCTTGAAACATATAAATCTTCATGTACCCGTTAAACGTATCCTTGGGTCCGATTCCGATTCGAAAGCATACGCACGTTCAATCAACGAACGGTTATATTTCTCTTGCTAATTCAATCTCTTCGGAGACCGACCACCACGACTAAATCGCCGGACGGACTGAGGGGTGTCCTTCCGCGAGTCCATGAATCATAAATCATGGCACCGAATTTATGGTGTCCCAAACCGGCGCGGTGCGGTGCGGCGCCGCGATATTGAAAGCTATCGTTGTTA
The DNA here is from genome assembly GCF_943734635.1 of Anopheles cruzii. Taxonomy (NCBI): domain Eukaryota; kingdom Metazoa; phylum Arthropoda; class Insecta; order Diptera; family Culicidae; genus Anopheles; species Anopheles cruzii. The sequence continues at coordinate 20,647,981 of NC_069144.1, forward strand.
TGAAAGTGCTTTAATATTTGACACAGTCCGGTCACCACACCACCCGCCCCCAAAGCCACCCAGCGCGATGGTGAAATATGGTCGTCCTTCGTGCGAGCAAAACTTTCAACACAGCACGGCACGATCGCCGTTTTCTTACATTTGGTCCCGCGGAACTAAATCCCCGGTGGGTTGGCCCGGCTCGGTGCCCTTCGTAGCGGTGGAAAAACTTTCGTCCGTCGACCTCTTTCGGAGTTCATCTCGGCACGCCTCGGTCGGTCGGGTCGCGTCGTAACGGCACCACCGGGAGGGTCTGTTCGGTTGGGTCGCGGCCGAACCACGAAGTTCGGAAGTCGCCAAAGCATATGCAGGTCTCGTATCCTCTTTTTCAACGTCACGATAAATTCAAACTTGCCCCGGAGGTGGGTCTTCGGAAGAGCAGGCCAGGGAGGGTGGGCGACTACCGTAGCGCAGGTTCAAACCCTTCTATTAACCTGCGAATGTTTTAACTTTTAACGGGGCCCGATGTCACCACGAGAGTGGCCTTGGTTTTGGTGCGTTTGGCCGGTGTTTTCCTGCCCTTGCCTTTTCCTCCGTGCGCTCTGCGGGCAACCTGCGCCCACTCTGCGCGGGGGTTCGTTTTGAGAAGAAAAACAACTTCACTAACCATTCGGGGGAGCAGCCACCCTTTCGGGAGGGTGGAAAGCAGCGCACTCTGTTTGCTTGCCGTGCGCGTGGAACACGGTGAAGAATGTGTGTGTCCTCATATCCTTCGGGAGACATTGTAAGCCAACTTTCTTCATGTATCATCCTTCAAAGGGTGGGCTCCGTGGCAGGCAGCGGGACTGAAAGAAGAAAATGAATGGAGGTCCGTGGTCCGGGGTTCCGGCTTCTTATTTTCATAGCAAACTTTTTTTTGTATGTTAAGCGAAACTTTCCCGGGGGCTACTTATTTATGGGCCACCAGCTAATCTTCGTTTTTGTATCATAATGTGTGAAGTACAATATGAGCCACACCTCGCTGTGCATTAGGTCTAAAGTAATGCACGGGTGTAGCACGTTCACAACAACCGCAACACACTGCCTCAACTAGCCTTTTTTATACGTAGCCTCGACGGAACTCATAAATTATTAAACAGTTTTAATTTATTGGGCTTAAATTTTAGTTCGACCATCTTTTGAAGACAGGAAAATCCACACTTGTTTAAACTTTGTTTTCTGTTTTCCATGTTCTTTTAAAAAAGTTAAACAATGTCTATGACTTTCCCGTGAGTTTTGTTTTGCAGAGAGAACTCGGTGTGTCTTCAGTAACTGTGTGCACTTGTGTGTACATGAACCATTCAGACAGCAAACAGTACCTTCCGGAGTGTTCCAAAATCCGTTACATGTGTTCTCATTTCGTTAATCTATCAAACGTAACGCAAAGCCCAAAGAATTGTGTCCATCGAAAACATAAATTAACGCAAAATCCGAAAAGTGCTTTAAGATCCTTCTGTAAATAGCTTATTCGTGTTACAGCATAACGGTGCGTGAAAAAAACGCGTCCCATTCGTGCAGTGTCCCTGCTGTGGCGACACATTTAGTCGTCTCTGCGCCGCTCCGTTGCTGGCGACGGCGGCGATTATTACCGTCCTGCCGGTTCCGTTTTTATTTTATTTGCCCACCTCTGCTCTTGGGTTTCTGTTTGTTATTCCTGCACGCCCTGGAAAACTCCGGAGATAATTACAAACCGAACCGGCGGAGTTTCCGGAAAAATTTCGCACATTCCGGTTCGATGGGTTCGGCGAAGCCAAACCCCCAGCACCACTAGTGCCGTACCGCGAAGTCCTGGTGTCCTCCCGTTGTTCCGTCCGTGAGGAAATGCAAGATTAATGATAACGCCTGGAAACAATAAATATTTTCCCGCGTGTGCGCACATTCGCACATATGCACGTAAGTGCAGTTAGCGAAAGGCTCGGTTGGTTTGGTTCCCTTTGTTGTGTCACGCTCCCCGCACTTTCCGACCATAAACGGTCTGCTACCGATTATGGCGTCGCGCGTCGCGGTGGTCGCGCTACATCGTCCGGGGCTGGCAGGGAAGTCCACGGAAAGTTCCGGAGTTCCGGAACGCTGCTGGAGCTGTTTATTTGCACACAACATGCACCAAGGATGCGCGTGTGTGTGTGTGTGGAGTTGCATTTCAACAAAAGGATGTTTTTTTCTATTGGTATTCGATTAGGAAAACTTATTAGGAAAACAAAAGAACGAACGAAAAACATAATCCAACGTGTGTATCATTTTGTAAGAATCATTGAAACAAACAAATAACAAAAACAGGAATACTAGTGCCATCAGTGTTCAAGTTCCGACGTACATTTTGCGTACCAACTTTTTAATTTTTGGAACTAGTTTTATTTGTCTCTCTCTCTCTCTCTCTCTCTCTCTCTCTCTCTATCTCTCTATCTCTCTCTCTTTGACTATTAACGAAAAGCGTTCGTCGAAACAGTGCACAATGATCGATTGAAATGACGTACGGCGTGTTTTGCGTACTCGGCACTCGTATACAGTAATTATCTGTGTACTAAACCGCCCTGTGGTACGGAACGTGCTCTGTGCCCGACACCCACTTCTCGCCCGCTGGTCGTTGTTTGCATAATGTTTTGAAAACTTTTTACTTTACCTCTAAAAACATCGAGGAACAAGTGCGCTCCAGGAAAGAGTGTCCCATGCACCACCACGATAAGAAGAATACGGTGAGGTCGGTGTGTGTGTGTGTGTGTTTTGGTGCGGTTGGTACTGTTCAGTTGCCCTGCCCGCTTTCCCCCTACCCCAAGCCGAGTCCCGGACGGCCGGACAAAGTTTCGCAAAACCCGGAACGGAACGGTTGAACATAAATCAAAATGTAATGAATTTTTAAACAAACTTTGCACTGTCGTGCTGCGCTGCCGCTGCCTCTGTACTTACCACCGCCGCACCGGAGTTGTGGGATAAATCCGCGCGTATCGAAACCGAGACTGCAATATGAAGTGTACCCCCAAATAGGTCGGGCGCTGGGTGTCGCCCCCGGGTTGTGGGGCGAAAATAGTTCAACACTCACGAATAATTACACATGTTTCCGGCGCGCTTTATGCTGCTCGCGGAACTGACACAACGCGCACCACGCGCTGCTTGCAGTGACAGCTGCGGCGGCGTGCACACCGGTGCAGATCCTATTGTCGCATCAAAGAGCCGAGCATAAATTATGCTCGCACCTCGCTGATTTACAACATTTTCGCTTCAAGGACTTCGGTGCGGTAGGTAGCGAGCATAATAGCGAACACAGGAAGTAACACTCACGACACACCGCGTTAAGACTTTTGGGCCATAATCTTGCGCTCGGTAATTGAAACTAATGAACGCCACGCCGTCCCACGTCGCCCAAAGGTCGCATCTTTGTTTTCGTGTAACTTTCGACTCGTTAATTATTACTTTTGCTTGTGAAAGCGCATTTTTTTTTGGTGTCTGTTTTTCAATCGATGATAAATGAAACGAGACAGAAATTAATTTCTGGCGCGAGCTGCCAAGCAACAATCGGTGCATATGATTAATGGTCCTTCCGAACACACACACCGAGCAGCATGCAGACGTTGCTTCCGCCATGTTCACCTCCACCGAGCCGCGCTCGACCCCTGGGCCTGTGCCTGGATGTGCATATTTGTGTCAATTAAAGGGAAGATTTATTTTTTCCCTGCAGCACCATGTTCCCCCGGGGGTCGGGCTTTTGGTTTTCCCTGGTTTCCCCATCACACAACTGATCTTCTCCACGATGGGTTGGGTTTGAATGATTGATTGAGCTTAAAATTTGGCGTCAGATGCTTATGATTTTTTGCTTTGGTTTGGTTTTCGCTCGACGATTCGATGCGCGAAGGCTGTCATTTGATTTTCATTTTGATCTCATCAAAAATGTACAGCACAATATGTTATTTATTTTCATTACTGCTGCCGAGCTGGCTATTTTCCGATTTTTTTTTTGTGCTTTTATTTTAGTGCATTCATTAATGCGCGTGTTCATTTCATTTCCATAAGACCGTTTTTATCGCAACACGCATCCGGCTACCCAAATGGGAGATACTGTTGCCAGATGGAGTGAATCTTTTTTTTAATTTTCCCGACGCAATTCCACTCGCATCAAAGCATTTCGGGCGTTCTCTGTTAGCAAGCAATCAGTTTCCAACCAAACGCGGCCTCAATCTCTCTCTCTCTCTCTCTCCCTCTCACTATCTCCTTCCCACATTCCGTTTTCCATCGATTGAAATGTTTTCGCACGAACGGTTCTCGGACCTATATTGAGTTTTCCGCACGAAGAACCACGCATCGATGCTCCTTACGCGTTAGCTACGCTAGTTTACGCAACTTCTGCCCAAACTTCGCCCAGACCCATCCCCGCAGCATGAACCACCGAACTGTAAATTGTGTTATTACAGCAGCACCACACACGCAAAATTACTCCTATTTCAACCCTTTTCAAAATGCACCTCATAAAAGACTTCTAAATGCTGAAGTTCAACTAAAATAAGCATAAACTCTCGGCGCTCGTCTCCAGAGCAATTGCATCGGGTTGGGTGATAAAAAATCCGGGCCCCCCATAAAGTTGTTATTAGAACCATCGATGCTCCCCACAGGAGGAAGGTCCCAAATTATTACACACACACAAGCTCCACGCTGGATGAAGTGGCCGGGAGAGGGAAGCTCCTTTCCATTTGGGCTGCGCTTTTCTTCTGCAACCATGCAAAGGAATCTGCATCGACGGATGGTCAGAATTGTTCGGAATTGTTCTGCGGTTATGCATATTTCAAATATGTCTACCGTACATGGCACTCGAATGTTTTTATGTGTTTGTGTGTGTGTGTGTGGTGGGGGGAGGGGGGAGGCGCACTGCAAACACAAGGCGATCCGAAAGCTTGATGGCGCTGGATTTAATTTGGTAAACGTTTGAGCTAACGTTAAGGTTTAAAAGGTGCTCTCTGTCTCGGTTCTACTGGTTCTACATACAAAATGCAACATAAAAAACACTCGAAGAACGCTTGTACTGCGCTATATGCAGCTTAAAGTGGAATTTAAAGCGATCCAGCGATCTCATTGAAGATTGTACGCAGCTCTTAAATTTACTACATCGCAGCATTGCTACGAAATAACAACTTCCTTTAATGCATCCTCTTGGACTTACACTGGTGGTCGAATGTGTAACTCCTGTCCATGTTGCGGAATAACATGGACCCATTTGGTAGATAATCGCAGCCCTAAGCCTGCAAAGCCATATCGCCAACGGAACCGGCTTGCTTCTTCTTTTGTCTGCCGTTTAGTAAAGTGAAATGAACGCAATACAGAACACAGTTAATGAAACAGTCTCAAATTATTTTCTAAACTACATTAAGGTCAACAATGGTCGGAGTATGAAGTACCGCATCTTATTACAATCCGTGCTCAGCTCGAAGGCTTATGTCTATCAATCATGTTTTATATTACAATGACTGAAAAGACGCGGATTTTTTATGAAAGCATACATATTTTGGACATTGTTGACATAATGACTCCCGCATCCGGAGTGAATCTCTTTTGCTGCAGGCTCTAAGTTTAGTTGTTAAGTTTGGTCTTGAGAATACGGCTAGGTAAGCAATCAACGTAATCTAATCGTAGTATGGTGAAATCTGGATGTTCAAGAACTTTCTACTTTTCCGCGACTGGATATCGTCCTATATTAGGTATTACATAAAGTCGTTATTCTTTCGGCCTAATTTTGTGTTAATTTTCCTGTATTGAAGGATGTAATATAGGCAAAAATTCAGATTTAGGATGGCATTTGAGTGAATATATAAACTATTACATTTGAAGGATATTATTACTTTCTTTGGCTTTTCCATTTCATAATCAAAGTTGCTATTAGCTGTTGATGCTTTGAATTTTTCCGTAACACTTAGGTTTTAATTTATGTATCGAAGTTATGATCGGCATTGTTAACTCGTGATGAAAACTACACCCTATTACGACGCAAAAGGCGAGCAATTCGACACTACAGTGAGAAAGAGCGATAGCCTTCCCACTGCATAATGTGTTTTACTTCGGCACACGCTGAATGCTGCTGGATCATGTTCCACCTGGCGTAGCTGGTGCCCTATAATCATGAGAAATCATTATGCATTACTGCTCGTGGCCGCGGTGCGCCCTTCTGCCGGAGCAGGAATCGATCGTTTAGTGCTTCGGCCACTGGGAGCTTCGGGGTGCCGTATTAAACAGGTTACAGGTTTAATTTTTACCATGCACCTGGCACACCCCTAAACACGGTTCGGGACCACTTCTCTAGGGGCTTAGAAACGTTACCCCGTGCGTTCGTTCTGAACAACCGTTGATTCTCGAAGTGTGGGTGTGCGTTTGTGTGTGTGTATCATCGAAAGCATTCGATGGTAAATTCGAAACCAACACTGATGCTGTCGAAACTCTCTAGCGGACCGCGCTTTGGTGTGGCCTTTGTGGTGCCCTCGATCCTGCGCGCTCACTTTCGAGGCCCAGGTGGCCCAGTATTAGTTTGGGGAAAGCTTTTTTTTTGGTTCTTTAATATTTCAACTATTTATGACGTTGGATCGAGAACCCCAGTCCCGAAACTCACCCCGCCGACCAAGCAGGAGCGGCCAACTTATAATCAACAATCAGCGCCGCGCCATCATCATCGCCTGTGGGATGTGTGAAAATGAAAATCACCAACTTTGCAGTGGCCAGCATAACTCATGTCTGGCCGAAGTCTGCGAGCTAGAAACGCGCCCAGCCGGACGGGTACTCTTCCGGACAAAGTCTCGCCGGTGTTCGCGCTATGCTTTTCCGTATTCTGGCCACAACCCATGCCTGGGTGCGCGCGATGAATGATGTCTGCGTTTGGGATCATAATTTATGGCCCCAAGCCATGTGAGATATGTAGTAGTTTGCCAACAGCCTGCGACAATTCCTGTCGACGGTTTTGGTTGGATTTGGGCTCGATTTAATGCGTTCAATGATTTTAGTTCATTTTAACTATTCAGTTCGCTGTTTGTTTAATTTTTGTCCGAAAAAAACAAATCATCAAACAAGGAAATCAAACGAAGAAATATCAATTCAATAGGAATATGCGAAAAAGAAAAAATCATACAAAGTGAAAAGACGCAAACAAACCAATAAACAAACAAAACCAAGTAATGATACAGAATGCAGAAAAACAAACCCAAAACACTACACCAGACCTAACGGAACCATTCGAGTGACCAAACAAAGCTGGAAACGACCTATCCATCAACTTGAAAAAATAGGACGTGGAAATGGAGTAAAGAATCATTTCATTCTGAATAACCTACCAAAGGACCTTTTCAAGATCGCAAAAAATATCGACTTCATTATGGCAGAAAGGCGTGCAACATACGACCGCAAAAAACATGAATCTAAATCTTACTTACGTGACAACGTGGCCACAAAAGGTATCCAGTAAAACCAGTAGATGAGAGTCAAATTTTATGGCCGCTTGGTTTCGCTTTAAGATTGATTCGAGTGCGCGGTCCGCCCCGGCTTCTGTGGACCCAGGCAGCAGCCCTACGCCGGTATTTAGTATCCTTTTGCGCGCCCTCTGATTAATTCGGGCGCAGCACTTGCTGGTGGACCGACCCCCGTCAGGTTCAGGCAGCAGCGGAGCGCTCTATACAAAGAGTCAAAATTACCCTCGCATTAATCAGCTTGCGTTGTGAATACAGCGCACCGGAGTTCCAGTTCCGGGAGTCCATTTCAGGAGCTGTCCGCCACTGAATAGATAGTTTAGGAGCTTCACTTAATGCCTGCCTGCTTATGCTGTGTCTACGGTGGATGATGTTGGCTGCCGACGAAGGAACGAACGAACGAACGATGATGATGATGTTCCCGGTGTGTTAATGTGCGTTGGGAAATGGAAATGAAACAAAAACATCGCCCCAGCCTCCCCATCGCCCAAACATCGTACCCACACACACATCCACCCAACGTTTGGACGATTTCGGTCCGCTACGCATCTAATAAGTTGGCAGGACGACCGTGCCGCTATGACGAGGACACACGGACCGCACCGAGACAAATGCGTCCAATTCATTTCGGCAGAACGACATCCAGCAAGCAGCAGAGTGATGTCTTCTCCGTGTGCAGGCACCGGCTAATGTCCAGCACACCACAAGTCCAGCGCCCAAGATGGCACCGGGACTGACGGTGAAACACTGTATCGCTGCTACTGCGTGTTGCGGTGGCGGACAACTCCTGAAGGGATTTTCACCTTTTGTGAAACGTCGGTCCATATCACGTCCTCGCTCATTCTATCTCTCTCTCTCGCTCGCTCGTTGACACACATGCCGGTTGTGGTAGCGACTGGCCACGGCCGGGTGTAACCCAGATATCCTCTTTTTTGGCCTGAGTGGCCGGGGCGAAAAAAAGCCCCAAAGGATGCCTCGAAAAATTGACGATAACAGAAGAGGAAACTTTTACCCGCGCTTCCCTCGAGGCCCCGTCGAGGTACCCAGACAAAAGGTCCATGAATATGGGCACTCTTTTTTTGTCGTTGTTGTTGGGAGCGGCTTCCTGCGAGTACATCGAAATCCGAGGCCCACAATCCCTCTGAACTACCTGGATCGCTCGGTGACCATAAGCGGGCCGGTGTATCACACAATTCCATTAGCAGGATGAGCCGCCTCTAATGGAGTTATCTTAGCGTTTGCTCTCTCGTGGGGTGGAGTAAGGATCAAGTAGGTCCGCTGCGACTTATCACCATGGAAACCGGGGGAATGTTTAAACGAGGCTCCCTCAGTGCTCCAGGTTTATTGGTCTCCACAGGCATCGCATAGCAATGCGTACAGTTGAGGTCTTGTCGCAATAGCGTGCGTAAGAGGTGAAGCCTTGAGAGCCTTCCGGAAAAATCCTCGATCCTGAATGCATCCGTTTTCGATTGTCTGATGACACATTCAGTTGTTAGTGTCTTCCAAGTTTCGGCATTGGTCATCCCGTACCCCGATAGATCCGCAATCGGGGTACGGTGTTGTTCTCGCATCTACGATGATAGACGTCAGTCCAATATCGCATACCTGTTGTGGCAATAATAGCAAATTTGGTCAATAATTATGCTTATTTGGGATTCAAAATTCATGCACCTACCACCACGTGGAATGATAGTTCACTATCCACGCAATATGTGGATGATGAACTAGCACATCATCAATAGACGTAAGATGAGCACTGTTCGATGTGTTCCTGTCTTGGACGAACCGCTTCAAGTGCAAACACTAAAACAACCCATTACCTTGGCATCAGATGCGGTCAGTTTAGTTTGACTACATTCGGATTGAGTCCTTTTTTCATCTATCAATATCCATTGTCTACTGGCGATCGGCTCCTGGCGATTGTCGTGAACGGAAAACGGATCTTAGATGTTTCTCGGCTCAAACAACTAGTTAATTCCTCAGGGTATCAGGAATTAGAAACTGCGGGAAGACCATTAGACCATATTCAGATGACACGGGATTGGTTTCAAGCATAAATCCCCACACCTTAGAGCTGTCTACCACTGCCAATAATGTTCGAAGCCTGTGCATTTGTTAAACCACGTAGTAGCGCAAACGAGCTCAACGATCGAAAGTCACTCGTATTGCTGCCCACATCTCTCTCTCTTCTCTCGCTCTTTCTCTATCTTTCTATCATTCCCAGTCCCAGTCAGGTCCCGACGTGGCTGTAACGAGGCGGGCAACTCTATTTTCACCCGGAGTCGTCCGTTCGAACGTTCTATGACGCCCGCAATCCCCGATTTCGTGACACGCGCCCACAGCACACAGACTCTTGATTCGTGTCCCTCTTTTCGTGTCTCTTTATTTCCAGATCCGGCTCGGCGATATCTACCATCTGGCCCGGTCGATGGCGAGCGGCGGCGGCAAATCGTTAGCCCTGCCGACCGGCTGGTGGCCCCACGAAGCCAGCCGCCGACTGGTGGTCCTGTGCGTCACCACCGTCGCCCTGCTGTTCGCCCGGCTACAGATCATGGGCTCCCAGCTGCCCGTCTTTACCAGGTGAGTTTCGTGATTTCGTTATTTCCTCTCCCGCTCTCGATCACTCACTCTCCCTCTCAAGACCGGAGCCCCGGTCGAACGGTGAGTCCAAAACGTCCCGGAGACCTTTGCCGAATTGAGTGACAGTTTGTGATTGGCATCGATCCCGCTATCCGGGCGCTACCGTCGGGTGTACAAATGATTCGATTAATTTGACCCAAAATAGTCGCCCAAAGCACACGGAGACTTGGTCCGGATGGGTTCCGGTGAAAAGATTCGCAAATTATCCACACACCACCACGGCCCCGGAGGTGGCCACGGTAATTATTTATCGTACTTTATGGCACCAATTAAACCGGTTCTTGTATCGGTTCGTCCGCGAGGACTGACGTTCCGAATGCTGACCCCAGCTGAAGTTGATGCTAGTGATGCCGGACGAAGGTGGCACGCACTAATAGGGTGTGTCTGAATGAATCATTAGGCAAATGGACGTGTCCCGCGTCCCGTCTTTCGAAGCTTTCGCTCGAACCTTCTATTTAACGGTTTCCATTATCGGTTTGGGTGTTTGCTACCGAATGCACCCTTTCTTCCGATAAATGAATAAGCCCTTATTGCCTGTCCATCTCGAGGTGATTCCAGAACTACTGAACGGATTGGGTTCCATTCTCCATTCGATACTAGAATAGGTAAATAATATTAATCACACAAAACGCTTATAAAGCTAGTTAACACAAGGCATCAGATTTATTTCGCTCTAAATGCGTGGACCATCCTAAGCTTTTAATTCAAGATTCAATCTAACCCAATTATGTAATTACCGGACCAAGAGTCAATATTTGATATTGAATTTTTTGTTCATGGTAAATTTAATGAACGTTGGTATTATAGACAACAGCGAAGTGAACGCATTTTACGACGGCATTACTGCTGTGCTGCGTCTCGCCAGACTCCTGGCCGGCTGGTCATGTCATGTTAATTTGGAGTTTGCGAGTTTGCGGAACCACTCGGTGAATAATAAGTAAGTAAGACTCTTCGAGCAAACTTACAAGTTTTTTTAATTTTTTGTGGATTAAATATAAAACGATGCCATAAAATAACTCTAGCAGCACTCACTGCCCTGGAATCCTATCAATGTGGAATATCCTTCACAAAGTTCTATATGAACTCCCACCTGGCCACACGATTCAATTCGTTACTTGCAACTGATGTAGGACTTGGAGCCCTGCATTATTGGAGAACCTACACTTCATACCATACCTCTCGCAGCGAAGGTGTTGGAAGCCCCTCCGGAGTCCACAGTAATCCTAATCATATATTCGCCGTCCGCGCAGCCAAAGTAATCGGAGTAGTTTGATGGAGGATAACAAAATTTGCTTGAAATCTACACCACCGGGTACAGTGAATTCCATGCCCCATCAGGCTCCGTTCTACCGTTCTGTAGTAGTATTTAACTACGGAACTGCACTGATCCTTGCGCACAACAGTCGAACACAAAAATACACCCACCGTACATGCAATGTGCCTCCTGGCCCCGACTGATATGCACAACAACATCGCCCTCGAGTGCGGCCGATGTTCGGGGTCGGTCGGAGTCGTTGCGAAATCAACCCGCCGGTGACCTGCCGCTCCGGGTGCGGTAGTCAGATTTTCTGTGGATTACCTCCAAGTGTACGAGGGAAGCAGTGTAACTGGCTCGCTGGCGGGTGTTGCTGCACCATTCTGCGTATCCCTGCAGCGATGCAAGCCGCGAGCTCAGGCAGCACAACCATTTGCCAAATCTCACTACCGTTTAGGGCTTGTCGTTTTCGGGTTCCACCCCCCACACAGGGGGGATGGTGCCGGGCGGTGGAGACTGGTTTAACATGGTCCATCGTATAAACAACAAAATGCTCATCGGCTATCGATCCCCGAACGCGTCACGGCCGATGGTCCGGCAGGAGAAACTGTGTAGTCCGGATTGCGGAACGGTCCGGATCATGGCGGCGGGACCGTCGTCGTCGTATATCAAACTTCAGAACCAGGCGTTCCCATTGTACTGCCGGCGTTACGGCCTGCACCGTGCCCTACGCTCCGGATGGGAGAGAATTTAATTAGAATTATGGCCATTTTGCACTCCAAGGAAGCTCCGGCCGCCGATGGCGCCATATTTCTCCGACACTCCGGCGATACACACACAGTCCGGTCGAGCTGCCGGGCTCGCTTATCGGTTGCACTGGGCCGACTGGGTTTGGTGGCCAGAGAGTCACTTTGCTCTTCACCTGGCTTCCTGACACGCGTGACCGTTGCGCAGTGCTCACGGTTTGTGCCGAAAACACTCCGCCGGTGCCGATGCCGGTTTGGGTCCGTTGCATGTCTCGCAAGGTGACATCGTCGGACGGCCGGAGTGGATGCACCACCGGCAGCCAACCGGTACACGAAGGTCTGCATCTGCCTGATGCGCGGTCATGTTTGTAAACGTCAACAGGGACCAGCGGCGGCTCCGTTCCGCCAGCCCTTCGATCCGGAACCGCCACTGGAGCAGTGATCGGGGTTCAGAGCGATTTCAGCGTACAGTTTAATGGGAAATTGTGATGCGATTTCCATTAGCCAGCCTCTTGCTTACGGTACATGTGGATGATTTATTTTGTGCAGTAGTTTGGAAGTCTTGGACAAGACTCAACTTAATCGGTATAAAAAAGTTCTATAACATTACGTATTAATATTGAAACAACGCGACAGGAAGCTCGAAGCTGCTTGAAAACGGTACAAACGACACAAAAGTGGTCTTATACAAATGTGTCATATAGACGAAACATAATCAGATGATAATCTTTTATTTTAAAACCTGGTACGTATTGTAGATTACAATTACAGTAAATAGTTATTTTATAATTATCTTAAATGTTAATGCTGAAAGGCTGGAGGTCTTTATATAACTTTTATGTAAATGCTAAAATAGCATTGATGTGTTTTATAAGGCATTAAACTCTATAGTTGGGCAATTGATGCTTCTCAAGTTACGAGAAACATAATTAAAATATTTACAATAATATTACAAATGCAATAAATCAAGTTGTATCAATTATATAACCTGATTTGTGGATTGATTTTTTTTTTTACAACAACGCTACACAACTTAAATAAGTATTTCATCGAAGTTTCATCGAATGATATAAAATAATGTAAGCACACTTCCCGCTTTGTAAAAATGCCCTTTTCTTTTTCTCGGTCCATTTGCTGATGCGCCCGTAAGCTGCTTTCGAAAAGGGATCCCGTTGACGTGGAGCTCTTTCTCTCCCTCACTCTTTTTCTTTCTCGCGCGCGCGCGGCAGGCTAACGACTCAGTCAAGCAATTCCCCCAATGTAATTCCACAATGTGCGATTGTGTGATGGGCCGTCATAAAACCCCGATCCCCGGGCCCCCCGTGGTGAAGGGATAGAAGTCGAACCTCCATTTTCAATGAAGCCCAACCAACCCGAAGGATTTCCCGGGGACCAACCAACCGGCGGGGTGTGAGTGGGGCCGCCGAGACCCCCGAACACGGGTTCATTAAACATTAATTAATCCCCAATAGCGGATGATTAAATTTCCATTAAATGCATCCCGCCAAGGCCGGCCCGGGCCTTCGGTGTTCGGTGGAATGTAAAAGTAAAAGCCCTCCTCCGAGGGCCGCCACCGTAAGCCGGTGGCCGACGGAAAACGACCAAAAGGGGTTATCGAAAATAAACAACAACCAAATCCGGCCGGGTCCGGGTCCAGAACGCCCGGTGCTCTGCGTCGGGAACCCGGGATTCGGTAATCGAAAATGGTCGAAGTGCGAAAAAAATGCGTCATAGGGCTGGGCGTGTTGACGCCGACCAGGCGTCTCCACCGGGCGACGTGAGACGTGGAGAAGAGTAGAAAATCGAGGCACACACACACACACACAAGTGGAAACGTCCAGCATTTCGGTCACATCCATCTTGCGCTTGTGGCACGTGTTCGGTGAACTTTCCAGTATTGTTCTCTCGCCTCAAATTTGTGTACGCTCGGAACGCCATTTAAAGGTCATTTGCCGGCGAACGGACGGCTTCCGGTATGCAAAAACGGCACCGTCGCCCCGCACGTGACGCTTTCCGCTCCGTTGCCGCACTTTACACATCGTCGGCAGAGTGTAAAGATCCCCCGTCCCCGCCACCCGGCCAACGGCCAACAAAAATTCGGAAAAACCCTTCACCGGAATGAAAGAAGAAGCAAAAAAAAACACAGCGATCCTGTGATCCCCCTCCGCCCGGTGCAAGAAGATGATGCTTGCTGGCTCATAAATTATGTTTCGTGTTTTGACGAGGGTCGACGACACATATTTGGTGCCCCACGGCCGCCCGGCACACGAGGGTAACCGAAATAAAATAAGCAAAAACCTGCCGAAAAGGATTCAGGTCACGGCTCCGTTGCCCGTTCCCGGGAGAGTGCCAGGAACGCACTCACCCGGTGGACTACGGGCCGCGTCGGGCCCATACCGTCCTTGGAGAGGGACCCCGTACCCCGTCGGGATTCCCAATTTATTTCGCATACGTCACACGTGTTGAGTATATTAACCGAAAATTACATTCACAAGAAACGCTCCGGCCCTTTTTGTGTTGTTCCTGAGAGTGGTCCTTGCTTGATTTATGGGGGCACCACAGTCCCACGGCACTAAAAGGCACTTGCCTAGCGCCCCTCGAGAGTGGGAAATAAGTAAACAAGCGTTGAAATCATGAGCTGCCATCTGGTTAAAGATGGGGAAAAGTTGACGCCAAAGGTCTTGGACGCTACCATTTGCGAACTATCGTTCTCGAACGCACTGTAAACTCAGCATACTTCAGACCATTACAGAGCTCGCAGCGGCTGTGAATTAGCCAATCTGGGCATGGAGGTGTATTTATGTGAAACACGAAAAGCAAAGAGCTGCCCACGTCGTTAATGCTTCTACCGAAGAACCATTCACGGATATGATTCAGCGCGATCGGACGCCACTTTGACTCGGTGTCGGAGTGATTGGAAAGCCTAAACAATTGCTTTCAATCACATAAATGACGGCGAGAATTGAGCTATAGTTAAAACCCAGCACCATTTGTGTGTGATGTTCAGAAGCTTAGCAGACCAACGAATTAATCGACTTAAATCGTGAGGCTCACAAAGCATCAGAAACTGTATAGGACCTAGGGGCTAGGAGCTAGGAGTGCTCTACTGTTTAACACATCACCAATTTCAATTTATTGTAATTTTAGTTTTTATCCAAATAAAAATAGATAGCACAACACACTTCATTATGTGATGTTCATGTTCTGATTTTGAATGTTAGTTTAAGGTCCTAAGAGCATAGCATAATTCGTACGATAATATAGAAAGTACAAATATGTAGTTAGTACGAGCTACATAGTTCGTACGAACTTGTACAGGGTGTCCGGTGAAGAGTGTCCAAACAAGAGTCCAAACATTTATTTGAAAGGGTGATTCTTAGAATTTATGTATAAAATACTATTTTGGTTGCAGAAAAATGGCAAATATGAAAAGCTTTTTTCCAAAGTGGTAGGTCGCCAAATCATTCGTCAAAAGCACATTTCATTAAAGCTCATTTCCACCTCGGTGGCTATGTTAATAAGCAGTATTGTGGTCCGGAAAACGCACAAATGCGGCAAGAGAAGCCAATACACCCACAACGAGTGATTGTTTTGTGTGGATTATGGCTGATTGGTTGGTCCTTGGTCCTTGGTTAGGATTGGTCCTTATGATGCAGACAAATCCAGCTTTGTTCTTAACAGTTTGCGAACCTAATTAAGCCAATTCGAAAAAAAGAATGGTCGTTTACCATTGCCATGCTTTGAAACCTTCCTGTTTTCTGGGAAAAGCTTTGCCCCTGTTGCCGCTGTATGTTAGCGTATTTTAAGCAAGTTCCAATTATTTTCGACTTAAACGCAATCTTGTTGTGTTTTTGCTTGTATAAAACATACAGAATACACATATTTTTTCATATTTTACGTTCGAGTCGTCGAGCTGAACAAGCGCTCGGAAAGAAATCTCTACCGTTCCTTCGTTCAGGCCTTGACTGATTGCGTCACATTATGCCAAAGCCATAGCCGGGCCAGAATCCAAGCTAATTGTGTGCTCTTCACTGCCGTTACACAACGTAACATACGCACCGCAACCTCTCCATTGTAGTTCCTCCGTACGCCAGTGGGGTGATGCGTAAATTGCAATGCCGAAGCGAACCTACTTCGCACACACTTCCTTTGTTACAGGCCGCTCGTGCGTGCACCACGTTTCGTGCGCTTCGTGTGGTAAACTGTTCAGTTTCAGGTGTTTCGCGAAAGTATCGCTGCGCTCCACCCCGCTCCATATAGTTCAAACAAAGGACCCTGCGACCAACGAAAGAGAAAGGGTAGTCAGGGTTTAATGTAGCATTATAGCCCCGCTCGTCGTCTGTGTGTGTGTGTTGAAACGACGGAACCGGGCGTTCTGCATTTTAATGTTTTCGCACGTCGAACACCCGGAGCTTCGATCAGCATGCGAAGGCTGCCATATGGTAGCCAGGTAGACCCACCCCCCCAAAAAACACGGTGGGGTTTCCTTTCTGACGCCGCAGTCGCAGTTTATTGCTGCCACGTAGCACGTTCCCTGAATCTTGACAGCTGTTTTCGACGACGGGGCGTACGCAGCCAACCGGCTGCGGGCTGTCTGGATGGCTGCGTTCAGGGGTGACTTTTGGTCGCACCCAAAATCAGTCAACATGGCAAGGACGACGGTTGGGAGGTGGTACACCAAGCCCTCACCCTCTTCGGTTTTCGCTTACGCAAAGCGTAGATTAATCAGACCGACGCCACGAACTCGCGGGGCGCTGAAAGGCGCGAGAAAGTGTACAATTTCCAGCGCCTGGGTTGGGTGGCGTCAAAAATTCACACACCCTTCTTCCGTGCGGCCGTCCCTTTCACCGGTGTGTCCCCGGCGTTATGTTGCAGCAAACATGTTTCGCTGACGGGCTCGGCTCGCGCGTGCGGAACGATCAACTGCCACGCGGAGGCCACAATAAACTATTCGCCGCGCCATAATAGGAAATTGATTGGAAACGTTATTGCGCCCCCTGCGAAATGATTTGATTCCTTTGGCAGCGACCCCCTGGCATTGGGGGCCGAGGGGGGACCTGACCAGGTTGGTCCGGGCCTTTCAACCCGTCAGACTTTTCGCAGCGTGACGACCGGGCGACAAGACCACGGCGGTGTTCCAGTTTGGGTGTCAAACTGCCGTGTGTGGGATCGAAATAAAACAAAACGCGCCCCGGAGGGCTGGGCCTGGCGGCGAGGGACCTGCCTAGGAGGTGATTTTACTGCGACCACATCCAACCCCTTCCTCCCGGGCACTTGGCCTTTTACTGATTTTGGCGCATTTACGATTGGAGACAGACCGGAGTTTCGATGAGGGTCTGCTTCGGGGATCGTTTGACGTTTCGCACGGCACCGAGGAATCGGGCTGGAGATCGGGGGTTTGGATTGCTACCGTCGGAGGTGTTCGCCTTCGACACACTCGAGCACCGACCAACACCGTTGACAGCATTGGACAATGATTGGGCACAGTGCGGGACATCTTATTCCTTGCAAATGAAGGATGAAAGTCACAAAACGTTAGATTGGTTCATGTCAAGGTTGTCCGCGGGTTTTTTTATGTCTGCCAATCTTGATCGTCATTTTTCCATCGATATTGACTTGATATGATGAAATGAGAACTCGTTGGCAAGGTGACAACAATTCAATGTAACAGTTCAGCCAGTTAACCGCCGGCTAATCTTTTGAGAGAGAAAAACAACAATTTAGTGCAATTTCTTTGCGTTGCACAGTAGGGAATCTGTATGGGAAAGACGGACATATTTGTTTTTAGGAAGAATCCGTGAACTTTTTTCAACGTTTTTGTTTTCTTTGCATGTGTTTTGATTAAATTCAACTTTTTATGTGTAATACAAGCGTTCAAGTATAATAAATAAGCTTTTTTCGTTATTTTAAGGTTTTCAAACGCCCGAGCTATGCAATTTGAATGACACTAAAATCTTTTAATGCACAATCTAAACGCCTAGGTTATGCAATCTGTATTGCACAACAATGTTTCAATGGATATTCCTCTGCAAATGCGTGAATTTTCAACAAACCAGACACCAGGCGCCTCCGTTTATACCAAATTTGTATCATCATTTTTTTCTTAAAATAGGAATTTGCTAAATTTGTCGTCGGAATTCGCATAAAAAACTTATTGAAAATCGTTTAAAATTACCTAAATTTCTATTATAATGCCTCGTTTAGGATGTACAACGCTGTACATTTTTTTTGCTGCATTACCAAAGTTGAAAAACTGTATTTTTTCTTAGTTTTTTTATACAATGTCCCGATAAAAATGTACCAGCAATGGAAAACGTAAACGTTTGATTATTTCATATGAAAGAAGGATTCATTACCTTTCGAATGATGTGAAATATAGGTATATTACCGTTGCAGAACTGTGCTAACGATCGCGTTAAAGTAGATGATAAAAGTTGGTTTTAAAGAGCCATTTTTATCACTCTTTCGACTTTGACAGATGACTTCTCGGAATCTACACAACATGGAAGGCTAAAACTTCGGATTTGTCATAGATATCTTATCTATTTTAAGCCAATATAACTAAAACCTTCAGTTTTTGAATTGACTTATGACCGCCTTTTCCCCATAGTGCGTTGTGTTCTGGCCAATCTGATGTAGGCCAAAAATATCCGATATTCGGGTGTCCTTAAAAATGAAACGCCCTTAAAAAATGAACGTGTGGTGGCTGTTTTAATTTTTACAGAACCACTTAAAATTGAATCCTTAAATTAACCCAAAAACCGCTTTCAAGAAAAAAAAGTAAGGCGAATACAGTGGTTGCGGAACGATATGGCTCGAGTTTGTGGTTTGTGTAAATGATCAGGAAAACATCACGAGGAAGTTGAACCAAGAATTGTCTCTTCACAAATCTGGTCTTTTGTGACGCACAGCATTTCGCAAACTACGTCTAGCACCCGAATAGTATTCTTTATTGACAGATTGGCCATTGGGAAAAAATCATATTGAACCAAACCACAATCATCGATTCCCAACTGATTCCCGTTTTGGTTTTGCCACAGTATGATATTGTTAATTGTTTCATAAAAATAATCGCTCCTCTGTTACCAAATGAAACAAAGTACCAAGTTTAACTTTTCATGATTTTGAAATGAACTGTACATGCTGGTACATTTAACATTCATATTTTCACTTGCATTATTTGAAGGATTTGTTCAATAGTTCAGACTGAATAGAATCGACATTCCTTTCAGATTAATCCTCAATTCCTTCAGTTATTGGAAAGCATAATCCAAGCGCTGCGCTACTTTGGCTCACGAGTGTGTGGCAACACTTCAGCCACATGCCACATGAAGGCGCCTAGCACGCTCCCACCGACTGTCGCCCAAGTACCGACCGGCCAGCCCAACACTTCCTTCCGAGAGGGCCCGACGTGAAAACGAAAATTATTAACCTTTATGGTAGTTTTATGACGTGAAATCGTGCAATAGCAAAAGTTGATGACTTCGTTCCTAGGTCCTCTAGTGCTTGGCATCGTTCGCGTCGTCTCCTCGTGCAGGTCCTCGGCCATTGAGTGGTGCTCCGCTTCCGGCGTCCGGCGTCGCAACCTTCTGCGTTACACCGAGTGCGTCGTTGAACCGTTGCCAGCCCGTTTTTATTGCGCCGACCGGGGGGGCGAGGGGTGAGTGGCGCACCACCGTCTTCCCGCACGGCAGCGGAAATGCCGGAGTAGATCTGGCGGGGATGAAAATACTTTGTTGCGCGGTGGCCCCAGCAACAGCTAGTGGGCGCCGGAAAATTGCTGTGAAAGGTGGGAAAATGCAGATCAGGGAAGGGAGAAGCGGGGATTGGAGAGCCGCTGGTGGAAGGTTTCCATGATCGGATGAAAAGAAAAATCTTCTTCTTCTCAATCTCTTCGTTTCCTTGCTCTTCAATCGCCGCTTTGCGCCATGTCTCGAGCACGTCACGTAGTAGTAACGCGTTGTATGTGCCAATGTCACATGTCACCGTCGATTACACCGTATTCGCCAGCAAACGCCCGCATCCGCACTCACCCCGCAGCCATCTTCAGCCGACCGGCTCTTCTTCGACCACCACACCCACTGTGTGGGGTCGCTAGACGTTCAATATTCTCCACCCGAGACCTGGCCGGCCAATAAAATATCTAATTTCATTCTCATAAAAATATGAGTTTTACTATCGATCATATTATTTTGTCACCCTTTTCCTGCCAAGAAGGTGTCCTCAAGGTTGGCTATTTCTTGGCTTGAGTGGTCCGCGGGTCACCGGGAGAAACTAATAAGCAGGCCGCCGATGGTTTATGGCGCACTGCATCGACCCAACGCGAAGTGTTCATCATTATCAGCAGATATCACGCGAGCAATACCGAGCTTTAACGAGCGCTACGACAGATTTGGCTGGAGCTGATGAACGGTTCGTTCACTGCATAGCCACCCTAAACACAGCCAATATTTATCAGCGTCGCTTCAGGGCGAAAGATTTTATGAAAGTAACACGAACACATATCAGCCCTGCAGCGCATTGCATACATTCAGGCGTGTTTTAGTTTTCCCGCGGCACTGCACCTTGCCCACATTGTACGTAAACGCTTCCCTCCTCTCGTTGCAGATTCGACAATCCCGCGTCCGTAGCGGCCACCCCGGTGCGGCAGCTGTCGTACAACTATCTCGTGTCGGTTAACCTGTGGCTGCTGCTGTTCCCGTGCGATCTGTGCTGCGACTGGACGATGGGCACCGTGCCGCTGGTCGAGTCGTTTACCGACCCGCGCAATCTGTCCACCCTCGGTGCCTACACCATCATCGGTGTCCTGGCGTGGGTTGCCTTCATCGAGAACCATCGGCAGAAAACGGCGGTCGTTGTAATGGTAAGTGCTTCCCGGAGCAACCCGCCCCTGCCAACGATTAAACCCAAAATCGATTCTTTTGAAACTGCAATCTGACCTCCGAAACAACGAATGAGAAAAGCAACTGAGTCCGAATGGTTAAGCGATTGGCGGTTTTGCTAAAATAATCACTGACTGTAAAACCCCGAAATGATGGGTCTTATTTCTTCGATGTTCGTCTTAACAGTCTCCTAGTCTATTCCTGTTCTGTACCCTGTCTCGATTTTGTGTTTATTCTTAATCTCTAGGTGCATTTCTATCGTCGATTACCTATATGAAGAATCTTAAGACTTCTTTCGCAATGTCTCTATATTAGATGTCCGAGACATCGACAGTTAGCCGAATTTTATTTCCTTATGATATCAATCCTCAAATCATAAAATCGGGTTATTTTTACTTCCATCCCAATCTTTATTTTTAAATAAGCCGTGGCCACGTCTTGCGATTGATCTTCTGGACTGAGTGATGCCATCCAGTATCCCAGCTCCACAAAGTTTTCCTATTTATCTTGCTGCCCTGCAAACTTGACTTTTCAAAAAACAAATCTAGAGTTTTATTGAAATCTTTATGCTCTTAAAAACGAACCTCCTAACTCCTTAAAGTATGCAACACGCTACGCATAACAAACCACTCTGCCATTCTTGCCGCTTCCTTAAACAAATTAGACGGTTAATTAGAGTTTCGTACTCTTTTCGGTTTGCATCGATGTTGCACACAATAAGTAACCACCGGCAGCGAGTGTAAAAACACAAAACAAACAAAAGTGTGCTTTGAAACAAGAAAAAGGCATTTTTCATCCCCAATTCGTTGCGCAAAACTTCGCGCAATCTGTGAACGCCGCCACCCGTACTTCAGCGCTTTCATGCAAATTAGTGGTTCGCGCACGGGTGCGTCATTGTAAGTGTCTGTAAGGTTGTGTCACGCGCCCAATTAACGCACCAAAAAGCCGACCACGGTACGATTTCCGTTGTAATCGCCGCGCTTTATCTCACTTCCGCCGGCCGGCCAAAGTTTGTAAGAACCGCGCGGCATCACACATGGCGCAGAAAATGGCTCCATTTACAGCGGTGTGTGCCAGCGATGCGAGATTAACATACTCGAGAGAAAACTTGGGCGATGCCGGAAGCGACCGGCTGGTGGGGAAAAGTTTCCGACGAATTGGACTGGAGAAGCAACTCAGCTAACTCAATTGACGAATTTGTTATCGCCATTTGTTATCGGCGCAGCGTCCGATTCGCCCGCTCGGTGAACGAGCTTTCTTTTTGCTGCTTGACAAAAGTCTACGGAATATTATTTCATTCATAGCATTTCCGAGCAACGTAGAGGCATAGGCAAAATATTGCATAATGTGACAAATAAAAGTTATCCTTAGGCGGAGTGCGTGATAAAATTCGGAATTTCCTAGAATTTTCCACCCACGATGGGTGAACCTGCCCGTTCGCTGTGGTGCCGGCTAATGTCCTTTTACTCTTCGGGCACACACGCACACACCCGTGCGTGGATGAACGTTTGTCGCTGCCCAGATCGGAGCCCGTTTCCCTCGACGATTTGCTGTTGATTTCAATTTTCCACTGTCCTCTGCCATCACAGCATCCACAGGCGCGCCCCGGTCCCCGGGCGATGGCATTGACACTCAATCTGAAGTGCCTCACGTGTCTGCGTGCGTGCGAGCGTGTGTATGTGTGTGGCAAAATTCTTGGAAATGATTTTTATGATTCGTTCGTTCGCTTCGCAGCTCCGAAGATATTCATTTCACTTCACAGCACACATGTGTGTGGCCACCGGCGTTGGCGATGGCCGGGACGGACCGGGCCGGGCCGTTCGGATCTGATTCGGATGAGATGAGGTCCTGGATGTCTTTCTCGATGAATAAACCTGCCAGTTTTCGGTCCCGCCGTGTGTGTAACGCACACACGCGCAAAGCGCGCACATTTATCGATTCCAGTTCCAGGAGACAATACCAGTTTCGAGACCGCACCAGGATGCCCGCTGGTCCTTTTCTTTATCGATTTTCCCAAGGGGCGCTCGTGTGCAGAGCCCACTCCCTTCCACGTTCCAGGAGCCCCAGTGTTGAGGTGTTTATTTTGCGTCGTCCATCAGACCATTTCGGATGCCGGATGTCCTATCAACGCCCTTTTCGTTCGTATGCGTGTGTGTGTCTTCGGATATCAATCGCGGCTGTTGATAGTTGCGTAGCGTAGCCACCGGAAGGCGAACTATCGGCCGGGCGGGGCCGCGCTACTTTCACCCTCTGCCCCGTAATGTCCTTTCTGGGTGGCGTCTGAGGACGCGCCTTGTGCGTTGCTGTCGAATTGGCGATCTGAAAATCGGAATATAATCATCATCATCATCATCATCATAGGCATCTTGGTCATCTGTGCCAACTGATCGATACCGACTGACCTTTGGCAGTCGCGTGTCTCGACAGTGAGACAGCAGCAGCCAGAAGGACCTCTAACCGGGCTAGCGACCCGGCCATCATAATGTTCGATGTTCGATCTTCACGTGCGAGTCTAATCAGCGGGAATTGATTTGTCGACAGGATTCCATCACCAAACCCACCAGGGGTCACCAGGGTCGGCTAGTTCGATGCCTTTTTTTAT